>NC_074672.1:28913617-29259242 GCF_029448725.1 Salvelinus fontinalis
TTGATTTTGAATCTCTTAGATGCTGTTCTTTTACCAGAGAAGTTAGCAATTTGTAAGTGTGAGGCTCATACTACAGGAACAGATAGTATTAGCAACGGTAACAGAAGGGCAGACCAGGAAGCGAAGAGGGCAGGCCTCAAGCCACAGCCGCCACCACAGTAATTCTTAAAAGAGGAAGTGAACATAGACAGAACCATCTTAAAAGATTGTCAGTCTAGAGCACCAATAAAATAGATTTTAAAATGGGAGAAGTTGGGAGCAATATATAGAAATGATATTTGGTGTCATGATAAGTTGCCTATATTACCTAAGTCATTGTTTAGATATGCAGCAATGTTGGGCAGAGCCATGTATCAACAGGAGGGATGGTGGAGATAATAAGGAAGCACTTCGTAGCATACGGGATCATAAATTACTTATTTTTTTTTGTTCCAGATGTGTTATTTGTGCACAGAATTATCACCAGGGTAGACAGAAAGCACCACAGGGAGAATATCCCTGGGCGAAATATCCTTTCCAACAACTAGAAATTGATTTTATAGAACTCACTAAAAGTGAAGGAAAAAGTGGTGTCTAACTATCATAGATAAATATACTAAATGGGTGGAAGCTTTTCCCACCTCTGCAGATGCAATAGCAGTGGCTAAGGCATTATACCAAGATCTTATTCCTAGATTTGGTCTAGCAGAAACCCTTTATTCCGACAATGGGTCCCATTTTTCGAATCAAATTATAGACAACATTGGACAGAAATTCGGTCTAAATATGAAGAAACATTGTTCCTATCATCCGCGATCGGCAGGTCTGATAGAGCGCATGAACGGTACGATAAAAAGCAGGTTAAGAAAGACTCACATGAGCACAGGTAGAAATTGGGTACAGTGCTTACCCATAGTGATAATGATCATAAGGATAACCCTTGATAACGATGGATTATCTCCATTCAAGAAAGTGTTTGGGAGGCCTTATAGGATGCCCGCGTTAGGAGAGCCCGAACAGGGTTATGTTGAATCAGAAAATACCATTACAGAACACATGAGGAAATTGTTTAGTAACTACGCCCGTATGTCAAAGATTCTAGGCCCAACAGGAGAGTTGCAGAGTAAGGTGACACATAGATCCAACCAGGAGATTGGGTCTGGGTCCAATCCCTCAAGAAAAAAGACTGGAAACAGCCACGGTGGGAAGGACCATACCAGGTGCTACTGGTGACAGCCTTTGCAGTACAAATAGCGGAAAGAGCCACCTTGGTCCATATTACACACTGCAAGAGGGTAAGACACACTGACACTGTCGAATAAACACAGAGTTAGGATAAGAACCGAAAACCAATAGGGTTCGGGGGGTCACCTCTCTAACGAAGATTCCCTAACCCGCCCGATCCTCACAGTGTGCGTTCAATAGAAGTGGAAGTATGGGTTGGCCCCTAGCCAGTGATATGTTCTCCGGAAAGGGGTGGGGCTTTATAGGAGTACTGATCGGTCTGAGCTGTCTAATTGTGGGAGCCATATTCCTAATACACCATGAACCACTCGAGAAGGCAGAAGGTGGTAACTTGACCCATAATGTGAAAGAAGAGGATTTAGCATTACCAAGATACCTGAGGTCACTTAATCTGGATAGAAAGGAGGTGAGAGTAGAGTTGGGGAAGGATGTGTCCGTTGAATTCTATGTAGACCAAATAGGGTCCTTAACATACATAATCAATCATATTTCAACCTGACGGTAAACTGTTCAATACTACAGAGATGGAAAATGTCGAGCCACATCTCTCCTGCGCAGGAACTAATCAATGGACACCTGATGCGTTTTGATAAATCTCGCTAGTTTTTCAAAATAAAAGCCTAAAACTATGTCTAAAGCCTGGTCACAGCCTGAGAAAGCCATTGGAAAAGGAATCTGGTTGATACGCCTTTAAATGGAGGAGGGGCAAGCAATGGAACAGGGATAACATTTTTTTTAAATGCACTTCCGGGTTGGAGTTCCTCAGGTTTTCGCCTGCAAAATCAGTTCTGTTATACTCACAGACAATATTTTGACAGTTTTGGAAACTTTAGAGTGTTTTCTATCCTAATCTGTCAATTATATACATATTCTAATATCTGAGCCTGAGAAATAGTCCGTTTACCTTGGGAACGTTATTTTTCCAAATATAAAAATTCTGCCCCCTAGCTGAAAGAGGTTAACCTCCTGGCAGTCTAGGACTTTGACTTTTTGTGGAAGATATCTGTGTAGATCCCCGTGTAACTCCTGGAATCAGGTCATAGCTCACACAGAGAGAGAAGGCTATGTAAATCCACATTCCCAATATACAAACAGATGGAGTATAGTAAAGGTCAGGGTTTTTGACTGCAATCCGAAGCAAGGGACGTATTGCATAAAGGTGCGAATTACCATTAAAAGCATGAAGAAAGAGGATCTCGGGTTATGGCATGTTGGCTTCGACCAGACCAGCATCGACACTAAGGTACTATTCCGGGTAGTAGAGGTTAGGGCTGGTGATAGATCTACAGCCAGCCAGGATACAAGCAATACCTCTGATAGAACGGACGTCATCCGTGGAGTCATCCAGAGTCAAGGACTGGTGAGGATAGTTCAAACTAAAGATCTCAAAGAAGTTATAGAGGTAGAAGCAGGGTTTGTGGATACCAATTTGTGGATGGAGTGGATCCAATATACAGCAAGGCCTATGGCTAAGGAAGTGTGCTATGCCTGTGGAACAGCTAAACCCTGGTTAACGACCATCCCGTTCCCACTTGATGGAACTAATTCACCTAGAGGGGTAGCGTGAATGGTAAAGCTTCCATGAAAGTAGGAAAGCCTGACAATGATAGCTGTACTGATCTACATTATTTGTATCCCTATGTGTCTATTAGATCTAGGCTTCCCCCCTTCGTAGTGGCAGGAGGAGACTATTATTTTTTGGCCCGGTACAACCCTCATGGGAGGGACGTAGAGGAGGTGGCTAGATGTAACAAGACTGAGAATGTCACATCTGATGTGACTATGAGGGATCTGACCGGGTGGTTGAGCTCCGAGGACTTCAGTAAAATAAAAAGACCGAGAGCTGATGTCTGGTGGTTGTGTGGGGGAGTGGAATTATGGTCAACTCTACCTACAAATTAGTCGGGCATATGTGCTCTTGTACAGTTAGAAATGCCTTCACCCTCATCCATCACCATGACCTCATGCCAGTAAAGCGGGCAAGAAGAAGCTCTCCGTCTGGGACCTTTGACGACAGAGTATATATTGACAATATTGGGGTTCCACAGGGGGTGCCAGACAAATTTAAAGCTAGACACCAGATATTAGCAGGGTTGGAGTCTAGCATTTTCTGGTGGTCAACTCTCAATAAGAATGTAGATTGTATTAATTATATCTATTATAATCAACAGCGTTTCATCAACTATACCAGGAATGTGATAAAAGGGTCAGCAGAACAGACAGATGCAGCTAGTTTAATGAAATGACACAATAGAATAGCATTGGATATGTTACTGGCCGAGAAGGGTGGTGTGTGTGTGATATTCGGATCAGCATGCTGTTCTTACATTCCTAATAACACAGCTCCAGACGGATCAGTGACCAAGGCCCTGGCTGGTTTAACATTTGTAGGCAAACATATCAATGGAGCGTTATTCCTCTCTATGTTTGAATAATTCAACCATTTGGATCGCTAAAAGATTCTGTTCAAGTTTCATATCCAAGCATAAACAATACTGTGGTGATCCTTGATCGAATACATGTCCCACTTTTACAGATGGAGCTGCCACCTCGACCAAAACTCTTTGACTTCCATGGAGTCTCCATGACCAACTACTTCACTGGCAACTGGGACAATGTACAGAACTTCCAGGCCAGACCAGATGACATTCTCATCGCTACCTACCCCAAAGCAGGTCTCTCTCAGTCTGAGGTTGATGTTTCATTAAAGATAGTGTTTGGGTTTGTGAATGACTGTGTATGTGTCCCCTATCTGTATTCCTCTCTTAGGAACCACATGGGTCTCCTACATTCTAGACCTGCTGTATTTTGGCCAGACAGACCCTGAGCATCAGAGACCCATCTTTGAGAAAGTTCCTTTCCTGGAGTTGCTCCTTCCTCTTTACCCTCCAGGTTTGAATAGAATGAATGGAATTTGAATGTCTATATGACCCGAAGCGGTTAAAGAGCCAGCAACTTGCACATACACACACCCTCCACTTTTCACAGCTGTCTCAGCTGTATGTTCACTATGCCTGTGGACAGCATGACACTCGCACTGTAAAAAGTGGGATGGCGCTGTTGTTCATCTGAAGTGCTTCTACTATTTGGAATGATAGAAAATTACACTACTTTATTCAATACTTAAATAAAAGTATTTTTCAAGTGAAAAAAATTGCTTGAAAACTAGCCGTCTGTCATTGAATGACAACAAACACTTCTTTGAAGAATCCCTACTGTTGACCAATCACGGAACTTCGACTTACCTCAAGAAAGAATGTGTGCTTCAACAGCCCACGCTGTTGAACATCAACGCTGTCGAACATCAAAAATAACAAAAATGACACAAAATGTTGTCATAATATATGCGCAAACTGTATTGACTGGGAAGCATGTGGTAAGCTTAATGTAATATTAACTTCGCTCAATTCTGTGTCCAGCTGCCACATAGTGGTGAATTTCAGGTAATTTTAAGTGCCCCCGTTTATTCAGTAGTGACACATGAGATGGTGAAAGAGCAGAAAATCTCCTCAGCTCTGGAGTAGATCCAGAACAAACCAGACCCTTTCCCTCAAGTGAAAAGAAAATGATGGAAGAGAGATTGGGGAGGAGATGGGAAAGGAGGAGCACAGAGAATAAATTAGGAGTCATTTTGTAAGCAGTGCATTCACCCTGAGGTATCTTACTCAGAAAGAGCAGGGTAAGTCAGTTGTTTTGGTTTGTAGGAATTGCTTTCATGTGTAGTATGGTTTTACTGTCATCATTTGAGAAACATTAAGACTTAGGCTTTGTTTAAAGGATTCAACCCTTTTTTCAATTTTCGATTAATGACATACCCAAATTGAACTGCCTGTAGCTCAGGACCTGCTGCAAGGATATGCATATTCTTGATACCATTTGAAAGGAAACACTTTGAAGCTTGTGGCAATGTGAAATGAATGTTGGAGAATATAACACATTCGATCTGTTAACAGATTATACAATGAAAATAAAATAATTTTTTCTCCTTTTTTTTCTGTACCATCATCTTTGAATTGCAAGAGAAAGGCCATAATGTATTATTCCAGCTCAGGCTAAATAAAAGATTCGGCCACAAGATGGCAGCAGTGTATGTGCAACGTTTTAGTCTGATCCAATGAACCATTGCATATATGTTCAAAATGTTGAATCAAGACTGCCTAAATGTGCCTTATTGGTTTATTAATACATTGTCAAGTTCATAATTGTGCACTCTCCTCAAACAATAGCATGGTATTATTTCATTGTAATAGCTACTGTAAATTGGACAGTGCAGTTGGATTAACAAGAATGTAAACGTTCTGCCCATATCAGATATGCCTATGTTCTGGGATTTTTTTGTTATTTACAAGCTAATGCTAATCACATTAGCCTACGTTAGCTCAACCGTCCCGCGGGGTGATACCGATCCCATAGAGGTTAACCGCTTTGGTTCATATAGATATTTCATATCAATTTAAATACAAGTACATGAACATCAATGTATTACGTTTAGTCATACTGTATACTGTACACGAGTAGGAATTGTTACAGTTTCAAAGAATGTATATATTTTTAAACAGAATAAAACAATGCTTGATGCTTATTAATGCTCTTCTCCATTCACATATTTATTACTGTATCGACTCTCACTGTTTTTTTTCTCATACACTGAAAAACAGACCAGGCAAGAGGATTTACAAATAGCTCACATTGCTAAGAATGTACTGTGCAGAATGTCCTCATTTTACTTTTGTTTTTAGTTCTCAACCTATAGCTAATTTCTCAAAGTAGCATCAATCATTCTCAAAAAATGATATTAAAAGACACTCCATGATTTTCTCATTCACACTCTAGGATATAATATGATATGATCCTCACCCTGTATATTTCAATACCATAACCCAGTTAACTGTGGACCAATGGAAGACTGACACCCCAGCCGAGCCTATTGTAGGTCCATATGCGCCAAATAAACAATCAATCAACCTGACCACAAACAATCAGACAATCAACTTGACCACAACCCCTAGACTACAGTGCGGAACTGTACGGTGGTGTTCTTCATCTTCTTCTTATAGTCTTCATCAAACTGTTCACTCTGGGCCACAGTGAAGTGGTTCTTCCAGTCACCAACCTTTCCTGGAGAGTGGGAGAGAGAGAGAGTCATGAGCAAAGAAAAGGTGGTGGAAATAGAGAGGGGAGGAGGGAACGACTGACAGAGAGAGAGGTATAGGGGAGAAATTGAGAAGTCTACCTTTTCGCATGAATGGAGAGATTTTGAAATCCATGATTGGGAGGGTGGAACAGTTGGCTATGTTGTTCTTCTTCATTGTATCAAACTGCACTCCTCCTCTCACCTGCTCCTTCTTCTCTGCTGAAGGAGACAAACCTAGGAAGGAGCACAGCCTGTCCAGCTCTCTCCTCGTATCCTGCAGGAACACATACACACTGGATGTAGAAACAGCTAATCTCCTAGAGCAGCAGTTAGTATGGGTCTTGAGCATATGTGTGCACTGAGCTCATCAGATGCATCTTAATAATACTGTAACACACACCTAGCATCTGTATTCTACTCACCTCAACCATGTCCTCATAGAAGAGGTAGAGGATTTTGGAGTGAGTCTGTTTCTTCTCCCACCAGCCAGTCACATGGTTGAACCACGAACCAAACACCACTGAGGAAGTGCAGAGTAGACAAATTCATAGTGTGAATGGGGACTATTATCACTTGCTTATTCAATCACTCCTTTATTCACTCGTTTACTCACTCTTTCCATCCATGAATCTCTGTAAGAAGTTGTTCCAGTCTCCTGGCTCTGGCTGTGCCTGGTTCATGCGATCAAAGTGGAAATAAGACACGGCATTATCCTTGGCATTACGGGCCACATACACTATCTGCAGAGTGAGAGAGAGAGATTGCGTTTATGTATAGTGGTTATATAGTGGAGAAACATAGAAGACAAGTTACAAATACTGCACCCTGCAGTTCTGCTCCCAGAAGGACTTGGGCAGCAACTGGACTGGGAGGTGAGTCTTGATGAGGCGAGGAGAGGTGGTTAAGTTGTCCAGCACCTCCACCCCTAGGACAAACAATATAATAATGCAAAATAATGTGTAATGGATATTATCACTGCTCAGCAGTTTCTGTCATGATGTCAAGACTTTCGTTACTGCTTTGAAGACATCAGCTCAATTTTTACAGAGAAATTACAAAATAGGAGAGGTAAGTTTTCCAATGCTCTATTCAAACCTGGAGGGTAAAGAGGAATGAGCAACTCCAGGAAAGGAACTTTCTCAAAGATGGGTCTCTGATGCTCAGGGTCTGTCTGGCCAAAATACAGCAGGTCTAGAATGTAGGAGACCCATGTGGTTCCTAAGAGAGGAATACAGATAGGGGACACATACACAGTCATTCACAAACCCAAACACTATCTTTAATGAAACATCAACCTCAGACTGAGAGAGACCTGCTTTGGGGTAGGTAGCGATGAGAATGTCATCTGGTCTGGCCTGGAAGTTCTGTACATTGTCCCAGTTGCCAGTGAAGTAGTTGGTCATGGAGACTCCATGGAAGTCAAAGAGTTTTGGTCGAGGTGGCAGCTCCATCTGTAAAAGTGGGACATGTATTCGATCAAGGATCACCACAGTATTGTTTATGCTTGGATATGAAACTTGAACAGAATCTTTTAGCGATCCAAATGGTTGAATTATTCAAACATAGAGAGGAATAACACTCCATTGATATGTTTGCCTACAAATGTTAAACCTCTATGGGATTGGTCCCCCCCCCCCGCGGGACGGTTGAGCTAATGTAGGCTAATGTGATTAGCTTTAGGTTGTAAGTAACAAAAAAATCCCAGGACATAGGCATATCTGATATGGGCAGAAAGCTTAGAGTCTTGTTACCCTAACTGCACTGTCCAATTTACAGTAGCTATTACAGTGAAAGAATATCATGCTATTGTTTGAGTAGAGTGCACAATTATGAACTTGACAATGTATTAATAAAGCAATTAGGCACATTGGGCAGTCTTGATAACACATTTTTAACAGATATGCAATGGTTCAATGGATCAGTCTAAAACTTTGCACATATGCTGCCAATTCGTGGCCAAAATTTAAATTTCGCCTGAGCTGGAATAATACGTTATGGCTTTTCTCTTTCATTTCAAAGATGATGGTACAGAAAAAAAAGCGGGGGAAATATTTTTTCCCATTGTATAATCTGTTACCAGATCTAATCTGTTATTTTCTCCAACATTTATTTCACATTGCCACAAGCTTCAAAGTGTTTCCTTTCAAATGGTATCAAGAATATGCATATCCTTGCAGCAGGTCCTGAGCTACAGGCAGTTCAATTTGGGTATGTCATTTTTAGGCGAAAATTGAAAAAAAAGGTCAGATCCTTTAAACAAAGCCTAAGTCTTAATGTTTCTCAAATGATGATAGTAAAACCATACTCCACATGATAGCAATTCCTACATACCAAAATAACTGACTTACACTGTTCTTTCTGAGTAAGATACCTTAGGGTGAATGCACTGCTTACAAAATGACTCCTAATGTATTCTCTGTGTTCCTCCTTTCCGGTCTCCTCCCCCATTCTCTCTTCCATCATTTTCTTTTCACTTGAGGGAAAGGATCTGGTCTGTTCTGGATCTACTCCAGAGATGAGGAGCTTTTCTGCTCTCTCTCTCAGCATCTCATGTGTCACTACTGAATCGCCAGGGGTACTTACATTACCAGAAATTCACCACTAGGTAGCAGCTGGACACAGAATTGAGCGAAGGTAATATTACATTAAACTTACCATATGCTTCCCAGTCAATACAGTTTGCGCATACATTATGACAACATTTTGTTTCATTTTTGTTGGTTTTGGTGAAATACAGCGTTCAACATTTTTTTTGTGGGCTGTTGAAGCACACATTCTTTCTTGAGGTAAGTCGAAGTTCTATGATTGGTCAACAGTCGGGATTTTTCAATTAAGTGTTTGTTGTCATTCAATGACAGATGGCTAGTTTTCAAGCAATTTTTTTCACTTGAAAAATACTGCCCCAAACATCTTAGTTAGATGTAAAATTACTCAACCAAGACCTCCTCGGCAAAAATGTCAAAATTCTTGAATTATCTTTGATTAATTCGGACTATTTTGAGGAAGTGTACTGGCTATGTTTTTGAAATGCCGTCTCAAGAGGACAAACGGTAGAATTGCTGCTTGTTTCCTGTTTTTCAAGCGAATGGCTTTTTAAGGGAGTATGCAAAGATTGCTTCTCCTTGCCGAGTTCTGCTAGGAACAAACCAAACCTATGTTTGCGGATGTCTTTACACACCTGACCTGACCCCAGACATACTCAATTCCCCACCTTCTATTAAAGCACACACACAGACACTCACCTGATAGGCTACTGAATGGGCAGTGTCCTGGAGTAGATAGTGTCTTTGTCGTTTCTGTGCCCTTTAACCTCCTACATTGTCTTCAACACACTGTCTAAATCACTTCTCAATAGTGTATGTGTGTCTACCTCTTACCTGACCAGAGACTAGGCTGCAGAGTGTGTGCCTGGGCAGTGTGTGAAGCGTGTACACATCTTTCACCTACTGCATCAACCTTTGATCGCCAGGTTGCTTGTTAGACACCCACAATCAATACAAAAAGATACTCTGTAATGTTACTTGGTAAGGAGGTCTGGTGAGGAGGTCAGATGTCACAGGTAAATGTTCATACAGTAATTGAGGAGATAATAACCAAGCATTGGCTACCTCAACATAAAGCCTCATCAGGCACTTCAGTACCACATGCATTTATTTAAGTATCATTACAGATGCTGGCAGAGTACAAGTTTAACATTTAATATCAAATAGAATAGACACATTAACTGGAATGACATTCACTCTCACGTGTGGAAAAAAAAAAAACCATTAGCCACACCTCCAACTCTTCTGATAAGGTGCCGCCACTACATTGCCCCTGCCACTATTCAATGTGCAAGCGCATGAGTTGTTGGAAGCAATTTAGAAGCTTTCATTAAATAAATAAAAATCACACTGATCTAAAAAATACATTATTTAATTCAGGCAAATTGAATAAAGTAGGTTGGAAGAACCAAAGTGTAATTTTCTATTATTCCAAACAGTAGAAGCACTTCAGATGAACAACAGCGCCATCCCACTTTTTACAGTGCGAGTGTCATGCTTTCCACAAGCATAGTGAACATACAGCTGAGACAGCTGTGAAAAGTGGAGGGTGTTATTTTCAACCGTCTTTTTAATGTTTTTTTTATTTCTTTACTTACCTTTTGTTCACCTAATATCTTTTTTGCACTATTGGTCAGAGCCTGTAAGTAAGCATTTCACTGTAAGTGTAAGGGCTGTCGTTCTCCTCATCCTCGGACGAGGAGAGGAGAGAAGGATCAGTAGACCAAAATGCAGCATTCGGGAAATAAGCCATCTTTTTATTTTAAACGATGATGGCAACACGAAAAACAAAACACTTTCACAAATTACAAAACAAGAAAACGACGTAGACGAAAAACCTGAACATGAACTTACATAACTAACGTAAAACTCACGGACAGGAACAGACTACATCAAAACGAAACGAACATCCAAACAGTCCCGTATGGTGCAAACATAACACAAATACGGAAGACAATCACCCACAAACAAACAGTGAGAACACCCTACCTAAATATGACTCTTAATTAGAGGAAAACGCAAACCACCTGCCTCTAATTAAGAGCCATACCAGGCAACCCAAAACCAACATAGAAACAGAAAACATAGACTGCCCACCCAAAACACACGCCCTGACCATAAACACATACAAAAACAACATAAAACAGGTCAGGACCGTTACAGAACCCCCCCCTCAAGGTGCGAACGCCGGGCGCACCAGCACAAAGTCCAGGGGAGGGTCTGGGTGGGCAGTTGACCACGGTGGTGGCTCAGGCTCTGGACGCTGTCCCCACACCACCATAGTCACTCCCCGCTTCTGTCTTCCCCTCCCAATGACCACCCTAAAACTAACATCCCCTAAATGAACGGCCAGCACCGGGACAAGGGGCAGCACCGGGACAAGGGGCAGCACCGGGACAAGGGGCAGCACCGGGACAAGGGGCAGCACCGGGACAAGGGGCAGCACCGGGATAAGGGGCAGCACCGGGACAAGGGGCAGCACCGGGACAAGGGGCAGCACCGGGATAAGGGGCAGCACCGGGACAAGGGGCAGCACCGGGACAAGGGGCAGCACCGGGACAAGGGGCAGCACCGGGACAAGGGGCAGCACCGGGACAAGGGGCAGCACCGGGACAAGGGGCAGCACCGGGACAAGGGGCAGGTCCCGGCTGATATACTCAGGCAGATCCTGACTGAACGGCTCTCGACGCTCATGGCTGGCTGACGGCTCTCGACGCTCATGGCTGGCTGACGGCTCTCGACGCTCATGGCTGGCTGACGGCTCTCGACGCTCATGGCTGGCTGACGGCTCTCGACGCTCATGGCTGGCTGACGGCTCTCGACGCTCATGGCTGGCTGACGGCTCTCGACGCTCATGGCAGGCTGACGGCTCTCGCAGATCCTGTCTGGTTGGCGGCTCTGGCAGATCCTGTCTGGTTGGCGGCTCTGGCAGATCCTGTCTGGTTGGCGGCTCTGGCAGATCCTGTCTGGTTGGCGGCTCTGGCAGATCCTGTCTGGTTGGCGGCTCTGGCAGATCCTGTCTGGTTGGCGGCTCTGGCAGATCCTGTCTGGCGGGCGGCTCTGGCAGATCCTGTCTGGCGGGCGGCTCTAGCGGCTCCTGTCTGGCGTGCGGCTCTAGCGGCTCCTGTCTGGCAGACGGCTCTGTAGGCTCATGGCAGACGGGCGGCTTAGCAGGCTTATGGCAGACGGGCGGCTTTGCAGGCTCATTGCAGACGGATGGCTCAGACGGCGCTGGGGAGACGGATGGCTCAGATGGCGCTGGGGAGACGGATGGCTCAGATGGCGCTGGTGAGACGGATGGCTCAGATGGCGCTGGTGAGACGGATGGCTCTGGCCGGATACGGCGCACTGTAGACCTGGTGCGTGGTGCCATAACTGGAGGCACCGGGCTAAGGATAAGCACCTTCCTACTAGTGCGGGGAGCAGGGACAGGGCACACTGTACTCTCAAAGCCCACTCTATAACTGATGCGAGGTACCGGCACTGGTGACACCGGGCTGAGGACAAGCACATCAGGATTAGTAGGGGGAGAAGATACAGTGTGTACAGGGCTCTGGAGACGCACAGGAGGCTTAGTGCGTGGTGCCGGAACTGGAGGCACCGGGCTAGATACACGCACTACAGGGAGAGTGCGTGGAGGAGGAACAGGGCTCAGGAGACGCACTGGTAGCCTAGTGCGTAGTGTAGACACTGTAGGTACTAGGCTGGGGCGGGGAGGTGGCGCTGGAAATACCGGACCGTGGAGGCGTACTGGCACTCTTGAGCATTGAGCCTGCCCAACCCTACCTGGTTGAATGCTCCCGGTCACCCGACCAGTGCGGGGAGGTGGAATAACCCGCACCGGCCTATGTAGGCGAACCGGGGAAACCATGCGTAAGGCAGGTGCCATGTATGCCGGCCCGAGGAGACGCACTGGAGACCAGACGCGTTGAGCCGGCCTCATGACACCTGGCTCAATACCCAATCTAGCCCTGCCAGTGCGGGGAGGTGGAATAACCCGCACTGGCCTATGCACTCGTACAGGAGACACCGTGCGCTCTACTGCGTAACACGGCGCCTGCCCGTACTCCCGCTCTCCACGGTAAGCCTGGGAACTGGGCTCAGGTCTCCTACCTGCCCTTGGCCCACAACCTCTTAGCCCCCCCCCCAATAAATTTTTGGGTGTTACTTAAGGGCTTTTTGGGCTTCCGTGCCAGACGCGTTCCCTCATAACTCCGGTTCCTCTCTCCGGTAGCCTCTGCTCTCCTCAGTGCCTCCAGCTGTTCCCATGGGAGGCGATCCCTACCAGCCAGGATCTCCTCCCATGTGTAGCAACCCTTTCCGTCCAATATATCGTCCCATGTCCATTGCTCCTTCTTTTCCTGTCCCTTACTCCGTTGAGTTTTCCCTTGCCGCTTGGTCCTAGCGTGGTGGGTGATTCTGTAAGGGCTGTCGTTCTCCTCATCCTCGGACGAGGAGAGGAGAGAAGGATCAGTAGACCAAAATGCAGCATTCGGGAAATAAGCCATCTTTTTATTTTAAACGATGATGGCAACACGAAAAACAAAACACTTTCACAAATTACAAAACAAGAAAACGACGTAGACGAAAAACCTGAACATGAACTTACATAACTAACGTAAAACTCACGGACAGGAACAGACTACATCAAAACGAAACGAACATCCAAACAGTCCCGTATGGTGCAAACATAACACAGATACGGAAGACAATCACCCAACAAACAAACAGTGAGAACACCCTACCTAAATATGACTCTCAATTAGAGGAAAACGCAAAACACCTGCCTCTAATTAAGAGTCATACCAGGCAACCCAAAACCAACATAGAAACAGAAAACATAGACTGCCCACCCAAAACACACGCCCTGACCATAAACACATACAAAAACAACATAAAACAGGTCAGGACCGTTACAGTAAGGTCTACACCTGTTGTATGAACATTTTAAGAGTGGATTTCCCACAAACATAACGCTTTGTATCCTGGACATAATGTTTATTTTTTGGGCACATTTTTTGCAGTTATTTTATAGTCCCTTATTGCAAACAGCATGCATGTTTGGAATATTTTTATTCCATACAGGCTTCCTTCTTTTCAGTCTGTCATTGATGTGGGTATTGTGACGTAACTACAATGTTGTTGATCCTCTCCAGCAACTGAGTTAGGAAGGGCACCTGTATCTTTGTAGTGACTGGTTGTATTGATACACCATCCAAAGTGTAATTAATAACTGCACCCTGCTGAAAGGCCTATTCAATGTCTCTTTGTTTTTTACCCATTCAATAATATGATCCCTTCTTGCGAACCATTGAAAAACCTCCCTGTTCTTTGTGGTTGAATCGGTGCTTTAAATTCACTGCTCAACTGAGCGACCTTACAGATAATTGTATGTGTGGGGTACAGAGATGAGATAGTAATTTAAAAATCATGTTGAACACTATTATTGCACACAGAGTTAGTCCATGCAACTGATTATGTGACTTGTCAAGCACAACTTATTTAGGCTTTCCGTAACAAAAGGGTTGAATACTTATTGACCCAAGACATTTAATCTTCGTAAACGTTTCTAAAAACATAATTCCACTTCGACATAATGGGGTATTGTGTATAGATCAGTGACACAGAATCTACATTTAATCCATTTTAAATTCAGGCTGTAACACGACAAAATGTGGAAAAAGTCAAGGGGTGTGAATACAGTATTTACCCATCCTAGTTGTAAATGAATAAACACATATATTAGACAAATAAAAGCACTGAATAAATGCCTTATAGATTTCCATTGGGATATATAATTCCTTATAACAGCCTAACTACATATGTCATATTAGTGCGTTTCAAGTGTTCCCCCTGCCCAATTTAGAAACAGGGCCTCTAGAAAGTACTAACAGTAACACTTCATTTTAAGCATCTGTAATAAACCATTTACAAGACATTTATAAATTGTGTTCACCGTTTATGAATCATTACTCCCACATTAATAAACCATGTAATAATCATTGGTGAAGTATTTTTGCACTCCCTAAAGTGAGTGCTATTATACTTAAATGTTTTGAGTGTCCAGTGTAATTACTCACAAAAATATGGGCTTGCCATTGGCAGACATTCCTGTACCTAGTAAAAGAACCAGCATGCAACACAGGATGTTTAAGGAAATATAAATACATGTGTGAATAACTAGCTTTACAAATGTGGGAGTAGTGATTAGTAAATGGTGAGCAAACAGTTTGTAAATGCCTTATAAATGCCTTATAAATGGTTTATTATGGACGCTTAAAATAAAGTGTTACCATACCAGTAAATAAACTGGCAGTACCTGTGTCTATATGTCTCAATATTATTTATGGGTAATAGCAATAGCAATAGTAATAGCAAAGGTTTAACCCTTAGGATGTGTTTGTTCATTCAGAACTAAGATGCTGCTGGGCCCAGCACAGGCAGTGTGGTCCCCTTGTCTTCTGGTACCAGCGCTGTGTGAAATTATGCTAGGCTGAAGCAGAGACAGCTCAGAGGTGAGTGCAGTGGGGGTAGGAAGAAAACAGAGGGACATGTTGGCATGATGTGGGCTGGTGTAGCTGAAATGCCAGGGCTGACTTTTTGTCCCAGTCTGCACCTGACTGCCTTTTTGGAGCAAACAACACAAACATCCCCACAATTGTCAATCACTGATGGAGGTCCTCCTAACTCAACCCCAAAATGAAATAAAGGAGGCAGAAGTAGCACATGATCACTGATAAGAAATCCTTCACCCACCATAATGGTTAAGGTTCAAATTGGAGGTAGCAGGTAGGTCCCGGACCTGTGTTTATAAGGATGATTTCTACAGTACTTCGAGGTGAAAGTGAGGGAGGCAAGAAACGGGGACCCAGGTCGTGTTCAGTAGGACACACGTTTGGAAGGCTTTTGAAACATAAAAACATAGAGTAGAGTTTCTTATTGGAGGTGTTCATGTAATACCTCCCCATTACAGTGCGTTTCAAAACATCTCCCATTTTTGACTATTTTACTCAACCCGAGAACTCGAAGGCTTCATGCCACTATGACTACCACCCTGTACCACTCACATCTCTAATCATGAAGTGCTTTGAAAGCCTGGTTATGGCACACATCAACTCCATCATCCCAGACCCACTTCAATTTGCATCCCGCACAACAGATTTATAGACGATGCAATCTCATTTGCACTCTACACTGCCCTCACCCACCTAGATGAGAGGAATACCTATTTGACAATGCCATTCATTGACTACAGCTCAGTGTTCAACACCGTTGTCCCCGCCAAGCTCGTCACCAAGCTTAGGACCTTGGGACTGAACACCTCCCTCTGCAAATGTATCCTGGACTTCCTGACGGGCTAACCCCAGGCGGTGAGGGTAGACAACATCACCTCCATCACGCTGATTCTCAACACGGGGGCCCCACAGGTGTGTGTGCTCAGCCCCTTCTACCTTAGTGTTCTTGGGTATAGGCACCATTGTGGTCTGCTTAAAACATGTTGGTAATACAGACTCAGACAGCGAAAGGTTGAAAATGTCAGTGAAGACACTAATTAACCTGAACGCGTTGCTGTATATAAGTTAATGTGGAAAGTTTAACTTTGTCTCATTGGTTGTAACAAATTAGGTTGTGTATTATCCCAATAAACGAACCAGAAAAGTAGGATGGCAATTTAAGTTATTTATTAAATTAAACAAGATAATGATATCCAATCAGTTGAGATTGGTTGGATACCATACAGTGTAACCTGAATTATTTAAAAACAATTACTGGTGATTCTTCACCACCAGAGGTCACTGATAGCACAAGCTGAAATCATACGGGATTCCCGCCCGGCTCGGGATTTCACTTTGAACAAAGGGGGAAACAAAAATGTCTGCTCCCCCTTTTGTTAGCTTAGCACTTGGTGAAATAATTAGCTTCACTTGTGCGGGAATTCCACTTCAAGCATAAGGAAAGTTCCCTCGAACAAGGGAACAGGTTTACTAAGTGACGTCTCACGTTCAACATTTCTGGGATATGTTTCACGATGTTGACCGGAACGCGCGGAGAACAAAGAAATACATCGTTGGTCTGGAGAGATACTTAACCGCTTCGGTGAAGATATATATGGGGCGGCAGGAAGCCTAGTGGTTAGAGAGTTGGTCTAGTAACCGAAAGGTTGCAAGATCGAATCCCCGAGTTGACAAGGTAAAAATCTGTCGTTCTGACCCTGAACAAGGTAGTTAACCCACTGTTCCTAGGCCGTAATTGGAAATAAGAATCTGTTCTTAACTGACTTGCCTAGTTAAATATAGGTATAATTTATTTATTTCAAAAATATATTTTAAAAATCAACTCAAATTTCGAACGGCTCGCCCAATGTCCTCCCCTAAAATACTACTAGCCATAGACAGAAATAACACTACGTTGTGGCCCAACGCGTCTATTCCTTTCGAATACCTAAACATCGGCCGGTTCATATGCCCTGGATCATAGTATTTGTTAAATCCCCTACAAACTGACTTTCGTCAGATATACGACATAGGAGTGGTTCTCTCCCTACCAGTATCTGGGTGAAAAGGAAAAACCACACATATTGTAACGCTCGTCTTCGGGTGAAAGAGAGGAGGACCAAATCGCAGCGTGGTACGTTTCCATATTTATTGGAACACTTATTAAACACGACTAAAGCAATAAACAGAAATTAAACCAACGACGCTACAGACCTGAACATGTGAACCTAGTGAAAACAAAGAACGCAATGAACAGGAACAATCACCCACAAACAAACAGTGAACACAGCCTACCTAAATATGGTTCCCAATCAGAGACAACGTAAAACACCTGCCTCTGATTGAGAACCATATCAGCCCAATTTTTTATTTTATTTTTTTATTTCACCTTTATTTAACCAGGTGGGCTAGTTGAGAACAAGTTCTCATTTGCAACTGCGACCTGGCCAAGATAAAGCATAGCAGTGTGAACAGACAACAACACAGAGTTACACATGGAGTAAACAATAAACAAGTCAATAACATGGTAGGAAAAAGAGAATCTATATACAATGTGTGCAAAAGGCATGAGGTAGGCAATAAATCGAATAATTACAATTTAGCAGATTAACACTGGAGTGATAAATCATCAGATGATCATGTGCAAGAAGAGATACTGGTGTGCAAAAGAGCAGAAAAGTAAATAAATAAAAGCAGTATGGGGGTGAGGTAGGTAAATTGGGTGGGTAGTTTACAGATGGACTATGTACAGCTGCAGCGATCGGTTAGCTGCTCGGATAGCAGATTTTTAAAGTTGTTGAGGGAGATAAAAGTCTCCAACTTCAGAGATTTTTGCAATTCGTTCCAGTCGCAGGCAGCAGAGAACTGGAAGGAAAGGCGTCCAAATGAGGTTTTGGCTTTAGGGATGATCAGTGAGATACACCTGCTGGAGCGCGTGCTACGGGTGGGTGTAGCCATCGTGACCAGTGAACTGAGATAAGGCGGCACTTTACCTAGCATAGCCTTGTAGATGACCTGGAGCCAGTGGGTCTGACGACGAACATGTAGCGA
Organism: Salvelinus fontinalis; assembly: GCF_029448725.1. Taxonomy (NCBI): domain Eukaryota; kingdom Metazoa; phylum Chordata; class Actinopteri; order Salmoniformes; family Salmonidae; genus Salvelinus; species Salvelinus fontinalis. Next base: position 28,932,064 of record NC_074672.1, read on the forward strand.
GGGCCAGCCGACTAGGGCATACAGGTCGCAGTGGTGGGTCGTATAAGGTGCTTTAGTAACAAAACGGATGGCACTGTGATAAACTGCATCCAGTTTGCTAAGTAGAGTATTGGAAGCTATTTTGTAGATGACATCGCCGAAGTCGAGGATCGGTAGGATAGTCAGTTTTACTAGGGTAAGTTTGGCGGCGTGAGTGAAGGAGGCTTTGTTCCGGAATAGAAAGCCGACTCTAGATTTGATTTTGGATTGGAGATGTTTGATATGAGTCTGGAAGGAGAGTTTGCAGTCTAGCCAGACACCTAGGTACTTATAGATGTTCACATATTCTAGGTCGGAACCGTCCAGGGTGGTGATGCTAGTCGGGCGTGCGGGTGCAGGCAGCGAACGGTTGAAAAGCATGCATTTGGTTTTACTAGCATTTAAGAGCAGTTGGAGGCCACGGAAGGAGTGTTGTATGGCATTGAAGCTCATTTGGAGATTAGATAGCACAGTGTCCAGGGAAGGGCCGGAAGTATACAGAATGGTGTCGTCTGCGTAGAGGTGGATCAGGGAATCGCCCGCAGCAAGAGCAACATCATTGATGTATACAGAGAAAAGAGTCTGCCCGAGAATTGAACCCTGTGGTACCCCCATAGAGACTGCCAGAGGACCGGACAACATGCCCTCCGATTTGACACACTGAACTCTGTCTGCAAAGTAGTTGGTGAACCAGGCAAGGCAGTCATTAGAAAAACCGAGGCTATTGAGTCTGCCGATAAGAATATGGTGATTGACAGAGTCGAAAGCCTTGGCCAGGTCGATGAAGACGGCTGCACAGTAATGTCTTTTATCGATGGCGGTTATGATATCGTTTAGTACCTTGAGCGTGGCTGAGGTGCACCCGTGACCGGCTCGGAAACCGGATTGCACAGCGGAGAAGGTACGATGGGATTCGAGATGGTCAGTGATCTGTTTGTTGACTTGGCTTTCGAAGACCTTAGCTAGGCAGGGCAAGATGGATATAGGTCTGTAACAGTTTGGGTCCAGGGTGTCTCCCCCTTTGAAGAGGGGAATGACAGCGGCAGCTTTCCAATCCTTGGGGATCTCAGATGATACAAAGGAGAGGTTGAACAGGCTAGTAATAGGGGGTGCGACAATGGCGGCGGACAGTTTCAGAAATAGGGGGTCCAGATTGTCAAGCCCAGCTGATTTGTATGGGTCCAGGTTTTCCAGCTCTTTCAGAACATCTGCTATCTGGATATGGGTAAAGGAGAAGCTGGGGACGCTTGGGCGAGTAGCAGCGGGCCGGGCGGGGCTGCTGGCCAAGGTTGGAGTCGCCAGGTGGAAGGCATGGCCAGCCATTGAGAAATGTTTGTTGAAGTTTTCGATTATCACGGACTTATCAGTGGTGACCGTGTTATCTAGCCTCAGTGCAGTGGGCAGCTGGGAGGAGGTGCTCTTGTTTTCCATGGACTTTACAGTATCCCAGAACTTTTTGGAGTTAGAGCTACAGGATGCAAATTTCTGCTTGAAAAAGCTGGCCTTTGCTTTCCTGACTGACTGCGTGTATTGGTTCCTGACTTCCCTGAACAGTTGCATATCACGGGGGCTCTTCGATGCTATCGCAGTTCGCCACAGGATGTTTTTGTGCTGGTCGAGGGCAGTCAGGTCTGGAGTGAACCAAGGGCTATATCTGTTCTTGGTTCTGCATTTTTTGAACGGAGCATGCTTGTCTAATATGGTGAGGAAGTAACTTTTAAAGAATGACCAGGCATCCTCAACTGACGGGATGAGGTCAATATCCTTCCAGGGTACCCGGGCCAGGTCGATTAGAAAGGCCTGCTCGCAGAAGTGTTTCAGGGAGCGTTTGACAGTGATGAGGGGTGGTCGTTTGACCGTGGACCCGTGGCGGATACAGGCAATGAGGAAGTGATCGCTGAGATCTTGATTGAAGACAGCAGAGGTGTATTTGGAGGGCAAGTTGGTCAGGATAATGTCTATTAGGGTGCCCATGTTTACGGATTTAGGGTTGTACCTGGTGGGTTCCTTGATGATTTGTGTGAGATTGAGGGCATCAAGCTTAGATTGTAGGACTGCCGGGGTGTTAAGCAATAAGCAATAAGACACACCTAAACCAATGAGACACAAAACATAGAATATACCCACCCAGCTCACGTCCTGACCAACTAAACAAAGACTAAACAAAGGAAATAAGGTCAGGAACGTGACACATATTACCCTCTCAACAATAATCCTGCCTATAGCTATTATTGGTGTGTACGCATCTTGCTACCCAATTGCTATGGAATTAATTCAAAAGTGAGGCCTAGTTTTATCTTAGATTTCTCACAGGGGGCGCCAAATATGTCGTAACGTTGTGTTGTTAATGTGATGACTGCTGTTTATCGAATAATTACCTATGTTTATAACTACATGATTAAATGAATCAGGTAATCATTAACTCAGTAACCTGGGGCACCATGGTGTAACGGCTTTCTTCTGTGGATGAAGGAGAGGACCAAAGCGCAGCGTGGTTAGTGTTCATCATGTTTAATAAAGACAAAAAAACGTGAACACTACAAAATACAAAACAACAAATGTGAATAACTGAAACAGTTCTGTCTGGTGCAGACACACGAAGACAGAAGACAACCACCCACAAATCCCAACACAAAACAGGCTACCTAAATATGGTTCTCAATCAGAGACAATGACTAACACCTGCCTTTGATTGAGAACCATATCAGGCCAAACATAGAAACGGGAAAACTAGACACACAACATAGAATGCCCACTCAGCTCACGTCCTGACCAACACTAAAACAAAGAAAACACAAAAGAACTATGGTCAGAACGTGACACATGGGAAAAGTTTGTTTAATGAGTTTCTGTTTCCCAAATTAACTAAAATAATATCAGAATATCGATTTTACAGCAGTCGCTAATTAAGTAATTTCCTCTACAGTCTGCATAATTCGTAAATCTGCACCAACCCGGGTCTCACTAAATCATTCCGTACCACAACAAGCTAAATGATAATATAAGATACACATACACAAACATACAGTCCAGGCTATTGATTAGAACTTAGAACAATGAAACAGGTCCCTAACGGACCAACACAATATGACACGTGTTACACAAGATGGGGATTTAGAAAGAGACAGAGAGAGAGAGAGTGCACGAGAGAAAAGCACACTTGGATACATTTGTAAACTATGCTTAGTTTAGCTCTAACACCTTGCCCCGAACTGCCGCTCTTATGGGTCAGAATTCTAATGATGTAATTACTTGTTGAAGGTCTCCATTGGGTATCTCTTCGTGGACCGAGTTCCGCTTAGGAGGTATAGCCGAAGACCTTCTTCTACGATGGCGGCACCTCCTTCGTTACCGGGTGTAAGTCTCTGATTGTCCACACGATGTCAGTGTCCTTTCTCTTAGTGGTCTGTTCCCTTGCATTCATTCTGTGAGAGTGGACTTCTCAGCCGTGCAGACCCTCCCAGCTTGGTTAGGAGGGCCGTGTAGACAACCGATGATTTGAAGAGAATAACTGGCTGGTTCTTCTTGAATTCCCCTTCTTAGGTACAATAATCAACCGTAGCCTAGATTGTTAAGAGGTTCCTTTGTCCTCTTCCTCATTTTGCGTTTGTGGGATCGCGACTATCTTAGATCGCACTGCAGCTGTGGTCCGTTTTAGTGTGATATGTAAATTCTTAACTCACATGTTTAATACCCCTGGGTCACAAAGGGGTGTTTCCGTCTTTATGACAAGTTCTCTGGGGCATATGTAGTTATGAGGCAAGGTATCACACTGTACTATGATCTTGTTAGACAACTCAAGTCATAGTTCATTGTTACAAAAACATTCCCTTTGATATGGATATTTTCTACACAACACACAGTATGTAAACATCATTGACATATGAAAACTCCTCAAGTTACAAAGTTTTCGTTATAACGCAGTCATTTAAGTTTTAAATGCATAACAAAAACGACATTAATTTTCATATTCCATCTATCATTGTTACCACCGTTTTGGCTGATGAAATATAATGTCCCAAAGTCCATTTATTACATGTTACCTTCTGAGGTAGATTCTCCATAGAACCACCATACATTCCAATCCTCCACACTGAGAGGACAAAAGATTTGCCTGCTATCTAACGATTTACAATGGGCGTGAGGTGTCATAAACCCACCCCCCCCATCAATCCCTATATACCTCTCCCCCTCTGCGGTGGTGAGAGATGTCTCTGTAGGACTGGGATCCACCGGTAACCTGACCCGAACAGGCCAGTCATGACAGGTGGCATGTACCAAATTTGCCCTAAACTCTCTGATGATGCAGAGCCACTCTGCCAGGCCCTAGCCCAACAGAACCCAGACAGGGGTTCTTACACATGCCGTCACCCGTACAACTCAACTCTTTTATGCTCTGAGGTACGAAATGAGGGCTCCAATCAAAATGAGTGTCATATTTGGTATTGTATTAGGATCCCCATTAGCTGTTGGAAAAGCAGCAGCTACTCTTCCTGGGTTCCACACAAAACATGAAACATGATATAATAAAGAGGACAGAACTATATAAAACGTTTTTAAAAGCACACAGCCTACTTATCAATGCATACACACAATCTATCTAGGTCAGGGCTGCCCAACCCTCTTCCTGGAGATCTACCGTCCTGTGGGTTTTCAGTCCAACCCTAATTTAACACACCTGATTCTACTAATTAGCTGCTCAACAAGACCTTAACTAACTGAATCAGAAACGCTAAATTAGGGTTGGACTGAAAACCTACAGGACAGTTGATCTCCAGGAAGAGGGTTGGGCAGCCCTGATCTAGGTTAAATGGTGGAGAGGCATTGTGCTGTGAGGTGTTGCTTTATCTGTTTTTTGTAACCAGGTTTGCGGTTTATTTGAGCAATATGAGATGGAATGGAGTTCCATGCAATAATGTCTCTATGTAATACTGTACGCTTTCTTGAATTTGTTCTGGATTTGTGGACTGTGAAAAGACCCCTGGTGACATGTCTAGTGGGGTCAGTGTGTGTGTCAGAGCTGTGTGTAAGTTGACTATGCAAACAATTTGGAATTTTCAACACAATGTTTCTTATGAAAAGAAGAAGTGATGCAGTCAGTCTCTCCTAAACTCTTAGCCAAGAGAGACTGGCATGCATAGGTGTACATCAATAGGACTTTGATAATAATATTTTGCTGATTCATTTTGTCCCTCTAGTATTTATTTTGTTTATATTTTATTTTCACTCTCTCTATTTCTGTTTTTAACTTAACGACCATGTCTCATTTTGTGTTTACGCTCTTCCTCTTTTGGTTAGTTTATTTAATGTAATAACTTGTTCTCAACTCAATTATCAGCTATAATTGTAAAGTTACATGAGCATACAGTGTGTTTGTGTATATAACTAAACAAACCATTGTTGACATTGTGCATGTCTATCATTTGACTTTATCTCAAAGTAAGACATCATTCGCTCTCTTATTTATACAGTAGAGATAGTATCAGCATATTGTACATTTCAGCACCATGACTCCAGCAGAGCTGAGATGCATATGCACCAGTCAACCTGATCACAACCCCTAGACTACAGTGCGGAACTGTACGGTGGTGTTCTTCATCTTCTTCTTATAGTCTTCATCAAACTGTTCACTCTGGGCCACAGTGAAATGGTTCTTCCAGTCACCAACCTTTCCTGGAGACAGACAGAGGGTGCGTGAGCGGATTTTTTTTTGTTGAGGCAGAGAGAAAGACTGACAGAGAGAGAAAGGCGTAGGGGAGAAATAGAGAGGTCAACCTTTTCGCATGAATGGAGAGATCTTGAAATCCATGACTGGGATGTTGGAGTAGTTGGCCATGCTGTTCTTCTTCATTGTATCAAACTGCACTCCTCCTCTCACCCTCTCCTTCTCCTCTGCTGAAGGAGACAACCCTAGGAAGGAGCACAGCCTGTCCAGCTCTCTCCCCGTATCCTGCAGGAAAACACACTGGACACTGTACTCTTCCTCACTGAAAGCTAATGCTAGAGATGATCAATATAACACTGATATACACGCTGCCTTTATGTACGTTAATGTGCTACATAATCTGCAAAGAGGTCAGCACCTTTATGGCACAGGAGGTAGTTGTTCTACTCACCTCAACCATATCCTCATAGAAAACGTAGTGGAGTTTTGAGTGAGTCTCTTTCCTCTCCCACCAGCCAGTCACATGGTCATACCAGGGACCAAACACCACTGAGGGAAAAAGCCATGTGGACATGAGACAATGTTAGCGAGATATACATACTCAGGAAAGAATCACAGCATCAGTACTCTCCCTCTTACTCATTATAATTTATTTGTTCACTTACTCTTTCATTCACTCGTTCATTCTCTCCTTCACTCACTCTTTCCATCCATGAATCTCTGTAAGAAGTTGTTCCAGTCTCCTGGCTCTGGGTCGGCCTGGTTCATGCGGTCAAAGTGGAAATAAGACACTGCATTGTCCTTGGCATTACGGGCCACATACACTATCTGCAGAGAGAGAAATCATCGCAGTTACAACATTAATTGATGTAAGTGTATATCATTTAAAACAAACAACACAAAATGAAATGGAAATGCGAAAAATGAGGACAATAAAAACTGTTTACAAAGACTGGGTTTCTATAGAGTTTTCACAGTCCACAAGGAGTCCCAAGCTGGTTCTTGAGAGGTTTGAGATCGTTAGTGTACTGTGTAATGCTATGCTGCCCTCCATTGGGGATTCACACAAATTGCGTCATTAATTAAGTTCACTTACTGGTCAAAAAGCAGCAAAGGAGGTTTGAGGATGCATAAATGTTAACCATATGCTACACCAGCAGACATGAGTGGAGTCATATTCAGAGACTACACAGACAACAAGCAGAGAGAGAGAAATTTACATATAATGTACCCTGCAGTTCTGCTCCCAGAAGGACTTGGGCACCAACTGGACTGGGAGGTGAGTCTTGATGAGGCGAGGAGAGGTGGATAACTTGTCTGCCAGCTCCGTTCCTATGTGTACAGAGGGGTGGGGATCTGAATAGGTTACTTTTTGGAGGTAAGGATGACTTAACAGTAAAACTGCTTATTGTCATGTAGCTGTAATATGTGATTAGCATAACTTCTCACAGTATAAGATTTCAAGCCATAAAAATGATCCCTCAACTTTGTGTCAGTTAAAAGCCTGTTGATAAGGACTTTGGTATAGTGCATGGTGTTTTCCAGATTCTGTATTCAAGTTTGTCAAAGATTTGATCTACACAGACTCGGATGTGTCTTTTAAGTGCAGAGTCATTGTCAGCTGATCAGTTATTTATTTGGAGTACACAGTGCCCTTCACACTTTATTGATGTGTAGTCAAGATAAAGGCTTCACAGTGTGTAGAGTTATATCAGGGTTGTATTCTAACCTGGAGGGAGAATATGGAAGTCACTCTCCAGGAATGGCACTCTCTCATAGATAGGCAGTGAAGTCTGACGCTCAGGGGCTGTCTGACCAAAATACAGCAGGTCTAGAATGTAGGAGACCCATGTGGTACCTGGGAGAGAGAAAGGGGGAGGGAAGATGGAGAAATGGGGAGAGAGAAAGAGGGCGGATAGAAGATGGAGAAATGGGGAGAGAGAAAGAGGGAGAGAGAGACATGTCAACGAGCTGCGTCTCTGGTCATCCATTTATCCCTACAAAATGTTGGCAACACACAAACACAGACCTGCTTTGGGGTAAGTGGCGATGAGGATATCATCTGGCCTGGCCTGGAAGTTTTGTATGTTCTCCCAGTTGTCAGTGAAATAGTGGATCATGGAGAGTCCATGGAAGTCAAAGAGTTTTGGTCGAGGTGGCAGCTCCATCTGTAACAACAACACATTCCACCACTGATCAGAGAGATATTATCAGGGAGAGTTACAATAATCAACTATTCACTAATATTCTTGCTTCATTCAAGGATATTCTCCAGGTGACAAGAGATCACAGTTTCAACATATAATTCCTTGCCAGTTCTTGTCAAAAGACAAAGTACAGAAAATTATAGACTGCATACAGTCATGATGACTTTGTAAAGTACAACTAGCTGACTAGGACCACAAGGTTCTATCTGCATTTGTTCAAATGTTGTTGTCTGCATAGCTTTGTTTTATTCAATGTTCTCTACCAAGATAGTGGTCTAAATACGCCAATTCATGTTGTTATGTTCAAAAGAGTACTAGAAAAAAATAGTTGACAGTAACAACAGACAAGAAGCAGGTCCAGGGTGTGGATTTAATAAAAGACATGAACAAAACAAGAACAGCGTCTGGACAGGAGAAACATAACATCAATGATGACTGGGAATGAAACTGAAGAAGTGACAGATATAGGGGAGGTAAATGACGTGATGGAGTCCAGGTGAGTCCCATAATTAAGCACACGTAACGATGGTGGCAGGTGTGCATAATGAGGAGTGAACTGGTGACCTCTAGCACCGGAGAGGGGAAGCAGGAGCAGACTTGACACTGACACTATTTGGAACTTTAAAGCCAAATATCTCAGAATCATCCTTTTGCAGATAGAACCTCATGGTCCCAAGTTCTCACATTCTCAAACATAATGTTCCTGACATGTGATCCATAAAAATAGGTTTAAAATAGGCAATTTTATGCTGTCTCTGGAAAAGTAAGAAGCTGGTTATGTTACATTAAGGGGAAAGGCCTGCAGGTTTCCTGACATAGCATATTGTCTTTACAGGTAGATTTATTTGGGTAAAAAATGTATCTGTACACACTTCAAAACAAGCACAAGCGCTATGGGATCTATTTAGACTTGGGAAATTAGGCATTTCTTACACACACCTTTCCTACACATTTCTCAGGAGTTGGTATTCAGACTTACCTTATGCAGGTGCGTAACGGGCTTTGCAGGCGTGGTTACTTTGTGATCACTGAATAAATGTAATTCAACTTCTGAAAACCCTCCCACTTGCTGGCTAACAAATTTTCGATTGGAGTTTTCATTCAGTAGTGTTTTCACTGCATTTATCTAAAGCCATCCCTTTAAATTTGGTGTACCTTTCATTTGAATTTTCTTGAAAGACTAGAATATATGGAGAGAATGGTTCAGAATATTAGGGGATCAATGAAAGAAAGACATGTAGGCCTACATACACACATATTCATCTCCTTTCAGCCCCAAATGGAAGATTTAAAAATATAATTTTTTATTTACGGTTGGGAAAGTATTTGAATAATACAAAAACTGCTTTCGATAGTCTTTTCGCACAAAATATATTGCCAAATAAAAAATACAGTCATCAAAAAGAAAGGAGGACCAAGGCACTCTTCATATAATTAATTAAAATGCCTTTATTAGTATGGCATGTTCAATAGAAACAAAGTTTTAAAAATCGACGCGTTTCGGCTGCATGGCTTTCGTCGGGGAGTACAAAAAAAAAGGAATACAATGTCCTCTTTTAAACAGCTTTTCCAATTAGCCCTAATGGTACAATGAAAACATTTTAGAAATCAAGAATCAACTCGGTAGGGTTGGCAATATCCTATCATTTGCGTATGGCTTCAGAAGCCTATTGGTTGGGTCTCCAAATGTCATCCTTGCAAGTTATAAAGCCAGCATTTCATAAACTTCACTGTGGAAAAAGTGATGTGTTGATATGCTTCAGTTTACTGCCATATAACTAGATTCACGTTTGTCTCCAGCAATCATGTGGTAAAATAGATTTAAAACAATTGTTATTTACAATCCCCTTACCCAAACGGCTTACCCATTTATCTAGCTCTTATCAATAGCTCTTACCAATTTTTAAAATACAGTGCATAGGGAATGGTGTTATTTCTATCAGGGAAAAGGAAAGCAGATGTAGTTCTACTTATTAATCGTTTCATCTCGTAAAGGTGGTGGAATTATGAGGGAATTAAGTCAAGGTCAGAATACGGCTTGTGTGTAGACACACCTCCGCCACACCTTCATTTCTTTCATCTCCACCCCAAACAAATAGCGGGTGAATAGCATGCTATTCTCATGCTTCTTTTACCCCCTTTTTCTCTCCATTTTCGTGGTATCCAGTTGGTAGTTACAGTCTTGTCTCATCGCTGCAACTCCCATATGGACTCCTGAGATGCGAAGGTCGAGAGCCGTACGTCCTCGGAAACACTTAACTCAGGTCGGGATTCCTTCATTCAGATTTAGGCATGTAAAACCTTTGTCAGTCTCATGGAATAGTTGGAACAGGTCAGGCAACAATCTCTTCGAGTCTATCGTATAGTAAATTGTACATTTGAATACATTTCATGATATTTGCATTGGTGTCAGTAAAAACTTTGAATAACTTAAACAACTTTCTGCTTCATAACAACTTCCTTTTGACCCTTAATGAACTTAATGTTTATTCATGTTAAATTACAAAGCCATCATGCACAAATACACAATAGAAATCAATCTGCAGTAAGACAACCCAATTTCTGAGCAGAGAAAATAAAAAATGTCAGTCACATTACACTCAAAATGTTGAAAGATGTAAATAAAATCATAAGATATATCAGCTACTGGCACAGAACAATTGACAACAAAAAAAAAGCTACAGACTCACATTTTCCATGTTGAAAGGAATTCAGTAGTATCCTGTTTGGCCAGTCTTCTCAGTCTCTTCTTGTCTCTGTCCAAGCGTTCCTTCTCTTTCTCCTTCCCCTGTTCCTTTCTCTTCCCTCACTACAGGCAAAACAAATTCTCTCCTGCTTTCGTTTAGATTTTCCATCCCAGCTTCACATTCGTATCCTACCTCCACTCCTTGTTACATAAGTTCAGAACTCTCTATCTCACTCTCTGGTTACTGCAATCACAGTGACATCACAGATGTATTATGTCAAGCCACCCCTCCATATCCTTCCCTTTTATTCCCATGTTAGCGACCACCCTCCTTCTGCTTCACATGCACATATACACTTGCTCTAATACTTCTTTCTTCGAATGGGTTCTAACTCTTCTTTCCAGTGTGTGGGTTGGATTTTCTTTTGTGAACACATGTATGTGTGTATTAGCACTCCTCTCATGATTTATATCATGAACGGGGTAAGGTTACTATGTCATAAAGCAACTCACTTCAATAAACCCACATGACCCTGAAAACTGGTTTTCACATGAGGGTTTCTGCTCTTTCAAAGCTCCCTAGCACCAGAACAATATGTTGTCAAAGACACTGGAGAATACCCATCCTCTCAGTCCTTGATTTATTCCACCCCGGCTCTGATTGGTCAGCATGCCTACCACTTTGAAGATGCAAAATATTTTTAATTATGAAACAAACAAGAAATCAGACAAAAAAACTGAAAACTTGAGCGTGCTTAACTATTCACCCAACATTTTGCTGCAAGTACAGCTGCAAGTCTCTTGGGGTATGTCTCTATAAGCTTGGCACATCTAGCCTCTGGGATTTTTGCCCATTCTTCAAGGCAAAACTGCTCCAGCTCCTTCAAGTTGGATGGGTTTTGCTGGTGTACAGCAATCTTTAAGTCATACCACAGATTCTCAATTGGATTGAGGTCTGGCATTTACTAGGCCATTCCAAGACATTTAAATGTTTCCCCTTAAACCACTCAAGTGTTGCTTTAGCAGTATGCTTAGGGTCATTGTCCTGCTGGAAGGTGAACCTCCGTCCAAGTCTCAAATCTCTGGAAGACTGAAACAGGTTTCCCTCAAGAATTTACCTGTATTTAGCACCATCCATCATTCCTTCAATTCTGACCAGTTTCCTAGTACCTGCTGATGAAAAACATCCCCACAGCATGATGCTGCCACCACCATCCTTCAATGTGGGGATGATGTTCTTGGGATGATGAGAGGTGTTGGGTTTGTGCCAGACATAGCGTGTTCCTAACCAGAGACCTTCTTCCACATGTTTGGGGAGTCTCCCACATGCCTTTTGGCGAACACCAAACGTGTTTGCTTATTTTTTTCTTTAAGCAATGGCTTTTTTTCTGGACACTCTTCCATAAAGCCCAGCTCTGTGGAGTGTATGGCTTAAAGTGGTCCTATGGACAGATACTCCAATCTCCACTGTGGAACTTTGCAGCTCCTTCAGGGTTATCTTTGGTCTCTTTGTTGCCTCTCTGATTAATGCCCTCCTTGCCTGGTCTGTGAGTTTAGGTGGGCAGCCCTCTCTTGGCAGGTTTGTTGTGGTGCCATATTCTTTCCATTTTTTATAATGGATTTAATGGTGCTCTGTGGGATGCTCAAAGTTTCGGAGATTTTTTATAACCCAACCCTGATCTGTACTTCTCCACAACTTTGTCCCTGACCTGTTTGGAGAGCTCCTTGATCTTCATGGTGCCGCTTGCTTGGTGGTTCCCCTTGCTTAGTGGTGTTGCAGACTCTGGGACCTTTCAGAACAGGTTATCTGTGAGATCATACTGAGATCATGTGACAGATCATGTGACACTTAGATTGCACACAGGTGGACTTTATTTAACTAATTATGTGACTTCTGAAGGTAATTGATTGCACCAGATCTTATTTAGGGGCTTCATAGCAAAGGGGGTGAATACAAATGCACACACCACTTTTCTGTTTTTTTTTTTTTTTATTTTTTTTTTAAAACTAGTATTTATTTTCATTTCACTTCACCAATTTGGACTATTTTGTGTACATCCATTACATGAAATCCAAATAAAATCATTTTAAATTACAGGTTGTAATGCAACAAAATAGGACAAACGCCAAGGGGGATGAATACTTTTGCAAGGCACTGTAGGTCACAACTGGATCTCAGGGAATGAGGGAATGTAGACGACAGGAGATTTCACCTCTCTTAGGGGTCCCTCAGTCTCTTCCTCTTGGCTATTCAGCCCACAGTGACATGGCGCCTCCTAGCCAACACAACCATAGCTTGGCTTTTCCTCTTGGCCTTTCGGCCCACAAGTCCCCACAGGAGGGTGCAGATGCTCCCTGCGCAATTGACGGTGAACGTCTTGACAAAATCGTCTAAAGCTTCCGTATCTTTTACCCAGGGGCGAAAATCTGAGATCAACCTTGGAGGGGACAATTACATTAAATTTTCTCAAGAGCAATTCCTGAGGGGGACACCAAAAGTAGTGCTGTAACACATAGCATACGTTGTTAAATGTATATTGAGGAACCATAATTCCTACAACTGGATAATTGATAGGTACAGTAGTTAACTGAAGGGTTTTCCCAACTTGTTCAAATGTTTAAATCATTATAATTCTACTACTAATAATAGTTATAGCAGTGCTCCTTACCAGTCCAGTATGTATGCAGGTATTCGTACTTACAACCAGCAATATCAAGAAAGGTCAGTAGGTGACAATGGTACTGTACACTGTATGGGTGTAGTTTTCATAAATACAATGAACATGGTGTGATCACATCTAAAAGAATCTCCATTGAGAACCATCACAAAGTTGGTCTCCGTATTGAATTGACCTTTTAATTGCACTTTTTCTGATACATTTATATAGTCATTAAATATGTCCACCTGGCCTGAGTCTACAATATCTTTGCAAGAACAAAAAGCATAAAATAAGTAGTTCTAAAAGCAAAATAACTACTTCAATGAAAAACCCAAATAAATCAAACAAAATATCCTTCTGTCAGTGTTGACTCTTCAAACAGCAGCTATGGACAAGTATGTCGCACAAAGTAGGCCATTTTAAATAAAATAACATGAAATAAATCATTTGTAAGTGTCCTGAAAACTACTAAACAAAAGAACAAATATCAATTACACCAGGGGTTCTCAAACAGGGGTCCATGGACTAATTGCAAGGGGTCCGTGAAATAAAAAAGTGTAATGAATGTAGTCAGTACCACAAGGTTTCCAGTAAGTTTACATATAATATAGAGGGGGTGGAGGTCCCTGAGGACTGCTCAAAACCTTGCCTGCCTTGCCTCAAAATATGCAGGGGTTCCAGTACCCCAAAAAGGTTGAGAACCACTGCTATACACACTACTGAACAAAAGAACCGAGCATATGTTTGCGGGTTTCCTCAACAACACATCAGTTGGCACTTTCGCAATGCCCTCGCCTGTTGTCTCCGACACCCTGTATAGCCCAATAAACTCCTTGTGAGGGACATGGTCATGGTCAACATAACGCAGACAGACACTCTCCTGTTCAGCACCAAAGACATCTTGAGTACCATCAACAATTAATGAAAATTGTACAATCGGAAGAGACCTAATCTCAGCTGCAATGCCTCGAATGACTATTGGCCATGATGTTCAGAATTTCATTCTGTGCTTTGGGGCCTGTGTACATTGTGGTACGCTCTGTTAACCACTTCAGTAAAATGGGATCATCCTCTTCTGCCCTAAGTTTCAAAATCTGGTATAAATTCCCACTGTCATCCGTGTGGCCTCTAAAGGCTTGTCCCCGTCTTACTACATGCCGCACCGAACTAACAATTTTCATCAAGCAATGCCTTGCGTCATCCAGCTGTTTAACCCACGCGCTGGACATAACTGGACACTGATTGGATTTAGCTGGTGTGCTGTTACAATTACAAAGTGGCGGTGGGTTTGGCAATTTTGATGTGCTGTGAATTTTTCAATGCCTTTTCTCCAGTTCCTAAATCCTGCACTAATGAAGGCAGCATCAGCTCTTTGGCCAAAGGATGGCTGGCTTGAAAACCCTTGGCTACAGTGAAAACACAACACTCCTTTTATTGATGGATTATAATGTAGCCAGGGGAAATCGCAAAACCATCTCTCTTGAAACGTCAACACTCTGTTGGCAAGAGTTTGCGGTTCTATAAATTGTGGGTGTGGCTGATATGGTTTTGTGCCATCACTGTGGTAACTGGACAATGCTGTGCCACTGTCCCCTATACTGGTGCTGCTGGCAACAAGGGTGACACTTGGTCCTGCCGTGGCTGTGACACTGTCCTCTGAAGTCTCTCTTCCTGGCTCTTTCCCTTTCACCCCCCTAACTGACTCAGCCGGTCTCCTAGAAAATAAATAAGGTGCTTGCCGTACTCCTAACTACCGGTACCCAAAACTACACAATTAATCACAACAGCAATATCATTGCCGTAAACAAATCTTAGTTTAGTCACCAGTTTAAGTTGAGAGTGGGGGTATCCATGGCATTTTCCAATTATGTCCCTATTTTACAAGTCAAAAAAATTGAGAACCTTTCATAATGTTGCCAAACAAAGACTCAACAAACTTACCTGAGACTCCCTGTCTCTGCCAGTCTGTCCCCAGCTCTGCTGTCTGTGTGCCATCTGTTGCCTGCTCTGCCTAATGACATCATTGTGAAACATTCCATTAGCATTTCACTTCTTTCTTATGAACATTTTATCAACTAGTCTTTGAGATATTAGGATACTAGAGTTCTTACTATGCGTTTTGGTGTACTGACAAATACTCTGATGTCCGTCTTCTTACTTTTTTCTGCCATTTTTCTACCTGGCTGGCTGGCTGGCCTAGCTGCACACACCCACATTTACACAACACATGCTGCAACCTTTTGTAATTTAAATAGTTTGTTTCATATTGGCTGGCTTCCAACAATAGCTGAATTTGTAAAGCTAGCGAGCACCAATTCCGTTTCTGTGTGTTTGCTATAATCTTTGCTACCTGGTTAAATAAAGGTGAAATAAAATAAAATAAAAAAAGTTCACTAGCGACAATTTATCTTTTGCAACGAGACCATTATATATATTTAAGACAATGGTAGAAGAGAGTGTAGTTCTGTTCTGTTCAGTTTGGACTTCAGTTTATTGCTAACCTTATCACAGGGACGTCGAAGCACTACAGCTGCATGCTGATCTTGGAATAAACTGACGATAGCAAAGATTCCATCTTTGACGACGCCACATAAATGGAATAGGCACTAGCTAGCTTGATAGTTAATGTTTGCTTTAGTTTGCGCGCTAGCTCTGCAAATTCCCCTAGTGTGTGAACCCTGCCAACATAAAAATAAATAAATAACATTGCTATGGACCTGCTATGGATTGACTGGATTAACCTCGCGTCAGTTACGTACATGTCCCTTTCGGACAGTAGATACGAACTCTCTATTACCTTGCCAGCTAAAGAACTGGCAGTGGATCAAACCATTGTGAGGCAAAGGGCGGGGGGGGTCGCAATCTTTTGAAATTTAAATGCGCTATTAAGTGTCTATAATCAGCACAAGTGCTTTCATTGCGTATTATTAATATTATTGAAATTACATAATTATGTTTACAGTGATATATTGGGGGGGACAAATCATATTTTTCCCAAGATGGGGGGGTCGTGTCCCCCCCGTCCCCCCTGGGATTTCCGCCTATGCTTTTACCCCGTCCCAGTTAAGCTAAACAACACCGAGATGTTCTTAGCAGACATTGAGGACACCTTGGATGTCTACCCAAATGCTACGAATGCCGACAGGCTCTACCTGTTGAAGTGAACGTCCAACAGACACATGACAAGGTTTATCCATCTACAAGAGAAACACGTGCAATTCGATTATGCTAAACTTGCCACTGTTTTGAAAATAGAATTCAGTGGTTCTGCGACTCGCAAACACGACAGCTCGTTGGCTAACAATATCAAACTAGCTCGAAATGAACACCAACAAGCCTACTATCATAGGCTTTGTTCAGCTTACTTTGGCATGCTCACTGAAACAGGAATTTTTATTTATTTATTTATTTATTTACCGTTATTTTACCAGGTAAGTTGACTGAGAACACGTTCTCATTTGCAGCAACGACCTGGGGAATAGTTACAGGGGAGAGGAGGGGGATGAATGAGCCAATTGTAAACTGGGGATTATTAGGTGACCATGATGGTTTGAGGGCCAGATTGGGAATTTAGCCAGGACACCGGGGTTAACACCCCTACTCTTACGATAAGTGCCATGGGATCTTTAATGACCTCAGAAAGTCAGGACACCCGTTTAACGTCCCATCCGAAAGACGGCACCCTACACAGGGCAGTGTCCCCAATCACTGCCCTGGGGCATTGGGATATTTTTTAGACCAGAGGAAAGAGTGCCTCCTACTGGCCCTCCAACACCACTTCCAGCAGCATCTGGTCTCCCATCCAGGCACTGACCAGGACCAACCCTGCTTAGCTTCAGAAGCAAGCAAGTAGTGGTATGCAGGGTGGTATGCTGCTGGCAAATGAATGAAAGAGCTATTACCATTCAAACAACTGTTTCTGTCAAACATGTCTCCCAACTTCATTAACTACTTGGGCCCTACTGCTCACGTTGATTTGCCGATCTCGACACTCCAAGAGCTTGTGAGCACAGCTTTTGAAGCATCGAAAGCAAGATGGGCTAAGAGCCCAGACAGCTCGGTTTTCGAGCTTGGTGCCGCACCCTCCAATTGGAAGGTGCGGCATCAGGGACAGGTGCAGTAAAAGATGGCACACAAAAGGGGTGGCTACCAAGTAACCACCACACCGATAACCACCGCAGTAAAGATAGCTATGATGAACGTCCCCAAACTAGAAGGTCCCGTAGAGATTGACCTGGCCGCTACGTCCCTGCACCTAACCTTCACAAAGGGTCAGGACACAAGGGTAACAAGTGTAACAAGAGCAACAAAGTGTTCAGCAATGATCTAAACGTTAACCCGAAACAATATAGAAGCTCTGATAAGTGATGTACTCTCAAAGAAATTTGAGAAAGAGGACAAGTATAAGTCATCGTGACTAGGCATACAATTGCCGGAGACTGAGTCTGCTGAAATTCACACCATTGTGTCAACATTCCCATCCCACTCCATTCTTCCAATCCTCTCCACTTTGTTGGGAATATGATGAGAAAAACCAACTCAAACAAGCCATACCTTATGATGTATTGCCTGAGTGTTGTGCGTTATTAACGGATGCCTGAGTTACTGCCTAGATCCACTAGCCGGGACAACCGGACAACTGGCCGGAACACAGAGTCACAGCCGGACCTCCCATGTCCTTTCTTGTGGTGGTCTGCAGCTTGCTGAAATCCTACCAGGGTAAACCACCAGGGGGTCACTGCTACTATGGTCCACAAACCAGGACATCCGATGGTCATTCTTATGCAAAATGCAGAATCCTTCCAAGTTCAACCCACCACAGGGAGACTGTCATGACTAGCCTGTTCAGGTCAGGTTTCCATGGATCACAGTCCTACAGAGACATCTCTCACCCCTGCAGAGAGGGAGAGGTATAGAGGGATTGATGGGGGGGATTTATGACACCTCACGCCCATTGTAAATCTTAAGGCAGAAAACAAATCCTTTGTCCTCAGTGTAGAGGATTGGAATGTATGGTCGGCCTATGAAGAATCTACCTGCAACATGCAAAAAACTGACTTTGGGACATTATATTTCATCAGCCAAATGGTGGTAGCAATGATAGATGGAATATTAAAATGTATGTTGTTTTCGTTATGTTATTAAACGGTAAATGACAGAATTATAACAAAAACATAGTAACTTGAAGAGTTTTCATAAAATGTACATAAAATCAAATCAAAGTTTATTGGTCACGTGCTCCGAATACAACAGGTGTACCTTACAGTGAAATGCTTACTTACAAGCTCTAACCAATAGTGCAAAAAAGGTATTACGTGAACAATAGGTAGGTAAAGAAATAAAACAACAGTAAAAAGACAGGCTATATACAGTAACGAGGCTACATACAGACACCGGTTAGTCAGGCATATTGAGGTAGTATGTACATGTAGATATGGTTAAAGTGACTATGCATATATGATGAACAGAGAGTAGCAGTAGTGTAAAAGAGGGGTTGGCGGGTGGTGGGTGGGACAGAATGCAGATAGCCCGGTTAGCCAATGTGCGGGAGCACTGGTTGGTCGGCCCAATTGAGGTAGTATGTACATGAATGTATAGTTAAAGTGACTATGCATATATGATAAACAGAGAGTAGCAGCAGCGTAAAACTAGGGGATGGGGGGTTGGGGGGGGCACACAATGCAAATAGTCTGGGTAGCCATTTGACTACCTGTTCAGGAGTCTTATCGCTTGGGGGTACAAACTGTTGAGAAGCCTTTTTGTCCTAGACCTGGCACTCCGGTACCACTTGCCATGCGGTAGTAGAGAGAACAGTATATGACTGGCGTGGCTGGGGTCTTTGACAATTTTTAGGGCCTTCCTCTGACACCGCCTGGTGTAGAGGTCCTGGATGGCAGGCAGCTTAGCCCCAGTGATGTACTGGGCCGTACGCACTACCCTATATAGTGCCTTGTGGTCAGAGGCCGAGCAATTGCCGTACCAGGCAGTGATGCAACCAGTCAGGATGCTCTCGATGGTGCAGCTGTAGAACCTTTTGAGGATCTCAGGACCCATGTCTAATATTTTTAGTCTCCTGAGGGGGAATAGGCTTTGTCGTGCCCTCTTCACGACTGTCTTGGTGTGTTTGGACCATTCTACTTTGTTGTTGATGTGGACACCAAGAAACTTGGTGAAGCTCTCAACCTGCTCCACCACAGCCATGTCGCTGAGAATGGAGGCGTGCTCGGTCCTCCTTTCCTGTAGTACACAATCATCTCCTTAGTCTTGGTTGCATTGAGGGATGGGTTGTTATTCTGGCACCACCCGGCCAGGTCTCTGACTTCCTCCCTATAGGCTGTGCATGCTTGGCCATGCAGTCGTGGGTGAACAGGGAGTACAGGAGGGGACTGAGCACGCACCCCTGGGGAGCTCCAGTGTTGAGGATCAGTGTAGCAGATGTGTTGCTACCTACCCTCACCACTGGGGGCGGCCCGTCAGGAAGTCCAGGATCCAGTTGCAGAGGGAGATGTTTAGTTCCAGGATTATTAGCTTAGTGATTAGCTTTGAGGGTACTACGGTGTTGAACGCTGAGCTGTAGTCACTGAATAGCATTCTCACATAAGTGTTCCTTTTGTCCAGGTGGGAAGGGCGGTGTGGAGTGCAATAGAGATTGCATCATCTGTGGATCTGTTTGGGCAGTATGCACATTGGAGTGGGTCTAGGGTTTCTGGAAAAATGGTGTTGATGTGAGCCATTACCAACCTTTCAAAGCACTTCATGGTTATGGACATGGGTGCTACGGGTCTGTAGTCATTTAGGCAGGTTGCCTTTGTGTTCTTGGGCACAGGGACCATGGTGGTCTGCTTGAAACATGTTGGTATTACAGACTAAATCAGGGGCATGTTGAAAATATCAGTGAAGTCACCTGCCAGTTGGTCAGGACATGCCCGGAGCACACGTCCTTGGTAATCCATCTGGCCCCGCAGCCTTGTGTATGTTGACCTGTCTTACTCATGTCGGCTATGGAGAGCGTGATCACACAGTCGTCTGGAACAGCTGATGCTCTCATGCAAGCCTTAGTGTTGCTTGCCTTGACGCGAGCATGGAAGTGATTTAGCTCGTATGGTAGGCTCGTGTCACTGGGCAGCTCACAGCTGTGCTTCCCTTTGTAGTCTGTAATAGTTTGCGAGCCCTGCCACATAAGACGAGCATCGTAGCCGGTGTAGTATGATTCAATCTTAGTGCTGTATTGATGCTTTGCCTGGTTGATGGTTCGTCGCAGGGCATAGCAGGATTTCTTGTGAGCTTCCAGGTTAGAGTCCCGCACCTTGAAAGCAGCATCTCTACCCTTTAGCTCAGTGCGAATGTTGCCTGTAATCATTGGCTTCTGGTTGGGGTATGTATGTACAGTCACTGTGGGGACGACATCCTCGATTCACTTATTGATAAAGCCAGTGACTGATGTGGTGTACTCCTCAATGCCATCGGAAGAATCCCGGAACATATTCCAGTCCTGTAGTTTAGCATCTGCTTCATCTGACCACTTTTTTATAGACCGAGTCACTGGTGCTTCCTGCTTTCATTTTTGCATGTAAGCAGGAATCAGGAGGATAGAGTTGTGGTCGGATTTACCAAATGGAGGGCGTGGGAGAGCTTTGTACGCGTCTCTGTGTGTGGAGTACAGGTGATCTAGAATTATTTTCCCTCTGGTTGCACGTTTAACATGTTGATGGAAATTTGGTAAAACTAATTTAAGTTTCCCTGCACTAAAGTCTCCGGCCACTAGGCCGGTTTCCTGTTTGCTTATTTCCTTATACAGCTGACTGAGTGCGGTCTTAGTGCCAGCATCTGTCTGTGGTGGTAAATTAACAGCCACGAAAAGTATAGCTGAAAACTCTCTAGGTAAGTAGTGTGGCCTGCAATTTATCACAATATACTCTACTTCAGGCGAGCAAAATCTAGAGACTTCCTTAGATTTCGTGCACCAGCTGTTGTTTAAAAATATGCACAGACCGCACCCCCTCGTCTTACCGGAGTGTGCTGTTCTATCTTGCCTGTGCAGCGTATATCCCGCTAGCTGAATATCCACGTGGTCATTCAGCCACGATTCCGTGAAACATAGGATATTACAGTTTTTGATGTCCCGTTGGTGATCGTACCTCGTCTAGTTTATTGTCCAATGATTGCACGTTGGCGAGTAGTATGGACGGTAACGGCAGCTTTCCCACTCGCCTTTTCCGTGTCCTGACTAGGCATCCGGCTCTTTGTCCTCTGTACCTGCGTGACTTCCTCTTGCAAATAACGGGGATGTTGGCCCTGTCGGGTGTTTGGAGAATGTCTTGTACAATGTCTTGCTTGTTGAAGAAGAAATCTTTGCCTAATCCGAGGTGAGTGATCGCTGTCCTGATATCCAGAAGCTCTTTTTTGCCGTAAGATACGATTGCAGAAACATTATGTATAAAATAAGTTACAAATAACGCGAAAACCCCCACGTAATAGCACAATTGGTTGGGCGCCCGTAAAACTGCTGCCATTTCTTCCGGCGCCATTTTGTACATGATGTTTACATACTGTGTGTTGTATAGAAAATATCCAGATCAAAGGGAATGTTTTTGTAACAATGAACTATGATTTTTGTTCATTGTCTAACAAGATCATCCACTCTCACAGAACGAATGCAAGGGAACAGACCACTAAGAGAAAGGACACTGACATCGTGTGGACAATCAGAGACTTACACCCGGTAACGAAGGAGGTGCCGCCATCGGAGAAGGTCTTCGGCTATACCTCCTAAGCGGAACTCGGTCCACGAAGAGATACCCAATGGAGACCTTCAACAAGTAATTACATCATTATAATTCTGACCCATAAGAGCGGCAGTTCGGGGCAAGGTGTTAGAGCTAAACTAAGCATAGTTTACAAATGTATCCAAGTGTGCTTTTCTCTCGTGCACTCTCTCTCTCTTTCTAGATCGCCATCTTGTGTAACACGTCATATTGTGTTGGTCGGCTAGGGACCTGTTTTATTGTACTAAGTTCTAATCAATAGCCTCGACTGTATGTATGTGTATCTTATATTATAATTTAGCTTGTTGTGGTATGAAATGATTTAGTGAGACCCTGGTTTGTGCAGATTTACGAATTATGCAACGTTCAGGATGAGACTGTAGAGGGAATTAATTAATTAGCGACTGCTGTAAAATCAATATTCTGATATTCTTTGAGTTAATTTGGGAAACGGAAAGTCATTAAACAAACATTTCCCATGGTGCCCCAGGTTACTGAGTTAAGGATTACCTGATTAATTTAATCACGTAATTATAAACAAAGTTATTTATTCGATAAACTGCAGTCGTCACATTAAAGATACAATGTTACGACACACCAACGCTGAAGTTGGTGGTCTGGTCCATTCAGGAATCATCTCTAACATTATCTTGGAAGTTAAAGTTCTTAGTCTCAATCAAGACATTCTGGGCGTGGGTTAACGATGTATTAACGCTGCACAGCCTCAATCACAGACTTTGCCAACCTATGAATGGTTGGCTCTGGGAGATCAGGAAATGTTACCATGTTCAGAATGCAGTGGCAATTCGTCAAGGTCAACATATAGATTCAGTGGTTGTAAAGATGGGGAGAGGTCTGTTCGTAATAAAGAGACGTTCTGCTCTTTTGACACCACACTCCACAAAGCAAGCCCTGCAGGCTCTAGGTTTGTCTCGTTTTGATTATTGTCCAGCCATGTGGTCAAGTTCTGCCAAGAAATATCTAGTTAACCATATCAACAAAAATGAGAAAGCTGTAAATGCAGTGAATTTAGCTTTGTCACAATTCTTTTCTTTTTTTTTTACAAAGGAGTTCAGAATCAAGTCCTCTTTCACCAGATTGGCACCTAAATCACCACTTGTTATCACATGGGTGCCATAGTCTAGGACCAGCTTCTCTGACAAATAGTTTGTTAACTCAAGTTGATTGTTTTCCAGTGCATTTGCAATTTTCTCTGCCTGGCGAGCAAAAGGAGAGTCAAGAGGGAAGTCAGTCCTCACAGATGATTATGTACCTAGGGACAACAACAAAAGACGGAAATGTAATTTTGTTAATATATTTTTGCATAACGGTTGTCCCACTTGTTAAATCTTACTTCACAATAAGCCTTCTTTACACTTGTCACGTGACCTTATTTCCTTTATTTTGTCTTTGTTTAGTATGGGCAGGACGTGAGCTGGGTGGGCATTCTATGTTATGTGTTTCTATGTTGGGTTCTTTTCAATTAGCCTGATATGGTTCTCAATCAGGGGCAGGTGTTTTATGTTTCCTCTGATTGAGAACCATATTAAGGTAGGCTGTTCACACTGTTTGTTTGTGGGTGATTGTTCCTGTGTTAGTGTTTATGCCACACGGGACTGTTTCGTTTGTGAGTTTGTTCCTATTCGTGCGTTCTTCGTTGTCTGTAAGTTCTCATGTTCAGGTCTGTTTACGTCGTTTATTGTTTTGTAGTTTGTTAAGAGTTTTTTCGTGTTAGTCTTTCTTCAAATAAATCATTATGTCTTCATACCTCGCTGCATATTGGTCCGATCCTTGCTCCTCCTCAGACGAGGAGGAGAACGAACGTTACAACACTTGTTACATGGAATGTAATTATTATAAAAACAATGTATCAACCAATATTCTTTGCATTCAGGTGATAAAATTGTATTCACCTTTTTCCAAGGTTAGTGTAAATTCCCTTAATACGAATAGTGGTGCAGTTGTTTTCAACCTGGTTAAGCTTAATGCATTGGTTGTCAAAGGATACTTGCCGTTGAGTGCAGGTAGGTATGAGACATAACCATTTATAGTGTAAGCTGTGGAGCTGTGCTCCTCCTGCCATGTCTCAATGATCTCTGAGTTGGTCTGGAAACCAAACACCTTCATAGGGACAACAAAGACGTCATCTGGGGTAAGATACTGTACATTCCATCCTTAGTGGTCAGTGGACACTGTGATTAGGTGAAATTCATCACCCGTCCCATGTAAATCACCTCCAATACCTGTTTGTCCAGCTTTGTGCGGCACTCGTGATGCCCACTGTTGGAGCGGCCAAGGGGGTGAGGGCCTGTCACGCCTTGATCTGTTTCATCTGTATTGTCCCCATTATCCCCTGTGTATTTATACCAGTGTTTTCTGTTTGTCTGTTGCCAGTTCATCTTGTCCCTACAAGTCCTACCAGCGTGTTTTCCCATTTTTGAGTCTGTCTAGTTACTGTTTTCTAGTCTTCCCGGTTCTGACCATTCCTCCTGCCCTGAGCCTGCCTGCAGTTGTGTGCCTCTTTGACTCTGCTCTGGATGAATGACATGCCTGACCTCGACCTGCCCTGGCCTATCCCCTTGTATAATACATATTATGAGAACTGTACTATCCGTCTCCTGTGGCTGCAACTGGGTCATATCCTGAGTCGTGATAGCATAAGAAGAGTGACAATGAACAGATCCATGGCGTTAACATGTATGAGTGCTATGAGCCAGCGTGAGACAATTTATACTCAGTCTGGTCTTTTGATGATAACATCTCTGGCATTTAAATAAAGATGATTGTTTGAAGAAATGACAGTCTCTCTCAGTAGGAATTTCCACGACGCTGGGGCAAAGGTTCACCTTCCAGTAGGACAATGAACCTAAGCACACTGTTTTTGCTTCATCATTATGGGGTATTGTGTGTAGATTGATGGGGGGGGGGGGGGGGGGAACGATTTAATCAATTTTAGATTAAGGCTGTAACGTAACAAAATGTGGAAAAAGTTAAGGGGTCTGAATACTTTCCAAATGCACTGTATGGCAGAACCAAATCGGAGATAGGTAGGAGTAAGTACATGAAATGTTTTGTAGCTTAGCAGTAAAACCTTAATCAGCCCTAGCTTAAACAGGAAGCCAGCATAGAGAGGCTAGCACTGGAAAAATATGATACAATTTTGAGGTTATAGTCAAGATTCTAGCAGACATACAGTATTTAGCAATAACTGAAGTTTATGTAGTGCTTTTCTCCGGGTAGCCAGAGAGTATAGAGTTGCAGTAGTCTAATATAGAAGTGACAAAAGCAAGGATGATCCTTTTTGGGCAAAAAGTTATAGATTTTTGCAATGTTACAAAGACGTAAAAAAGCTGTCCTTGATAGGTTTGTCAAAAGAGCGATCAGGGTTCAGATTAACGCTGAGGTCCTTCACAGTTTTATTTGAGACGATTGTACAGCCATCAAGATTGTCAGATCCAACAGCATATCCCTTTGTTTCTTGGCACACACACACACACACACACACACACAGACACACACACACAGACACACACACACACACACACACACACACACACACACACACACACACACACACACACACACACACACACACACACACACACACACACACACACACACACACACACACACACACACACACACACACACACACACACACACACACGTTGTTCATTATGCCTGTGAGAACCTTAACACATACCTTACTAAAGGTGGATTTACTCTGGATCTCCTCAACTACTGTATGAATAACCCTCCAGGCGAGCTTCAATGCCATACAACTCTCCTTCCGTGGCCTCCAACTGCTCTTAAATACAAGTAAAACCAAATGCATGCTCTTCAACCGATCGCTGCCTGCTCCTGCCCGCCTGTCCAACATCACTACTTTGGACGGCTCTGACTTAGAATATGTGGACAACTACAAATACCTAGGTGTCTGGTTAGACTGTAAACTCTCCTTCCAGACCCACATCAAACATCTCCAATCCAAAGTCAAATCTAGAATTGGCTTCCTATTCCGCAACAAAGCATCCTTTACTCATGCTGCCAAACATACCCTTGTAAAACTGACCATCCTACCAATCCTCGACTTCGGTGATGTCATTTACAAAATAGCCTCCAAAACCCTACTCAATAAATTGGATGCAGTCTATCACAGTGCCATCCGTTTTGTCACCAAAGCCCCATATACTACCCACCACTGCGACCTGTACACTCTCGTTGGCTGGCCCTCGCTTCATACTCGTCGCCAAACCCACTGGTTCCAGGTCATCTACAAGACCCTGCTAGGTAAAGTCCCCCCTTATCTCAGCTCGCTGGTCACCATAGCAGCACCTACCCGTAGCACGCGCTCCAGCAGGTATATCTCTCTAGTCACCCCCAAAACCAATTCTTCCTTTGGACGCCTCTCCTTCCAGTTCTCTGCTGCCAATGACTGGAACGAACTACAAAAATCTCTGAAACTGGAAACACTTATCTCCCTCACTAGCTTTAAGCACCAGCTGTCAGAGCAGCTCATAGATTACTGCACCTGTACATAACCCACCTACAATTTAGCCCAAACAACTACCTCTTTACCTACTGTATTTATTAATTAATTTATTTTGCTCCTTTGCACCCCATTATTTCTGTCTCTACTTTGCACTTTCTTCCAATGCAAACCAACCATTCCAGTGTTTTTTTTAGTTTTTATTTTACTTGCTGTGTTGTACTCACTTCGCCTCCATGGCCTTTTTATATTTTTATTTATTTATACATATATCTGTTTGCCTTCACCTCCCTTATCTCACCTCACTTGCTCACATTGTATATAGACTTATTTTTTTATTTATTTCACTGTATTATTGACTATATGTTTGTTTTTACTCCATGTGTAACTATGTGTTGTTGTATGTGTCGAACTGCTTTGCTTTATCTTGGCCAGGTCGCAATTGTAAATGAGAACGTGTTCTCAATTTGCCTACCTGGTTAAATAAAGGTTAAATAAATAAATAAATAAAAATATTTACCTGTGACATCTGGCCTCCTCACCAAACCTTCTTACCAAGTAACATTACAGAGTATCTTTTTGTATTGATTGTGGGTGTCTAACAAGCAACTGGGTGATCAAAGGTTGGTGCAGTAGGTGAAAGATGTGTGTACATGCCTCACACATTGCACAGGCACACACTCTGCAGCCTAGTCTTTGGTCAGGTAAGAGTTAGACACACCCACACTGTTGAAAAGTGATTTAGACCGTGTGTTGAAGACTGTGCAGGAGGTTTGAGGTCACAGAAAAGACAAGACATTATCTACTCCAGGACACTGCCGACTCAGTAGCCTATCAGGTTAGTAAGTGTATGTGTGTACTATGATGGAAGGTGGGTGATTTAGTATGTTTGGGTTCAGGTCAGGTGTGTAAAGGCATCCGCATACATAGGTTGGGTTTGTTTCTAGCAGAACTTGGCAAGGTGAAGCAAACGCCATTCACATGAAAAACAAGAAAAACGCGGCATATTTACAGTTTGTATCTCTTGAGGCGGCTTGTCAACAACATAGCCAGTGCATTTCCTCAAAATAGTGAGAATTAATCTAAGCTCATTCAAGAAATCTGTAATTCATTTGGAAGTTTTTGCAGAGGAGGTCTTAGTTAAGTAATCTAACTAAGATGTTTGGTGCAATATTTGTAGAGTGAAAATTTGCATGAAAACTAGTCTTCTGTCATTGAATGACAACAAACACTTAATAGAAAAATCCCAACTGTTGACCAATCACAGAAAAACGTCTAACCTCAAGAAAAAATGGTGTTTGCTTGAATAGCCAGGAAAAATACCCGCCGTACGGTGTTGAACACCAAAATGTACAAAAACGTCACAAAATGTTGTCATAATATTTGCATGGACTGTTTCGACTGGGAAGCATTTGGTAAACTTTAGGTAAAGTTTGTTCGCTCAATCCTGTGTCCAGCAGCCATTGCAATGGTCAGCTGCCACCCAGTGGTATATTTCTGGTAGTGTCAGTGCCCCCTGGTGATTTAGTATTGACATGAAATACTGTGAGGGAGAGCAGAAAAGACCCTCAACTCTGGAGTAGACCCAGAACAAACCCGACCCTGAAAAGAAAATGATGGAAGAGAGAATGGGGGAGGAGACAGGAAAGGAGGAACACAGAGAATAATTAGGAGTCATTTTGTAAGCAGTGCATTCACCCTGAGGTATCTTACTCAGAAAGAGCAGGGTAAGTCAGTTATTTTGGTTTGTAGGAATTGCTTTCACCTGTAGTACGTTTTTACTGTCATCATTTGAGAAACATTAAGACTTAGGCTTTGTTAACATTTGTAGGCGATCATATCAATGGAGCGTTATTCCTCTCTATGTTTGAATAATACAACCATTCAGATCGCTTAGTATATCCAAGCATAAACAATACTGTGGTGATCCTTGATCGAATACATGTCCCACTTTTACAGATGGAGCTGCCACCTCGACCAAAACTCTTTGACTTCCATGGAGTCTCCATGACCAACTACTTCACTGACAACTGGGACAATGTACAGAACTTCCAGGCCAGACCAGATGACATTCTCATCGCTACCTACCCCAAAGCAGGTCTCTCTCAGTCTGATGTTGATGTTTCATTAAAGATTGGGTTTGGGTTTGTAAATGACTGTGTATGTGTCCCCTATCTGTATTCCTCTCTTAGGAACCACATGGGTCTCCTACATTCTAGACCTGCTGTATTTTGGCCAGACAGACCCTGAGCATCAGAGACCCATCTTTGAGAAAGTTCCTTTCCTGGAGTTGCTCATTCCTCTTTACCCTCCAGGTTAGAATAGAGCGTTGGAAAACTTACCTCTCCTATTTTGTAATTTCTCTGTAAAAAATTGAGCTGATGTCTTCAAAGCAGTAACGAAAGTCTTGACATCATGACAGAAACTGCTGAACAGTGATAATGTCCATCAAACATTATTTTGCATTATTATATTGTTTGTCCTAGGGGTGGAGGTGCTGGACAACTTAACCACCTCTCCTCGCCTCATCAAGACTCACCTCCCAGTTCAGTTGCTGCCCAAGTCCTTCTGGGAGCAGAACTGCAGGGTGCAGTATTTGTAACTTGTCTTCTATGTTTCTCCACTATATAACCACTATACATAAACACAATCCCTCTCTCTCTCTGCAGATAGTGTATGTGGCCCGTAATGCCAAGGATAATGCCGTGTCTTATTTCCACTTTGACCGCATGAACCAGGCCGAGCCAGAGCCAGGAGACTGGAACAACTTCTTACAGAGATTCATGGATGGAAAGAGTGAGTAAACGAGTGAATAAAGGAGTGATTGAATAAGCAAGTGATAATAGTCCCCATGCACACTATGAATTTGTCTACTCTGCACTTCTTCAGTGGTGTTTGGTTCGTGGTTCAACCATGTGACTGGCTGGTGGGAGAAGAAACAGACTCACTCCAAAATCCTCTACCTCTTCTATGAGGACATGGTTGAGGTGAGTAGAATACTGATGCTAGGTGTGTGTTACAGTATTATTAAGATGCATCTGATGAGCTCAGTGCACACATATGCTCAAGACCCATACTAACTGCTGCTCTAGGAGGTTAGCTGTTTCTACATCCAGTGTGTATGTGTTCCTACAGGATACGGGGAGAGAGCTGGACAGGCTGTGCTCCTTCCTAGGTTTGTCTCCTTCAGCAGAGGAGAAGGAGAGGGTGAGAGGAGGAGTGCAGTTTGATACTATGAAGAAGAACAGCATGGCCAACTACTCCACCGACCCAGTCATGGACTTTACAATATCCCCCTTTATGCGCAAAGGTGTGTGTGTGTGTGTGAGAGAGAATGAGAGAGAGAAATAAACATTAAACTGCTGGAGCTCAGCTCTTCCAGCTATCACAACAGACACACATGAACACACAGAGAGACACAACGTCGTCACAGACATTGGAATACTTTATTCTGCATCTACTGAATGATCAAACTATCAATATACCTGTCTGTCTGTCTGTCTCCAGGAAAGGTTGGTGACTGGAAGAACCATTTCACTGTGGCCCAGAGTGAACAGTTTGATGAAGACTGTAAGAAGAAAATGGAAAACACTCAGCTTCGGTTTCGCACAACAATTTAGGACTGTCTTCATTATCTAAAGCACTCTACAGGTCTTAAGAATGTGACCAAATGTAAAAATGTAATGACACATAATCCTGTAAGTATGAGCACCAAAGACATACTGTCTAACTACTGTAAATAAACAACACCTGATATCAATTTTTATTTTATTTCTCATGTTTATTTGAAACCAGATAAGAGGTAGCAGCACAAAAATAATACAACTTCATATATAAACAGAGTCAATGAGCAAATGAATGAAGCGAATGT
Organism: Salvelinus fontinalis; assembly: GCF_029448725.1. Classification (NCBI taxonomy): domain Eukaryota; kingdom Metazoa; phylum Chordata; class Actinopteri; order Salmoniformes; family Salmonidae; genus Salvelinus; species Salvelinus fontinalis. The sequence continues at coordinate 28,962,425 of NC_074672.1, forward strand.
TTTAATCTCTCTACTACTGTACCTCTGCACTGTCACTACTGTATGGAGAGGAGAACAGATTGGTTTACTGTAGTATGGCACATACCGCATTGGTGGAGGAAACACCACAAACACCCCCACAACTGTCAGTCACTGATGAAGGTCCTCCCAACTCAAACCCATAATGAAATAAAGGAGGCAGAAGTTGCCCCACATCACTGATACAGGGTCAAATATTCTTCACCCACCCTAATGGTTAAGGATAGAATTGGAGGTAGGGTAATCTGATCCTGGACCTGTGGTTATAAGGATGATTTCTACAGTACATCGAGAGAAACAGCAAAGTACACTGAAATCAGACGGGGTCATTGAAATGTAGACAACAACAGAATCCCATTGTACTATACTGTACTGTAAATACCACACAAGTCAAGCATTTCACATCATAGGGAGAGACTGCACTGACCCTGAGGAAGGCAGGAAACAGGAAACACGAGATCCTGTCACACAAGGACCCGGGTTGTGTTCAGTAGGACACGTTTGGAAGGATTTTGAAACAGATTTTTTTTTAATGAGTTTCTTATTGGACGGCTTCCGGTAGAACCTCCCCATTTCACTCCGTTTCAAAACATGTTCTCTCATTTTGTGCCTATTTTACTCAACCTGGGTATCAAGTGGAAATATGGGATTGACTTCTGAGCTCCGTTCAAGATCACTGGACAGTTTTGAACTGTTTTGAAATGATACAGCTCTAAATGAGGACGTGCCATTCCCACTGCTCTTTAACCCATAAACATTAAACACTAACCATTGTAGCAGTTCCAGGTACTGTTGTGAAACCTTTTTCAACACTTCTATCCTGAACAGAGCAATGAACATCATAAATTAGGGCTGGACAGTCACTGTTTCCAATATTCCTCCCCAAGCCAGTGCCATTTATCACTCTCTTAGTAGACAATTGTTCTATACTTCAGAGACCTCAGCAAGACCACTTCGATTGTCCTCACAGTAAATACCTTTATTTACAAACTGAAAAAAAGAACAGCATTTACATACCTTCTTATGTTACATAATATACTTATGATTTTTCCTGTAATAAAAATACTTCAGTCTAGAGTGCTCAGGTCTAGGCTTATAGACATCTGTAAAGTACTACTATAGTACAAGAGCGTTGTGCTTCACAGTAGGTCAGCGTTGTGTAATGCAACACAGCTTAACTGTGTGGAGCAATGAGTACAGCTAAAAATAACTCAAGTCCACGGTATACACTGATATGCTGCAACTGATTAAATGTTGTGGGTATGTTTACACTGTTGCCAGTATTATTGAATGTTAAAATGAAGTCATATCCTTTGACGGGCCGTGATGATAGAATGTACCAGAATCAGCAGGCGAAATGTACCAGCGTCACGTTCAAACAAAAATGTCTTAGAATGTCTAGTTTTAGCAGGAACTATTTTAGTTAGAGCTCCAGGCATCAGCCACAGCTACACAGGTCAACTTTCTTTCTGCAGTAGTATCTCTAGGAGGTTGCTTTCCTTATGTAACAAACATCACATTTACATACAAGGCAGACTGTACTGAAACAGCAACTCAATTATGAGCCGATAACTAGCAATCCTATGTTTTTGGAGTGTGGACTTCTACGCTACTTTCCTGCAAGAGGAACTACGGAAAGACACCATTGTCAGTCAGGTAATGCGTTATTAATGTATTTTGAAGCATAACATCAAAACAACCACCGACATGATCAATGTTTATGGCACATATCCTAAAAACACATTAACGCATGTATGCATCAAGTTGAAATATCAAGGACAGCAGATTAATACTATCAACGCAAACAAAGTCAATAAATTCATATAAAGACATTTTCACAGGGAGCACAATGGCTTTCATAAAAGTAGGAGCTACCACGTTCATATTTGACATACATCCATAAAACATGGTATCTAAGCAATGGATCCTCAGAGGGAATTGTAGGGATGACCAATAGATATTTTAAGGAATCCCTGGGTTGTCATCGATATGAATCCTGTGCCCATTCCTCTGTTCTCTCAAGACACCTTAAACAGAAGTGTTACAAAGAGTGAATGTATGCCCTGCAGTAGGTGATGCTTGAAATGTAGCGAGTTAGTCAAAGGTACACAGGTGTGTATCTGTAGGCATGAGTGTGTGTGTGTTCTGTTGTTTGAACCTGTGCTCTATGCCGCAGAATCTGATTCCGGTTAGCAGCCTTTGAACCACTCTGATTTAGAGAAAACACTGGATAATGTCCCATATAAGACAACTGTTTTAGTCAAGGGAAGCTTTTCTGTATTTTCCCTCAGTTTCTTAAAATAAGTCCTCTGTCCATGATTCACATGGCAGTCTGAATGTAGTTGAGTCAATGTTTATGATAAAGTCTATCTAGGTGACAAGATATAGTTAAAGTTATCACCTAAGAGTTAAGGTATTACGTAAGTTTGGTTCTTGATGGTTTTGTTTGGGGCTTGGTCATTGGTCCAGATGTCCTGGGTTGGAGTTGAGGGTTCAGAGATTAATAATCTCACTGCTGACGCTGGCCGAGTCATCCTGCCTGTTGACCTCCAGGTAGCTCTTCCCATCCTCCCTGCCTGCCCTCCCACTCTGTGTCTCAGAGTCTGGGGTGAGGAACGGCCTCGTGTCGTCTCCTCCCTCGTTCCCGAGATGTCCCGTGGAGGTTCTAGAGGGGCGCAGGGAAACGGGACAGGACACTGAGGAGGGAACACTGACTCCCCCATCCCCGGCCCAGCGATGCCCCTGGTGAGAGGGCGTGGGAGGAGCAGTGACCTGCCTGCTGGGAACACTGCTGAGCACACTACCCCCCAGTGGCACGGAGAACTCTGTACGGGCTGAGCGGTCCTCGCTGCTGTCAGAGATCTGGGGGTCGCTGTTCCTGCGGAGCCAGGGCCCCCCCTGGCTGACAGCTGAGCCCGGTGAAGGAGTGGGTGAGGGGGCACACAGGGGCTGGAACAAGCTGCCCCCATGGAGGAGGTGCTCACGGTGCAGGGCCTCATCGATGCTGCGGCCCAGGTCGATGGGGGAGGGGGGTCGCAGGTCAAAATCATACAGAGACACCCCTGACTCTTTCTCCTGCTCCAGGCTGCCGCTCTGAGAGTGCTGTAGTGGCTGGCCTAACGGCTGCAGCCGCAGCAGTGACCCTGTGGACCCGTCAGACATATCCCTTTCTGCAGACCTGCCCCTCTGGTTGCGGCCTCGGTTGCTGTCCTTGACACAGCGCGGCTGTGAGGGCGGAGCCTCACGGTTTCTGATCAGGCTCTTACTGATGTCTGCCCCCGAGCGTTCCTGCCCCGCCCAGTTATTAGGCAGCTCCCCTGCCCCTCCTCCTACTGATCCTCCCACCCCATTACTTTCTGACTTCCCACAGGGCTTTCCTGTCAGGCTCTGGACTATCTTGGCCCAGCAGGTGTGTTTGTGTGTCGACCCAGAGGACTGTCCAGGGGAGGGGAGATCTCCTCCCGCCCTGCCCTCCCCTGCTCCCCCATCTCCTCTGTCTCGGGCCCCCCGGGGCCTCCAGAACACCCAGGATCCCAATAGGAGGAGAGAAAAGGCCCAGGCCAGCTCCAACAGTCGGGCCCAGAAGTGCACCAGCCACCAGCCCCAGCAGAAGCGCCTCCAGTCCCCCAACATCCCGTATAGCCACAGGGTGGAGTGGACATGGAGGCCACAGCACAGCACCCCCAGGAGGGCACACACTGCCAGCACACGACCCAGCACCAACCCTGCCCTCTTACGCCCCGGCCAGGCTTTAATTGCCCTCCCCTCCTCTAGGACAGGTGGCTGGGCAGTGGGATGGCGGAGGCGGGGGAAGACGTAGCACAGGTAGCCCAGACAGAGAGCCAGGCCCCAGCAGAGAGATAGGGACTGCAGGGTGACAGGCACGGCTGGGGACAGGGCTGGGGAGAGCAGGTCAGCAGCCAGAAGCAGGGTGCACTGTAACACAGCCAATACAGCTACCAGAGGAGGGCGCTCCAGAGCAGAGGGCAACAGACTCACTCCTGTCCCCTTCATGGCCAGCAGAGCCAGGGCAGCCTGCGCCCACACCAGTAACGGCAGAGGGAGGTTATAGAGAGCAGTCACCGCAGGCCGGGGAAGAATCTTCCTTGTTCCGTAGGGGTCAATCATGAACAGGGCTGCTCTTGCTGCGCCCACCAGGAGGAGGAGGGCATTAGCCAGGGTCAGGGCACCACGGTGAGGGCAGTGCATGCTGGGGGATAGGGCCAGGCCCAGGGCGGCTCCAGCCAGGAGGAGCAGGAAGAGGCCAGCCGAGCCGTAGACATGGAGCTCCCAGGCGAAGGACAGCGTCCTGCTCAGGTCATCCCACAGCAGAGATGTGCCGTTGGGGGAGGGGAAGGAGCTGGGAGGGGAGGAAGGAGGGGGGGAAGGAGTGAAGAATGGGGGGAGGCGAGGGCGGCCCACGGGGATGGAGTGGTTCCTCTGTGCTAGGCGGCTGTCATTTCTGGGAACGTACCGCCCTCTGACAATCTGTAGAGTAGGAGTGATGAGGAGAGGGGTCGTCCCTGGAGGCAGAGAGAGAAATTATGTTAATGAATCACATTGAACTTTCCCAAAACATCTGACTGGAATGATTGACAATAATAATAAAAAAACATTTTCTTTAAGAGCAGAACCTAGCTATAACAAGTTGACACATACAGTGGAAAATCTAACCCACTACAGGAGGCTAATTTCTTATGAGAAGTGTATTGAGAGCGCAGCAGGTTCTCTTCCACAAGGCAGCAAATAACCCAAAGGGAGTTGATTATTTTGACCTTCTATTCTCATACCAGGCCAAAGGACAACTCAACAGTTTTTTTTCTCCAATGAGGGCAAAAATCACATCGAGCAATTGTGAAATAGTTTACCTCTCTCAACCCCACACAAGTCTCACCTACATTCCAAATAGTAAAGTATGTCTCTCTCTCTTGTTATCACTCCCTTTGCTCCTCCTCTTCACCCGATAGTGTTCGTGGCAGGTAGATAATATGTCGATATACACTTCATATACAAAAGTATGTGAACACCCCTTCAAATTAGTGGATTCGGCTATTTCAGCAACACTTGTTGCTGACAGGTGTATAAAATAAATGGAGCAGACAGCGATGCAATCTCCAGCGATCTCCATAGACAAACATTGGCAGTAGAATGGCCTTACTGAAGAGCTCAGTGACTTTCAACATGGCAAAGTCATAGGCTGCCACCTTTCCAACAAGTCAGTTCGTCAAATGTCTGCCCTGCTAGAGCTGCCCTGGTCAACTTTAAATTGTGTTATTGTGAAGTGGAAACGGCTAGGAGCAACAACGGCTCAGCCGTGAAGTGGTAGGCCACAAAAGCTCATAGAACAAGCGCTGAAAGGCATAGAGCTTAAAAATCCTCTGTCCTGGGTTGCAACACTCACTACCGAGTTCCAAACTGCCTCTGGAAGCAAGTTCAGCACAATAACTGTTAGTCAGGAGCTTCATGGCCAAGCAGCCGCACACAAGCCTAAGATCATCATTCACAATGCCAAGCGTCGGCTGGAGTGGTGTAAACCTCACCGCCATTGGACTCTGGAGCAGTGGAAACGCGTTCTCTGGAGTGATGAATCACGCTTAACCATCTGGCAGTCCAACAGACAAATCTGGGTTTAGTGGATGCCCCAATGTACAGTACCGACTGTAAAGTTTGGTGGAGGAGGAATAATGTTCTGGGGCTATTTTTCATGGTTCGGGCTAGACCCCTTAGTTCCAGTGAAGGGAAATCTTAACGCTACAGCATATAATGACATTCTAGACAATTCTGTGTGTCCAACTTTGTGACAACAGTTTGGGAAGGCCCTTTCCTGTTTCAGAAGGACAATGCTTCCTGTGCACAAAGCAAGGTCCATAAAGAAATGGTTTGTCGAAATCGGTGTGGAAGAACTTGACTGGCCTGCGCAGAGCCCTGACTTCAACCCCATTGAACACGTTTGGTATAAATTTTAATGCTAACTGCGTCCCCGTAGCAATGTTCCAACATCTAGTGGAAAGCCTTCCCAGAATAGTGGAGGCTGTTATAGCAGCAAAGGGGGGACCAACTCCATATTAATGCCCATGATTTTGGAATAAGATGTTCTAAGAGCAGGTGCCCACATACTTTTGGTCATGTAGTGTATGTGTGTGGAGGGTAGATAGTAGGTGTTTGTTGACAGTCGTCAGCTCTTACATAAGGCACCTCCCAGCAGGGCCCAGCATGGGGCCTACCGACTTAACCTGGATACAGAGTGTCTTCTCCTCTCCACAGGTAGAGTCTGGAGCACAGATTAGATAACACGCATCAAAGTGGTGCGCGTATCACACACACTCGCATGTCAGACGCACGCACACACACCGCACAATTAGTTGGAGGTATCTTGAGGTAACGACATACACACACTACACAAACTCAGAGTGACATTCAGCTGGTAAGGAGGGCTGAGTCATCAGCCATTTATATAATGTATTTTAATTGGAGCTTACAGCTCACTACTAGATGATGTAATTGATGAGAACATCTCTTTACATAATATTAAAAACATATAGTAAATTAATATATCTGTGGGAATTGAAAACTGCATGAAGCACATGACACATACTGAGACCATCAAAGACCTGTCACGTGGAATAAATCAGTTATCTACATATGACTGTTCCCCCTCCCTTCTCTGTCAATCAATCTCACTCTCTCTTACACACACACACACACACACACACACACACACACACACACACACACACACACACACACACACACACACACACACACACACACACACACACAACACACTTTCTGCATTTCAAGGCAAAACAATCAAATGAACAAAGATCCCAGAGTGCTCCACCTTAAATCCAACAACACTCCAATCACAATCCCATTCATCACCTCCAACAGCCAGAGCTTTAGCACTAAGATAACACTGAGAAGGTGAACTACTATAACATACCACAACGTATACTGTCCAAACTGGAAATGTATTGGGTTTGGTTAAACATTAATCCCAGACAATTTGTAACCGTACATTCTCTCTGTCTCCCCCAGCCCTCTTTAAAGACAAGCACACACACACACACACACACACACACACACACACACACACACACACACACACACACACACACACACACACACACACACACACACACACACACACACACACACACACACACACACACACACACACACACACACACACACACACTTGGAGAAAGAAATTAATGGTGATCAATGGTGGAACAGAATCATCTGAAGTAAAAGTTTGACAGAGAACACTCAGAGCTCTTTGAGCTCCTAACTCACCCTGAAAAACACACCATAAACCTGACACACTGACTGACTGATGGCTGACTCCAACATGTGTTACACGTCCTGGCTCTCTCTTTTTGTCTCTCTCTTTTTCTCTTTCTCCAAAGCACTCTCTCTTTTTCTCACTCTCTACTCTCTCTCTCTCTCTCTCTCTCTCTCACTCTCTTTCAATTCAATTTCAATTTTCAATTTAAAAGCTTTATTGGCACGGGAAACATATGTTAACATTGCCAAATACAGTGTGTCTCTCTCTCTCTCTCTCTCTCTCTCTCTCTCTCTCTCTCTCTCTCTCTCTCTCTCTCTCTCTCTCTCTCTCTCTCTCTCTCTCTCTCTCTCTCTCTCTCTCTCTCTCTCCTCTCTCTCTCTCTCTCTCTCTCTCTCTCTCTCTCTCTCGTCTATCAAACACAATATTTGAGGCACGTACATACGTTGACTCTCACACCTACTCAGGAAAAAGCACACACACAAATGTCACACATGCGCAAACACACACTCACACACCCTCTCACATGTGTGTAACTTCCTTCTCCAAACTACACTCCCAAAGCAGCAGGACTCAGACATGTCCCAGATGTGCTGACCACATTTCACAGCTGGAGGCACTTGGACGTCCCCACCCTGTAACACACAAACCCAAGTGTTGCACACACACACACACGCACGCACGTGTCCTGACACACTAACGAGATCAACACACTTGCCAATACACACAAAATCATTCAGTTTCAGTACACCCCTGGCAGACCAAATGGAGGGTTGTTTAAACGTGGCTCAAATGTTTGTCCCGATGGCATCTAAGAGACCGACTCCCGATGGTATCTAAGTGACCGACTCCCGATGGTATCTAAGTGACCGACTCCCGATGGTATCTAAGAGACCGACTCCTGATGGCATCTAAGAGACCGACTCCCGATGGTATCTAAGTAACCGACTCCTGATGGTATCTAAGTGACCGACACCCGATGGTATCTAAGTGACCGACTCCCGATGGTATCTAAGTGACCGACCCCCGATGGTATCTAAGTGACCGACTCCTGATGGTATCTAAGTGACCGACTCCTGATGGTATCTAAGTGACCGACTCCTGATGGTATCTAAGTGACCGACTCCTCCTGATGGTATCTAAGAGACCGATTCATTCACCCCATGTGACGCTTTTCCTTCTCTGTCTGCTTTCCCTCTCTCCCACTTCTCTCCTTCCTCCATCACTCTCTACATCCATCTGGTTTACATTATTCATCCTGTGTACTTTCTCTGCCCCACCTCTCCTCCTGCCTCACTTTCTCTTTCACTCACAACCTCCTTACTCTTCTCTGTCCTCCCTATTGCCTTCTATCGTTCAAACTCTCAGCGTCACTCTTTCATCTTTTATCTCTTTCTCGTTTTCCTTTTTCCTCTACTCTACATTGTTTCTATCCTCTTCTCTCTGTCCATCTCTCATTTTCTCTACTCCTGTGCATATTTCCTGCCTGAGTCTACCCTGCACACCTTCTCCTCCACTTTCCATCCCGCCCTCTCTCGCCCACTCTGTCTCTGCCTCTTCCCTCCTTTGAGCCTGTTCCAGGGACTTCCAGGAAAAACTCCAGCTGCATAAATAATTCCACTTTAAATCCTCACAGGAAAAGGAAACTTAGGTGCAGTCACAGCTGCCATTGTTTTCCACCCAGGAAACTACAACACCCCAAATCCTCCTCTCTCTACCTGTCTTGGTCGACTGTTTGGTGGTACTTGTTGTAGTTCTTTCTGGTTCAGTTGCCTTTTTCGGTTGATTGGTTGTGCTTGAGGAAGTACTTCTGGGTTCTGCTTTTGTTGCCGTCTTATTGGTTGTAGTTGTGGTGGTCACTCCTAGTGTTGTGGTTCCTTGAGGCGTCACAGAATGTGGCTGTTGATTGGTGGATCCAGGGGTGATGGGTCTGGGTAACGGTGATGTCACAGTGGGGGTCTGTCCTGCTATTGGTCTGTCTGTTGGCGTAGTGGCATTATCTGATATATTACCTGAAGAAAGAGTCAAAAGACATGAAGCAGCCTCTCTGCTGACAACAACACTAATGTCACTCAAATACTACTTAAGAGTTATAACAACATGATAAATAACTCAGTGGTTAAAGCGTAGTACTCAAGCTCCAGTTGTGGATGAAGGCATATTACTCCACCACTCATAGGTTGAAACATATTCCTCATAAACATCATATTAGCTACCCTTTAGTTACTCACCTGTAACTACTCCTCCAATGAAGGCTGGCTGTGTCACCACAGGTATGGTTGTCACTCTGTCAGGTGACTGTGTGGAGAGGATCCTATTGGCTATTGTCAGCCCAGAGAGGCGGGGTTGAACAGTGAGGCTGACCGTCGGGGTAGTCTGAGCTTCGGCCATATTGGACACCAGACCTCTGCTGAACTCTGTCTGAGCCTGTGGCCGGAACTGTGGCATATCATCTAGTGTAGTCAACGCAACCAGTGACTCCTCCTTCACAATCACTGTAGGGACAAGTTCACTTCCTGATCCAGTTGCCAGCCAGTCATCCAAATCCTCTGGTATGATTGGTCCATCAGACGTCCTGCCCCTTGATGTTAATCGTTCATCACCTGAGGATTTGGTGGGTGGGAGAGCCGTTGGTCCCTTTGCAGATGAAACTCCACTTGGCTCTGCGGTTACCATAGTACCTGTCCAAGCCTCAACAGAAGTAGACTGGCTTTGGGTTGATCCAGTGTTGAGTTTCTGAGAAGGGGAAAGGGGTTGACTTTGGTCTGTAGTTCTAGTGCCCATTTCCTCCCCAACCTGCCCCAGTTCAGAGCCCACCTGCCCCCCACCTGCTCTCTCTGTGGGCCAATCTCTGTTGTTGACTCTGACTGGCACATCACTCTGGCCTCTGGGACGAGAGGAGGGAAAGCTGGGTTTGAGGGATGTACTGATGACAGGGTCTGGAAGAGAGGAGGATAAGGAGGAGAAGCTTACAATCACCTGGCTGGTAGAGGGATGGAGAGAGCAGAGGAGGAAGGTGAGGGTGAGGAGGAGGGATACAGTGGCCATGGTCTGGCTGTTGAGGGTGATGATTTATACAGTCCGTCTGTTTGTCCGTCTGTCACACCATCCTCTTACTGAGCTCTGTAGACACAGAGAGAACAGAGAGATATGGATGAGGTTCACTCAGTGAATATTTAAGCAATAATTCCTGAGAACCTGGGAATTATCTTGTGCCCACTCCCGAAGAAGGTTGTTCTGAGGCCCGAGGCGAAGCTAAGGGCCGGGATACAGCCCTTGGAGGGAGTTGTCACACAAAAATTAATGGGTTTGAAAGGATTATTGCTTTTATAAAATGGTTGTCAACATATTTATACAAATATTAATGACATTTAAAAACCCCCAAATATTATTATTTTATACGTCCACCGGACGTGCTACCTGTCCCAGACCTGCTGTTTTCAACTCTCTAGAGACCGCAGGAGCGGTAGAGATACTCTTAATGATCGGCTATGAAAAGCCAACTGACATTTACTCCTGATTATTATTTGACCATGCTGGTCATTTATGAACATTTTAACATCTTGGCCATGTTCTGTTATAATCTCCACCCGGCACAGCCAGAAGAGGACTGGCCGCCCCTCATAGCCTGGTTCCTCTCTAGGTTTCTTCCTAGGTTCCTGTCTTTCTAGGGAGTTTTTCCTTGCCACCGTGCTTCTACACCTGCATTGCTTGCTGTTTGGGGTTTTAAGCTGGGTTTCTGTACAGCACTTTGAGATATCAGCTGATGTAAGAAGGGCTATATAAATACATTTGATTTGATTTAGAACGAACGACTGGGTTGCATCCATAAATACAGAACAAAAAGACTGAACGACTGGGTCGCGTCTCTAGCAACCAAACTGGTAGAACGAACGACCAGCCGGCTTGGGTAGCAACCCTAGGTTTGTGTCGGGACTATATCTTGTGGAAGGATGAAATCATTATTTGAATATGTTGGTAGCCCTCCAAATATATCCTCCAAACACAGGCTTCTTTGGCATTATCACTTAAACACACAACAATACACACATACCTAAAAGTAAGAGAATGGAATTAAGAAATATAGAAATATTAGTGCGAGCAATGTCTGAGTCTGGTATATATATACAGTTGAAGTCGGAAGAATACATACACTTAGGTTGGAATCATTAAAACTCGTTTTTCAACCACTCCACAAAGTTCTTGTTAACAAACTATAGTTTTGGCAAGTCGGTTAGGACATCTACTTTGTGCATGACACAAGCAATTTTTCCAACAATTGTTTACAGACAGATTATTTCACTTATAATTCACAGTATCACAATTCCAGTGGGTCAGAAGTTTACATACACTAAGTTGACTGTGCCTTTAAACAGCTTGGAAAATTCCAGAAAATTATGTCATGGCTTTAGAAGAAGCTTCTGATAGGCTAATTGACATAATTTGAGTCAATTGGAGGTGTACCTGTGGATGTGTCCAGCCTAATATGGTTCTCAATCAGAGGCAGCTGTCAATCGTTGTCCCTGATTGAGAATCATATACAGGACGCTTGTTTTGTGTTGGGATTTTGTGGGTGATTGTCTTCTGTCTTTGTGTTCTGCACCAGTTAGGACTGTTTCGGTTTTCACATTTCTTGTTTTGTTGTTTGTAGTGTTCTAAATTGTTCTTTATTAAATCATGTTGAACACTAGCCGCGCTGCATTTTGGTCCTCTCCTTCATCCCAGGAAGAAAGCCGCGACAGAATCACCCACCTAACCCGGACCAAGCAGCATGGCAACGGGCAGCAGCGACAGCAGCAGCGGTACCAGGAGGAATGGTCATGGGTGGAAATTATTACATTTACATTTTAGTCATTTAGCAGACGCTCTTATCCAGAGCGACTTACAGTAGAGTGCATACATTTTATTACATTTTACATACTGAGACAAGGATATCCATACCGGCCAAACCCTCCCTAACCCGGACGACGCTATGCCAATTGTGCGTCGCCCCACGGACCTCCCGGTTGCGGCCGGCTGCGATAGAGCCTGGGCGCGAACCCAGAGACTCTGGTGGCGCAGCTAGCACTGCGATGCAGTGCCCTAGACCACTGCGCCACCCGGGAGTACGGGTGAATGAACGGTAAAGGACCCTGGGCTAAGGTTGGAAAGGATCGCCTCCCATGGGAACAGCTGGAGGCAGCTAGGAGAGCAGAGGCAACCGGAGAGAGGAACTGGCGTTATGAAGGTACGCGGCTAGCACGGAAACCCGAGAAGAAATCCAAAAAAATTATTGGGGGGGGGGGGGGGTAAAGGGTAGTGTGGCAAAGGCAGGTAGGAAACCTGCACCCAATTCCCATGCTTACAGTGGAGAGCGGGAGTACGGGCAGACACCGTGTTATGCGGAAGAGCGCACGGTGTCTCCTGTACGTGTGCATAGCCCGGTGCGGGTTATTCCACCTCCCCGCACTGGGCGGGCTAGATTGAGCATTGAGCCAAGTGCCATGAAGCCGGCTCAACATATCTGGCCTCCAGTACGTCTCCTCGGGCCGGTGTACATGGCACCAGCCTTACGCATGGTGTCCCCGGTTCGCCAACACAGCCCAGTGCGGGTTATTCCACCTCCCCACACTGGACGGGCTACGGGGAGCATGCAACCAAGTAAGGTTGGGCAGGCTCAGTGCTCAAGGGAGCCAGTACGCCTACACGGTCCGGTATATCCGGCGCCACCTTCCCGCCCCAGCTCAGTACCACCAGTGCCTAAACCACGCACCAGGCTTCCAGTGCGTCTCCAGAGCCCTGTTCCTCCTCCACGCACTCTCCCTATGGTGCGTGTCTCCAGCCCAGTACCACCAGTTCCGGCACCACGCACCAAGCCTCCTGTGCGTCTCCAGAGCCCTGTACGCACTGTTCCTTATCCCCCACTCGCCCTGAGGTGCGTGCCCTCAGCCCGGTACCACCAGTGCTGGTACCACGCACCAGGCCTATAGTGCGCATCGAGAGTCCAGTGTGCCCTGTTCCTGCTACCCGCACTAGCCTTGAGGTGCGTGTCTCCAGTCCGGTACCACCAGTTCCGGCACCACGCACCAGGCCTACTGTGCGCCTCAGCAGGTCAGAGTCGACCGTCTGCCCTACACCGCCTGCACTGGTCGTCTGCCCAGCGCCGTCTGAGCCAGCCTGCCTGCCCAGCGCCATCTGAGCCATCCGTCTGCCCAGTGCCATCTGAGCCATCCGTCTGCCCAGCGCCATCTGAGCCATCCGTCTGCCCAGCGCCGTCTGAGCCAGCCTGCCTGCCCAGCGCCATCTGAGCCATCCATCTGCCCAGCGCCATCTGAGCCATCCTTCTGCCCAGCACCATCTGAGCCATCCGTCTGCCCAGCGCCATCTGAGCCATCCGTCTGCCCAGCGCCATCTGAGCCATCCGTCTGCCCAGCGCCATCTGAGCCATCCGTCTGCCCAGCGCCTTCTGAGCCATCCGTCTGCCCAGCGCCTTCTGAGCCATCCGTCTGCCCAGCGTCATCTGAGCCGCCCGTCTGTCCCGAGCCGTCAGAGTCGTCCGTCAGTCAGGAGCCGCTAGAGTCGTCCGTCAGTCAGGAGCCGCTAGAGCCGTCCGTCAGTCAGGAGCCGCTAGAGCCGTCCGTCAGTCAGGAGCCGCCAGCCAGTCAGGAGCCACCAGAGCCGCCAGCCAGTCAGGAGCCGCCAGCCAGTCAGGAGCAGCCAGAGCCGCCAGCCAGTCAGGAGCCGCCAGAGCCGCCAGCCAGTCAGGAGCCGCCAGCCAGTCAGGAGCCGCCAGCCAGTCAGGAGCCGCCAGAGCCGCCAGCCAGTCATGAGCTGCCCTCCAGTCATGAGCTGCCCTCCAGTCATGAGCTGCCCTCCAGTCATGAGCTGCCCTCCAGTCATGAGCTGCCACTCAGTCCGGAGCTGCCACTCAGTCCGGAGCTGCCACTCAGTCCTGAGCTACCCCTCTGTCCTGAGCTACCTCTCTGTCCTGAGCGTTCTCCTCTATCTAGGGGGGGCCTTGGTGAAGGTTCCTAGACCAAGGTCGGGGGAGAGGGTCGCCACTCAAAGGACGCTAAGGAGGGGGACAAAGACAGTGGTGTCCTCGTCCTGCGCCGGAGCCGCCACCGCGGACAGATGCCCACCCAGACCCTCCTCTTGAGTTTTAGGTTTGCTTTCGGAGTCCTCACCTCAGGAGGGGGGTACTGTAACGTCCTGACCAGAGTTCTTATGTGTTTTGCTTGTTTAGTGTTGGTCAGGACGTGAGCTGGGTGGGAATTCTATGTTGTGTGTCTAGTTTGTCTGTTTCTGTGTCCAGCCTAATATGGTTCTCAATCAGAGGCAGCTGTCAATCGTTGTCCCTGATTGAGAATCATATATAGGAGGCTTGTTTTGTGTTGGGATTTTGTGGGTGATTGTCTTCTGTCTTTGTGTTCTGCACCAGTTAGGACTGTTTTGGTTTTCACATTTCTTGTTTTGTTGTTTGTAGTGTTCTAAATTATTCTTTATTAAATCATGTTGAACACTAAGCCGCGCTGCATTTTGGTCCTCTCCTTCATCCCAGGAAGAAAACCGTGACATATATAGACATAACCTAAAAGTCCGCCCAGCAAGAAAGAAGCCACTGCTCCAAAACCGCCATAAAAAAGCCAGACTACAGTTTGCAACTGCACATGGGGACAAAGATCATACTTTTGGGAGAAATGTCCTCTGGTCTGATGAAACAAAAATATAACTGTTTGGCCATAATGACCATCATTATGTTTGGAGGAAAAAGGGGGAGGCTCGCAAGCCCGAAGAACACCATCCCAACCGTGAAGCACGGGGTGGCAGCATCATGGGTGCTTTGCTGCAGGAGGGACTGGTGCACCACTAAATAGATGGGATCATGAGGAGGAAAATGATGTGGATATATTGAAGCAACATCTCAAGACATCAGTCAGGAAGTTAAATCTTGGTCACAAATGGGTCTTCCAAATGGACAATGACCCCAAGCATACTTCCAAAGTTGTGGCAAAATGGCTTAAGGACAACAAAGTCAAGGTATTGGAGTGGCCATCACAAAGCCCTGTCCTCAATCCTGAAAAAAGAACTGAAAAAGCGTGTGCGAGCAAGGAGGCCGACAACCTGACTCAGTTACACCAGCTCTGTCAGGAGGAATGGGCCAAAATTCACGCAACTCTTTCTCCAAAAAGCTTGTGGAAGGCTACCTGAAATGTTTGACACAAGTTAAACAATTTAAAGGCAATGCTACCAAATACTAATTGAGTGTATGTAAACTTCTGACCCACTGGGAATGTGATGAAAGAAATAAAAGCTGAAATAAATCATTCTCTCTACTATTATTCTGATCTTTCACATTCTTAAAGTAAAGTGGTGATCCCAACTGACCTAAGACAGGGGATTTTTACTCTGAATAAATGCTGGGAAATGTGAAAAACCGAGTTTAAATGTATTTGGCTAAGGTGGATGTAAACTTCCGACTTCAACTGTATGTAAACATTATTAAAGTGACCAGTGTTCCATGTCTATGTACATAGGGAAGCAGCCTCTAAGATGCAGGGATGAGTAGCTGGCTAGTGACTACGTTCAGGGCCTGGTAACATACACATCACTGTCTTTGGAATAAAATGTCACTTCCGCAGAACACACATGATTACCTCTGCATATATCATTTACACATTAACTTGGTAGAGCTCTCAGAGAAAAACACATGCAACCACATAAGCAGCATACACGCATGTACATATTATGCAACGCAAAGCTAGAGGGGTCAATACAGCATCAGAGGTATAGGGATATGTTTGTATCTCTCTGGCGTACTTGGGTTCATAGATATGGTCTTTGTGTGAATCTCTCTCTTTCTTTATTGAGTTTTTGTATAGCATGTGTTTGTGTATGTGTGTGTTTGTGTGCCTATGTAGAGGGGTGTTTATAGCTGTTCTGCTGTGCTGACTCAGAGGGCATGTCACTGAATTCTCCCAGAGGTCCAAGCGGCACGACAGCAGCACGCACACAGAGGGGTGTGGTGTCGTGTATAGTTACAGTGAGTCATTGACCCACACGTACGTGCACACACACGCGCACACACACACACACACACACACACACACACACACACACACACACACACACACACACACACACACACACACACACACACACACACACACACACACACACACACACACACACACACACACACACACACACACACACACACACACGACTTTGGCCCACACCTTAAGCTGCATAATGCAGAAAGCCTGCAGAATGATCAGAGCAAAGGAGCACAGATGGTTCCACTCCTCCAAGGCAGATGACCCCTATCTCTCTATCTGTATTTTTATCTTTCTCATTGGCTTCTTCTTTCTCTCTCTGACACTTTAACTCTCTTCTCTCTATATGTGGACTATCTCTTTTTATTTCTCCCAGCCACTTTCTACAGTTTCTCTATACCTATATTACTAACACTATCCTCTGTTGAACCACCTGGACAAAAGGAACTCCTACGTGAGAGTGCTGTTCATTGACTATAGCTCAGCGTTCAACACCATAGTGCTCTGCAAGCTCATCACTAAGCTCAGGACACAAGGGACTGAACAACTCCCTCTGCAACTGGATCCTGGAATTCCTGACGGGCCAACACACAGACCCTCAACACAGGAGCCCCTCAGGGGTGCATGCTTAGTCCCCTCCTGTACTCCCTGTTCACCCACGACTGCGTGGCCGCGCATGATTCCAACACCATCATTAAGTTTGCTGACAACACAACGGTGGTTGGCCTGATCACTGACGACAATGAGACAGCCTATAGGAAGGAGGTCAGTCATCTGTTAGTGTGGTGCCAGGACAACAATCTCTCCCTCAACGTCAGCAAGACAAAGGAGCTGATCGTGGATTAGAGGAAACGGAGGGCCGAGCATGCACCCATCCACATCGACTAGTCGAGTGGGTCGAGAGCTTCAAGTTCCTCGGTGTCCACATCACTAAGGAATATTCATCGTCCACACACACCAACACAGTCGTGAAGAAGGCACGGCAATGCCTCTTCCCCCTCAGGAGGCTGAACAGATTCACCATGGGCCCTCAAATCCTCAACAAGATCTACAGCTGCAACATTGAGAGCATCTTGCGGAATGCAGTGTTTAGTTTTTGCTCGACAAAATGGCACCGATCTCATCCAAAAAGTTGACTCAAGTTTGCCAAAAAGCACCTAGAAGCACCTGATGATCATCAATACTCTTGGAAGAATGTTCTATGGACAGATGTCAAAAATATGACTTTGTGGACGACAAGGGTCCCATTATGCCTGGTAAAAACCAAACACTGCATTCCACAATAAGAACCTTATACCAACGGTCAAGCATGGTGGTGGTAGTGTGATGGTTTGGGGATGCTTTGCTGCCTCAGGACCTGGACGACTTGCCTTAATTGAAAGAACCATGAATTCTGCTCTGTATCAGAGAATTCTACAGGAGAATGTCAGGCCATCCGTCTGTGAGCTGAAGCTGAAGTGCAGTAGGGTCATGAAGCAAGACAATGATCCAAAACACACAATCAAGTCTACATGAAAATGGTTAAAAAGTAAAACATTTGAAGTTTTGGAATGGCCTAGTCAAAGTCCAGACCTAATCCCAATTGAGATGTTGTGGCAGGACTTGAAGCGAGCAGTTCATGCTTGAAAACCCACAAATATCGCTGAGTTAAAGCAGTTCTACATTGAAGAGTGGGCCAAAATTCCTCCACCGTGACGTGACAGACTGATCAACAACTACAGGAAGCATTTGGTTGCAGTCATTGCAGCTAAAGGTGGCACAACAAGTCATTGAGTGTAAGGGGGCAATTACTTTTTCACAAAGGGGAATTGGGTGTTGCATAACATTGTTAAATAAATAAATAAAATAAGCATTAATTTATTTTGTTATTTGTAAACTCAGGTTCCCTTTATCTAATATAAGGTTTTGGTTTAAGATCTGATAACATTCAGTATCACAAATATGCAAAAATTGAGAAAATCAGAAAGGGGGCAAATGCTTTTTCACAGCACTGTATAATATATATATCTATCTCAATTACCTCGTACCCCTGCACATCAAAATATCAAATCAACTCGGTACTGGCACCCCATGTATATAGCCAAGTTATCGTTACTCATTGTGTATTTATTCCTGGTGTTATAATTGATCTATTATTTATCCTTTTTTCCTCTGTGCGTTCACTCCAGGTCTGAATCAACAGCAGTAACATTGTCTGAAGGTGATGCAGTAGAAGACAGTGAACAGGCTGCTCCTACAGTACATGATCACACAATCCTATCAATCATAGTAAAACAGCCGTCAGTCTGTCTAATCCTCATACAGTCGTCATGTCTGTCTGTCTTAACCAGGTGTGGGCTATTGAGTCAGAGGATGAGGTAGTGACTGAGGGGGATGTTTTTCATAAGACCAGGGGTGAGCTGCTCTGGTACCAAGGGCATCTGGGTGTGGAACACAGCACCAACACACCTGATCAAACTAATGGATTGGTTTAAGCAGGTGTATTAAATTAGAGCTGGGCTGAAACAAAAGCATGCACACCCTGCTGCTCTCCTGGATCACCCCACAGGTCTTATCAAAAACACCCCCTTTCCTTCATTCTGGCATCCGCTAACTCAAAATCCCCTCCCCTACCCACACACACAACCAGTTACTGTAACTCACAGACTAGGGAGAAACTACCCAAAGGCACAGATCTAGGAGCAGCTTACCCTCACCAAATCCTAACGTTAACCCTTAGAGAAGAAAACAAAAAACAAATCAGTATCTCAGGCAACCTCCTCCTACTCCTTATGAGTCATTAATTCCCCTTCTATACCAATGCCTCATTCTCTTAAATCACATGTAGAAGAACAAACATATGTGCGCTAATCCTGACGTGTGTGTTATGCTCATGAACAACATATGTGTGAAGTGGTTATGGGAGTGACATACGTGAGTAAGTATGTGTAAGGACACTGTGTGTGTGTGTGTGTCTGTGTGTGCGTGCGTGCGTGCGTGCGTGCGTGTGTGTGTGTGTGTGTGCAGGTGTGTGCACCATCATGGGAGAGTGAGCATATGTGAGAAAATCTATGGGTACATGTGAGGAATTTAAATCTTAAAAGGGGCAATCTGCAGTTCAAACAATAACAAAGTTACCCCGCCACTGTTTCAGTAAACAGCTGAGGGATAGGGCTGGAGAAATGTAACCACTCTCAAATTCAAAGACAGAGCTATGGGCTCCCGAGTGGCGCATCGGTCTAAGGCACTGCATCTCAGTGCTAGGGGCATCACTACAGACTTTGGTTCGATTCCAGGCTGTATCACAACCGGCCATAGGACAGCGCACAATTGGCCCAGCGTCATCTGGGTTAGGGTTTGGCTGGGGTAGGCCGTCATTGTAAATAATAATTTGTTCTTAACTGACTTGCCTAGTTAAATAAAGGTTACTTTAAAAAAAATAAAAACATTTAAATGCAAGGACTAATCATTCATGATATCAAAATTATAATTTTGACCATATGGTGTTTGTTTACAATTACATTATTTAGCAAAGAGTAAAACAAGTTCATAATTGGGCTTCTGATGGGGTAACAGTTGAACGAAGCTCATGAGGCCTTTACAAGTTATATTCTACAAGAATTTGTCACGTGTGCTGCCTCTCCGGCCTCTAGGTCACCAGGCTGCTGATTATTGCGCACACCTGTCACAATCTTCACACGCACCAGCGCCTCATGACAATCACCTGGACTCCATCACCTCCTTGATTACCTGCCTTATTTATGTCACTCCCTTTGGTTCCTTCCCCAGGCGTCATTGTTTCTGTTTCAGTTTCATGTCTGTGCGTTGTTCGTGGTTTCTTGTTTTATATTATGTTTCATTCATTAAATTATTTACTCCCTGAACTTGCTTCCCAACTCCCAGCGCACGCACACGTTATACAATCAATGGCTATATATCATGAATTTAAAAGTCACAAAACACATGTAAGACACACAGATTGTCCCTGTAACTGAGATCTTGCTAATAGCATGTGAAGCTCAAATACTCCCATATAGATGTTAAACAAAGCTGAGAAAACAGACTAAGAAAGACAGAGAAATTGATGGATTTAGGGCAGGATAGTGAGAGAGAGAAGCACAGAGAAAGAGAGGAACAGAGAGAGAGAAAGAGAGGAACAGAGAGAGAGAAAGAGAGGAACAGAGAGAGAGAAAGAGAGGAACAGAGAGAGAGAAAGAGAGGAACAGAGAGAGAGAAAGAGAGGAACAGAGAGAGAGAAAGAGAGGAACAGAGAGAGAGAAAGAGAGGAACAGAGAGAGAGAAAGAGAGGAACAGAGAGAGAGAAAGAGAGGAACAGAGAGAGAGAAAGAGAGGAACAGAGAGAGAGAAAGAGAGGAACAGAGAGAGAGAAAGAGAGGAACAGAGAGAGAGAAAGAGAGGAACAGAGAGAGAGAAAGAGAGTGTAAGTAAGAGGTATACGTCTCCATCTCCACCTCGTCACAGTAGTTTTGCTGTTTATTTTCTTTCTCCCACTCAACCATCTCTTTCTCCCACTCAACCATCTCTTTCTCCCACTCAACCATCTCTTTCTCCCACTCAACCATCTCTTTCTCCCACTCAACCATCTCTTTCTCCCACTCAACCATCTCTTTCTCCCACTCAACCATCTCTTTCTCCCACTCAACCATCTCTTTCTCCCACTCAACCATCTCTTTCTCCCAGACTCCAGCCTTCTGTTGGCCAATCCACCTCAGATGAATCACTCTGTTTACCCCCCCCCCCCCCCTTTCACCCCCTTCCCTCGTTCTGGCGGTGTTATTTCAACATGGTTGTATTGTACTCCTGTGGGAGGAGATATAGGGCAGTGAAGATAGAGAGATAAACAGAAGAAGAAAATGAGAGAGGGAGGAGGGTTGGGAGAGATGCATGGAAAAAGGTGATGGATAGCTATATAACGAAGCAGACAGTGGAAGGTACAGAGAGGGGGAGTGGAAAGTATGGAGAAAGAAAGGAAAATAAACGAGAGAGAGAGAGGCAGAGGGTGAGGTGAGCATTAGGGATATAATGAAGCAGAGAATGTGGGCGGCAGAGAGACACGGTTTCAGGGGAAACTGACTCAATGATGCTGGTATGTCTTGACCATAGCAAATTAGTCTGTGTGTATGTGATTGAGTGAAAAATAAAGTAACAGAGACAGGAGGGGATAGAGAAACTGTGAGGGGGCTAGAAGTGTGTGTGTCAAGATGTCACTCTGGGCAGCCTGGAACACAGTGGAACTAAGCCATCTCACCTTATCACAGGGGAAAACTAGCAACCTGGCAGTTGACTTTTAACAAACTGACAGTTGAAAAATGGGCCTACAAAAAAACATTGCCTCTCGATGGTAGTCTTACTACTGCAATCCCAGTTCATCCAGTGTGAGTGTGTGTGCGTAGGCGGTGGTCCTGATTTAAGACACTCTGAGGCCCTTAGCCAAATGGGATTCATAGAGAGGAGAAACACCCTGCTGCTTTATCTGAATCCCTGTCAACATGAATCTCTCTCTCTCTCCCTCCCTCTCTCTCGCTCACACACACACAATACTACAGCATCTGTGAGTGTCTTGTGTCTTTCTGTGAATATCTGTAGAGGGCAAATGGGTGCAGGGAGGAGGAGGGTATTTATATCCTGAGATCTGTCCCTTGAGGCAGAAGAACACTAAATGCGTGCAATGGAATGGAAGAGGGGGGTATGCCGTCACTCTCACAATAACGTCTCTATTCATCTACAGGAAGGCCTGAGGACAATATCATATAGTAGAACAACATGCAACAAGCTGAGGATTGCCATACATACAGATATATATTGCATGACACCACTACTACTACTACAAGTAAAGTTACACTTCTCTCTGTTTGTAACACTTCTATTACCGTAACTAGACTGCTAATGATAATACTATTGATTCTACTAATATCAGGTGCAAAAATGAAACAGGTGCAAAGCAAACCCTTATTTCCAAAAAAGAATGGCTTCCAAAAACCACAGGCAAATATCAGGAACTGTAAAGTTAATTCCTTAAGCTCAAACTAAACTGAACCTAAACCAAGCCACATAATCATAGCAAGCCAAAATACCTCTACAATTCTGAAAGAAATCTCTGTTCCAGATTCAACTGAAATGACCACATTTCATAGCCACTTTTGACCCACACATTGCCCAGACCGACATACATGCGCACACACACACACACACACACATACACACACGCGCACACACTCACACAAACAATCTCTTTCTCTATACTTCTTGCACACACACACACATTTTTGCCAGATTACAGAGAGTCTGAGCATCTTAATTTGAGTGAATATTTCCAGAAACAGACACTATCCTGTTTGTGGACAGAGTGATCGCTGAGTTCTCCCCAGCAAGCACCAGTCTGAACGGTCTGAACGGTGACATACTGGCCTTCATGCATGTGTGTCTGCATGTGTGTGTGTGTGTGTGTGTGTGAGCATGTGTGTGTGTCTGAGAGTGAGTGAGTGAGTGAATGGGAGTGACTGTGGGGTCTCGAATGTCAAGGTGGCCCTCTAATAAACAGGATTAAAGAGTCAGACTGAATTACGTTAGAACCTTAGAACAGGAAGACCGGAAGTGGAGAATGACAGAAAGAATGGAAGAAAGAGACAGAAAAATAAAGTTCAATCTGGAGAACGATAGAGTGGGAAACAGAGGGGCAGAGAGAGAGGAGAGGTAAGAGAGAAATAATGATCAACGGACTGATAGCATACATGCGGAGAGAGAGGGAGAGCGTGAGAATAATAGGGGAGGTTTATAGCTCAGAAACAGATAGAGAAAGAGACAGAAATAGAGCACTCTAGAGAGATATGCCATGGAGGGACACTGAGCGGTTCCAAAGTCCAACAGAACAGTTAAAGCGGCAGTGCAGTCAAAAAATAGATTTTTCCTGTGTTTTATATATAATTCCACAGTATGAGGTTGGAATAATATTGTGAAATTGTGAAAATTATGATAATGCACTTTCAGTGTAAGATCTGTTTGAAAAAACTGCTTGAAATTCCAGCTTGTTTGGCTCACTGTGGTTTTTGGACTTAGGTTAATAGACCAATAACAAAGAGTTAGCCCTCCTCTCTGCCAATAACAGCTAGTTTTTAGGTTACACATCTCTCCCATTAGGCTCCTCCAATTAGACCCCTTTCTCAGACCACTCCCAGACAGTCCTAGCAAAATTCTTGCTTGATAAATTGCATTTAGTTATTTTTGTTTGTTTTTTACCATTTTAATTGAAACAATCACAGTAATGTACTTTATTGTTACCCAGAAATGATTTGATATTGAGATAAAAATGGCTGCAGTGGACCTTTAAAGTATTACTGCATTACCCTCAGCTTAAGGTACCTATGTATGGCCTATAAGAGTGCCATGTAGGGGAGAGGTGAGAGGACGTGTGTGTGTGTGTGTGTGTGTGTGTGTGTGTATGTATGTATGTATGTATGTATGTATGTATGTATGTATGTATGTATGTATGTATGTATGTATGTATGTATGTATGTATGTATGTATGGGGTAAAGGAGGTTAGAGGGGCTCGATATGATCCTTAAGATTCCACCATCTTGCAGGAATGTAAACAAACCGCTCACTATCAAACCAGACCATCCCTCCTCTGACACACACACATACACACTAACTCACTCATTTATTGCCAACAACTCTGATTACCTGTAGCGCACTATCTCTGTCTCTATACATTATCTCTGTCTCGATACACTATCTCTGTCTCGATACACTATCTCTGTCTCGATACCTTGATGAGAAAACATATAGTTATCAATACATTAAGCGTTTAAAGGATCCAATGATAAGCACAACATGCAGTATTTGTGATAACTGTCATGATATGTTATCTCCAAAATGAGTTCATAAATACCTGGTGAAAGGAACTCCATGAAACCTATAGACACGCCATCATGAACCCTCTATTCAGCCATGCACTAAAGGTCGTTGACCCTGACCCTCTGTCCGGGGCTATAACCCTGTCCAATGTGACTTGGACCACACAGAAGGGTCACATGACAAAGCCTTAGAGATGTGTCCATTGGTCCACTGGGTTGGGCTTGTTATTGTGGCTCCAGAACCAATCATCTGACTCCTGCCTTCATGTTTTGACCTCTGGATGAGGTGGACACCCAACTACATCGGAGGCAGACATCTTCTCTGATGTTCTGCCTCTTCTGAGACAGGCCACAGTTCAAAGGCCAAGATTGACTCTGACAGGGAGGTATTTTAACTGCAGTTAGACACCTACTCACGCATGAACACACGTACGGACACACAAAGGTCAAATACGGGTTGCCTTTGTAACACTAATGAGCGGAGCATACAGAGGATCGTGGAACCCCAAAAACACATTTGTGAATACCAACACTATAGTTCAGATGTGAATACAGACAGAGCAGAGACACACACAGAAAACACACCCTGATTGGCAGACTCTTAACTGATGATAAGAGCTGAGAGTAGTGGAATACTGAGGAGGCTACCCATCCAAAGTACTCTTATAATCGCCATCCGGCACAGCCAGAAGAGGACTGGCCACCCCTCGGAGCCTGGTTCCTCTCTAGGTTTCTTCCTAGGTTCCTGTCTCTCTAAGGAGTTTTTCCTAGCCACTGTGCTTCTACATCTGCATTGCTTGCTCTTTGGGGTTTTAGGCTGGGTTTCTATATAAGCACTTGGTGACATCTGCTGATTTAAAAAGGGCTTTATAAATACATTTGATTGATTGATGAGTCTTCCATATGGATCACTTTCCCTGTAGAATGTTAGAATGTTACACTATCCACAGCATAATGTCAGATCACAAGTTCTGTGATCTACACACTTTGCAGTCTTCTGTCAGTTTTTTGTTCTCTATTCTGTCTGCTCTGTGTTCTGTCTGTGCTCTATGTTCTGTCTGCTCTGTGTTCTGTCTGTGCTCTCTGTTCTGTCTGCTCTGTGTTCTGTCTGTGCTCTGTCTGCTCTGTGTTCTGTCTGTCCTCTGTCTGCTCTGTGTTCTGTCTGCTCTGTGTTCTGTCTGTGTTCTGTCTGCTCTGTGTTCTGTCTGCTCTGTGTTCTGTCTGCTTTGTGTTCTGTCTGCTTTGTGTTCTGTCTGCTCTGTGTTCTGTCTGTGCTCTCTGTTCTGTCTGTGCTCTGTGTTCTGTCTGTGCTCTCTGTTCTGTCTGCTCTGTGTTCTGTCTGTGCTCTCTGTTCTGTCTGCTCTGTGTTCTGTCTGCTCTGTGTTCTGTCTGTGCTCTCTGTTCTGTCTGTGCTCTGTGTTCTGTCTGTGCTCTTTGTTATGTCTGCTCTGTGTTCTGTCTGTGCTCTCTATTCTGTCTGCTCTCTGTTCTGTCTGCTCTGTGATCTGTCTGCTCTGTGTTCTGTCTGCTCTGTGTTCTGTCTGCTTTGTGTTCTGTCTGCTCTGTGTCCGTCTGTGCTCTCTGTTCTGTCTGTGCTCTGTGTTCTGTCTGTGCTCTCTGTTCTGTCTGCTCTGTGTTCTGTCTGTGCTCTCTGTTCTGTCTGCTCTGTGTTCTGTCTGCTCTGTGTTCTGTCTGTGCTCTCTGTTCTGTCTGTGCTCTCTGTTCTGTCTGTGCTCTGTGTTCTGTCTGCTCTGTGTTCTGTCTGTGCTCACTATTCTGTCTGCTCTGTGTTCTGTCTGTGCTCTCTGTTCTGTCTGCTCTGTGTTCTGTCTGTGCTCTGTGTTCTGTCTGTGCTCTGTGTTCTGTCTGTGCTCTGTGTTCTGTCTGTGCTCTCTGTTCTGTCTGTGCTCTGTGTTCTGTCTGTGCTCTACGTTCTGTCTGTGCTCTATGTTCTGTCTGTGCTCTGTGTTCTGTCTGTGCTCTGTGTTCTGTCTGTGCTCTCTGTTCTGTCTGTGCTCTGTCTGTGCTCTCTGTTCTGTCTGTGCTCTGTGTTCTGTTTGTGCTCTCTGTTCTGTCTGCTCTGTTCTGTCTGTGCTCTCTGTTTTGTCTGCTCTACGTTCTGTCTGTGTTCTGTCTGTGCTCTATGTTCTGTCTGTGCTCTGTGTTCTGTCTGTGCTCTGTGTTCTGTCTGTGCTCTGTGTTCTGTCTGTGCTCTGTGTTCTGTCTGCTCTGTGTTCTGTCTGTGCTCTGTGTTCTGTCTGTGCTCTCTGTTCTGTCTGTGCTCTCTGTTCTGTCTGTGTTCTGTCTGTGCTCTCTGTTCTGTCTGTGTTCTGTCTGTGCTCTACGTTCTGTCTGTGTTCTGTCTGTGCTCTATGTTCTGTCTGTGCTCTGTGTTCTGTCTGTGCTCTGTGTTCTGTCTGTGCTCTCTGTTCTGTCTGTGTTCTGTCTGTGCTCTGTGTTCTGTCTGTGCTCTACGTTCTGTCTGTGCTCTATGTTCTGTCTGTGCTCTGTGTTCTGTCTGTACTCTATGTTCTGTCTGCTTTGTGTTCTGTCTGTGTTCTGTCTGTGCTCTCTGTTCTGTCTGCTTTGTGTTCTGTCTGCTATGTGTTCTGTCTGTGCTCTGTCTGTGCTCTATGTTCTGTCTGTGCTCTGTGTTCTGTCTGTGCTCTATGTTCTGTCTGTGCTCTGTGTTCTGTCTGTGCTCTGTGTTCTGTCTGTGCTCTATGTTCTGTCTGTGCTCTGTGTTCTGTCTGTGCTCTGTGTTCTGTCTGTGTTCTATGTTCTGTCTGTGCTCTATGTTCTGTCTGTGGTCTGTGTTCTGTCTGTGCTCTATGTTCTGTCTGTGCTCTGTCTGTGGTCTATGTTCTGTCTGTGCTCTGTGTTCTGTCTGTGCTCTGTGTTCTGTCTGTGCTCTATGTTCTGTCTGTGCTCTGTGTTCTTTCTGTGTTCTGTCTGTGCTCTGTGTTCTGTCTGTGCTCTATGTTCTGTCTGTGCTCTGTGTTCTGTCTGTGCTCTATGTTCTGTCTGTGCTCTGTGTTCTGTCTGCTCTGTGTTCTGTCTGTGTTCTATGTTCTGTCTGTGCTCTATGTTCTGTCTGTGGTCTGTCTGTGCTCTGTGTTCTGTCTGTGCTCTGTGTTCTGTCTGTGCTCTGTCTGTGGTCTATGTTCTGTCTGTGCTCTGTGTTCTGTCTGTGCTCTGTGTTCTTTCTGTGTTCTGTCTGTGCTCTGTCTGTGGTCTATGTTCTGTCTGTGCTCTGTGTTCTGTCTGTGCTCTGTGTTCTGTCTGTGCTCTATGTTCTGTCTGTGCTCTGTGTTCTGTCTGTGCTCTGTGTTCTGTCTGTGCTCTGTGTTCTGTCTGTGCTCTGTGTTCTGTCTGTGTTCTATGTTCTGTCTCTGCTCTGTGTTCTGTCTGTGCTCTCTGTTCTGTCTGTGCTCTGTGTTCTGTCTGTACTCTATGTTCTGTCTGTGCTCTGTGTTCTGTCTGTGGTCTGTGTTCTGTCTGTGCTCTATGTTCTGTCTGTGCTCTGTGTTCTGTCTGTGGTCTGTGTTCTGTCTGTGCTCTATGTTCTGTCTGTGCTCTGTGTTCTCTCTGTGCTCTATGTTCTGTCTGTGGTGTGTCATAGTGCTTGGTCAGTAGGTTTTGGGGTTGGTTGTGAGTGATGTTTTCTGTCGGGTAGCCTTTTTGTTCTTGGAGGTTTTGTCAGTCAGATATGGACAATTCAGCAGTAACAGTTGTATGGTTTGGTTAAATTTTCAATCGTTAGTTTTTGTTTGACATCAATTTTAAAGTCTTAGCATCATTATTTTACCGTGGAATTGCCCATATGTGAACTATCTGTCCTGCTGTTGATGGGGGATCTGTCTGCCCTGTGCACTTTACTATCTGTCCTGCTGTTGATGGGGGATCTGTCTGCCCTGTGCACTTTACTATCTGTCCTGCTGTTGATGGGTGATCTGTCTGCCCTGTGCACTTTACTATCTGTCCTGCTGTTGATGGGTGATCTGTCTGCCCTGTGCACTTTACTATCTGTCCTGCTGTTGATGGGTGATCTGTCTGCCCTGTGCACTTTACTATCTGTCCTGCTGTTGATGGGTGATCTGTCTGCCCTGTGCACTTTACTATCTGTCCTGCTGTTGATGGGTGATCTGTCTGCCCTGTGCACTTTCCTATCTGGAGAGGATTTCCCTCCTACTATCCTGCCAGCTTCACACCCCACTCTGGCCTAACATTTGACAGAACGATAAACTCTTAACAGATTAAACCATAAAAATTTGCTTTGATATCCCATACCTTCAAGGTGGTCTGGAGTGTATGGTCTGCACGTGTCCCTTCTAAAAGCCTCCTACTCTAAGATAATAGTAGGTATCAAAGTAGGCAGTAAATCCTCCCAGAGCAAAATGCTGTTCTTGGGGTTGACATTCTGTTATTCTAGTCGGTGGATCGACGTGTTTTTGTTTCTCTTTGCAATCCAAGTGGTCTGGCAGGGCTCTGTGTTCAATCCAGTAGCTCTTTGGAGCAGTTTGCCGCCCGTAACGATCCAGATTCGCAGTGGCACGCCCCTCTCGCTCCCTCCTTCTCTCCCTCTACCCCTCCCTCAACTGGATTCAACTGCGGCTGTCGTTGAAGTCCTGATGAGAAACAGGTGAATCTAGATTATCCAACGGCCCCATACGCCTACCCTCTGCCTCGGGCCTTGGTTGGGCAACCCTCGTAAACACACTCACAAACACACAACACGCGTGCCAGTTTGAGGACAGACCTCAGGCGCACTTTCAAATGAGCAGGCTAAAAACACACAGAAGCACTAAGGTGGTTTGTTGTGTGCACATCAACGTGTTGCTTGCTCTTTCAACGAATCCTAAACTATTTGAATAATCGTAGTCCACGTCCAGAATCGAGATCTCAATAATCCCCTCATTGCGTGTGTCCAAACTGATCCCGTCTCCTCTTTCCGATTGTAAATTGGGTATCTGGGTATGTCATGTAATTAAACATGAGTAGGTCGTCGTGAAGAGAATAGTCGGGTGTTGTAGTTTATCTGGTATCATCGCATCATTGGGAAGAGAGGCTCGTCTTTCCTACCCGTTCTTTCCATACGACAGGCTACAGAATTGACGATGCTGCCAATTTTCGCAACTGGTTTAAAATTTCCGCAGCAGCCTGTGTCCCCACGGTCCCCGCCTGCTCTTTGCCTCTTTCACAGATTACCAACAATATAAAAACGACTGCATGCAGCAGCCACATAAATATTTAAAGTTCGACTTTATTCATTCATCTTGACAGGATATGGCATACATAGCGCACCATAGGCCAAAATGTATAATACATTTATAATAAAAACGCTATATGAATATGGTATATTTAAACGCACAGGTCACATATGGATCATCCATAGCCTGCAGGCCTATCGCATCGTCTTCGTTCATACAGTTTTAATGTAGGCTATCCCCATACTCGCC
This sequence comes from Salvelinus fontinalis, assembly GCF_029448725.1. Lineage (NCBI taxonomy): Eukaryota > Metazoa > Chordata > Actinopteri > Salmoniformes > Salmonidae > Salvelinus > Salvelinus fontinalis. The sequence continues at coordinate 28,992,076 of NC_074672.1, forward strand.
TTTCTTCATTCAAAACCTACCTGCGCTCATTTGTCCCGTCCTCAGATATATGACGTCGTCTGCATCCGATTATGCCTCGGGCATATAGCAGCGGGCACGAATGCGTATCCACAGCCTCCGGTCTCGCGCTTCCACCTCTGGTGAGCGGTAAACTATAGGCTAAAATACGGAAAGTCAGTCTTCTGTCGATATTGATTTAGACTACCGCTACCAGTTCTCTCTACGATAAACCAAACCAGCAGGAGCAAGCACGGGAACTAACGCCCCTTTAAAATTGCTCCATCTCTCTCCCTCCCTTCCCCTCCCTCTCTCTCTCTCTCTGGCTCACATGCGGATCAACATGATTACCTCCAACCGCCCGAAGCGGTTACTATTACACAACTGATCTGCTCAAGCACCGAGACCCCGGGCCCACCAACAAATTAGCCGAAATGTTTATTCCAGCCTTACATGATGGGATGAATACGGACGTTTTTATTATCCACTCATAGTCAGAATATTCATTTTCACTCTCTCCCCCCTTCTTGAGCTCTCTCTCTCTCTCTTGAAGAAATTATAAAATGTCAGGTCTTTCTTTTGCTATGTTTCAACATTTTTTATTTTATTATTATTCATAATTACATTCTGTTTTTACGTATTTTATGCTATCAGCATCTGGTAATGCGACTGTAAGACTGCATGATGAGGGTGATAATATTGACAAGGTGTGATAAATGAGTTCTGAAGCCAGCTATTTAACCTCTAGGATTGTCAGATTCTGACCATCAGTTCAGAGAGATTGTTGCAGTAAATGAAGTAGTTATGAGCTGCTGCTGCCACCCCAGTAGTTAGGGTTGGAACAAACTGCGTTCTCATGGTGAATCTCTACCCTCCTCTTCCCCTCTCTTTCAGTCATGGAGGGGAGAGAGGCAGGCAGGGTCGTTGGTATTTCTCTGTGCCAAGCTCTGCACCCTGGCTCCATGCCACCCTATCACCCCCCCCCCCCCCCCCCCCTCTCCCTCAAACCTTCCGAGGATGGGTGTGTCCAGGTGATTCAGGGAGAGCCTAGGGACTGCTTAAAGGAGCAGGGGAGTTACAGATGACTCACACACACACCTGTAGTCATACACCTGTCCTTGTATAAGGGTTAGTACATGTAACACACTCAGAGACAGTGTTTATCTAAGCTGTCCATGGACTCTGTGTCAACAGTGTTCTATTCAGCGCAGGGGAGTTCTTTAACAGTGATAAGAGTAGACCCTCACCCTTCCTCTAGTCCTCCAGGCTGAACTACAGTATCTGTCCTGCTGCACCCCAGATACAAGGCCGGTGTACATGTACTATCCACAATGTCAGCCAGTGTTCCACTGCCACATAGACTGTAAACAAACAACAACCCATACACACAATGCTGAAGACTTCAGAAGGAAGTCACAGATAATCAATTGACTCCCATGTTTAAGTGATGCTCTCTCTCTCTCTCTGTCACACACTACTGCTCCGAGACCAAGGACCTAAAATACCCTGTTTACCTCTAAGGATTTTCCTAGTGCCATTACATTAGTACTGAGCCAGCAACAAAGACAGAGAGGCTTGGGGTGAAGTGTGAGGGTTGAGGTGGGAAAACTTCCAGAGCGTAATCAAATCAGTGTGCTGGTATGGTATGACAATATGCAAATGACATTCAAAACGCACAGAGAGACAGGAAACAAACAAACTCAGACAAATCCTCCATCAAGTCAAGCAGGTACAAAATATTTCTCATAGCTTCACAGCTGCCCGGACAGACAAGGCAATCGCACGCATCATTTAGGTTGTTATAAAATACTTTGGAATAGTTACTCTTTATTATATCCACAGCATTTTTTCTATCCAATCAAACACAAGAGTTGCATTCATGAATGTGTCTGTGTGACAATGACTGTGTGTGTTTCCGCCTCTTTGTCGTTATCTCACAAAGAGAGTTTGTTGTCGTGTGTATGCACGTCTCTGTCTTTCATTGTCCTATCATTGCTATGCAGACGACACACAATTAATCTTCTCCTTTCCCCCTTCTGATGACTAGGTGGCGAATCACATCTCTGCATGTCTGGCAGACATATCAGTGTGGATGATGGATCACCACCTCAAGCTGAACCTCGGCAAGACGGAGCTGCTCTTCCTCCCGGGGAAGGACTGCCCGTTCCATGATCTCGCCATCACGGTTGACAACTCCATTGTGTCCTCCTCCCAGAGCGCTAAGAACCTTGGCGTGATCCTGGACAACACCCTGTCGTTCTCAACTAACATCAAGGCGGTGGCCCGTTCCTGTAGGTTCATGCTCTACAACATCCGCAGAGTACGACCCTGCCTCACACAGGAAGCGGCGCAGGTCCTAATCCAGGCACTTGTCATCTCCCGTCTGGATTACTGCAACTCGCTGTTGGCTGGGCTCCCTGCCTGTGCCATTAAACCCCTACAACTCATCCAGAACGCCGCAGCCCGTCTGGTGTTCAACCTTCCCAAGTTCTCTCACGTCACCCCGCTCCTCCGCTCTCTCCACTGGCTTCCAGTTGAAGCTCGCATCCGCTACAAGACCATGGTGCTCGCCTACGGAGCTGTGAGGGGAACGGCACCTCAGTACCTTCAGGCTCTGATCAGGCCCTACACCCAAACAAGGGCACTGCGTTCATCCACCTCTGGCCTGCTCGCCTCCCTACCACTGAGGAGGTACAGTTCCCGCTCAGCCCAGTCAAAACTGTTCGCTGCTCTGGCACCCCAATGGTGGAACAAACTCCCTCACGACGCCAGGACAGCGGAGTCAATCACCACCTTCCGGAGACACCTGAAACCCCACCTCTTTAAGGAATACCTAGGATAGGATAAAGCAATCCTTCTGACCCCCCCCCCCAAGCAAGCTACTTGAAAGTGATGCTTACATCTTTTCAGTTTGTAAATGTGTAGTATGAAAACTTGTACAGTATGTGTTTTAATGTATGATTTAATTTGAATGACTCCTACAGCCTGCAATGCATGTTCTTACACTATGGGTGTGACTACACAGCACATAAAGGCTACGCTATAGGAATGACCACAGCACATAAAGGCTACGCTATAGGAATGACCACAGCACATAAAGGCTACGCTATAGGAATGACCACAGCACATAAAGGCTACGCTATAGGAATGACCACAGCACATAAAGGCTACGCTATAGGAATGACCACAGCACATAAAGGCTACGCTATAGGAATGACCACAGCACATAAAGGCTACGCTATAGGAATGACCACAGCACATAAAGGCTACGCTATAGGAATGACCACAGCACATAAAGGCTACGCTATAGGAATGACCACAGCACATAAAGGCTACGCTATAGGAATGACCACAGCACATAAAGGCTACGCTATAGGAATGACCACAGCACATAAAGGCTACGCTATAGGAATGACCACAGCACATAAAGGCTACGCTATAGGAATGACCACAGCACATAAAGGCTACGCTATAGGAATGACCACAGCACATAAAGGCTACGCTATAGGAATGACCATAGCACATAAAGGCTACGCTATAGGAATGACCACAGCACATAAAGTCTACGCTATAGGAATGACCACAGCACATAAAGGCTACGCTATAGGAATGACCACAGCACATAAAGGCTACGCTATAGGAATGACCACAGCACATAAAGGCTACGCTATAGGAATGACCACAGCACATAAAGGCTACGCTATAGGAATGACCACAGCACATAAAGGCTACGCTATAGGAATGACCATAGCACATAAAGGCTACGCTATAGGAATGACCACAGCACATAAAGGCTACATTATAGGAATGACCACAGCACATAAAGGCTACGCTATAGGAATGACCACAGCACATAAAGGCTACGCTATAGGAATGACCACAGCACATAAAGGCTACGCTATAGGAATTTTATTTATTTATTTATTTTTTATTTAACCTTTATTTAACCAGGTAGGCAAATTGAGAACACGTTCTCATTTACAATTGCGACCTGGCCAAGATAAAGCAAAGCAGTTCGACACATACAACAACACATAGTTACACATGGAGTAAAAACAAACATATAGTCAATAATACAGTGAAAAAAAATAAGTCTATATACAATGTGAGCAAGTGAGGTGAGATAAGGGAGGTGAAGGCAAACAGATATATGTATAAATAAATAAAAATATAAAAAGGCCATGGAGGCGAAGTGAGTACAACACAGCAAGTAAAATAAAAACTAAAAAAAACACTGGAATGGTTGGTTTGCATTGGAAGAAAGTGCAAAGTAGAGACAGAAATAATGGGGTGCAAAGGAGCAAAATAAATTAATAAATAAATACAGTAGGTAAAGAGGTAGTTGTTTGGGCTAAATTGTAGATGGGTTATGTACAGGTGCAGTAATCTATGAGCTGCTCTGACAGCTGGTGCTTAAAGCTAGTGAGGGAGATAGGTGTTTCCAGTTTCAGAGATTTTTGTAGTTCGTTCCAGTCATTGGCAGCAGAGAACTGGAAGGAGAGGCGTCCAAAGGAAGAATTGGTTTTGGGGGTGACTAGAGAGATATACCTGCTGGAGCGCGTGCTACAGGTAGGTGCTGCTATGGTGACCAGCGAGCTGAGATAAGGGGGGACTTTACCTAGCAGGGTCTTGTAGATGACCTGGAACCAGTGGGTTTGGCGACGAGTATGAAGCGAGGGCCAGCCAACGAGAGTGTACAGGTCGCAGTGGTGGGTAGTATATGGGGCTTTGGTGACAAAACGGATGGCACTGTGATAGACTGCATCCAATTTATTGAGTAGGGTTTTGGAGGCTATTTTGTAAATGACATCACCGAAGTCGAGGATTGGTAGGATGGTCAGTTTTACAAGGGTATGTTTGGCAGCATGAGTAAAGGATGCTTTGTTGCGGAATAGGAAGCCAATTCTAGATTTGACTTTGGATTGGAGATGTTTGATGTGGGTCTGGAAGGAGAGTTTACAGTCTAACCAGACACCTAGGTATTTGTAGTTGTCCACATATTCTAAGTCAGAGCCGTCCAAAGTAGTGATGTTGGACAGGCGGGCAGGAGCAGGCAGCGATCGGTTGAAGAGCATGCATTTGGTTTTACTTGTATTTAAGAGCAGTTGGAGGCCACGGAAAGAGAGTTGTATGGCATTGAAGCTCGCCTGGAGGGTTGTTAACACGGTGTCAAAAGAAGGGCCAGAAGTATACAGAATAGTGTCGTCTGCGTAGAGGTGGATCAGAGAATCACCAGCAGCAAGAGCGACATCATTGATGTAAACAGAGAAGAGAGTCGGTCCAAGAATTGAACCCTGTGGCACCCCCATAGAGACTGCCAGAGGCCCGGACAACAGACCCTCCGATTTGACACACTGAACTCTATCAGAGAAGTAGTTGGTGAACCAGGCGAGGCAATCATTAGAGGAACCAAGGCTGTCGAGTCTGCCAATGAGGATGTGGTGATTGACAGAGTCAAAAGCCTTGGCCAGGTCAATGAATACGGCTGCACAGTATTGTTTCCTATCGATGGCGGTTACGATATCGTTTATGACCTTGAGCGTGGCTGAGGTGCACCCATGACCAGCTCTGAAACCAGATTGCATAGCGGAGAAGGTGTGATGTGATTCGAAATGGTCGGTAATCTGTTTGTTGACTTGGCTTTCGAAGACCTTAGAAAGGCAGGGTAGGATAGATATAGGTCTGTAGCAGTTAGGGTCAAGGGTGTCCCCCCCTTTGAAGAGGGGGATAACCACAGCTGCTTTCCAATCTTTGGGGATCTCAGACGACACGAAAGAGAGGTTGAAGAGGCTAGTAATAGGGGTGGCAACAATTTCAGCAGATAGTTTTAGAAAGAAAGGGTCCAGATTATCTAGCCCGGCTGATTTGTAAGGGTCCAGATTTTGCAGCTCATTAAGAACATCAGCTGACTGTATTTGGGAGAAAGAGAAATGGGGAAGGCTTGGGCGAGTAGCAGAGGGGAGGGCAGTGCTGTTGTCCGGGGTAGGGGTAGCCAGGTGGAAAGCATGGCCAGCCGTAGAAAAATGCTTATTGAAATTCTCAATTATAGTGGATTTGTCGGTGGTGACAGTGTTTCCTATCTTCAGAGCGGTTGGAAGCTGGGAGGAGGTGTTCTTATTCTCCATGGACTTTACGGTGTCCCAGAACTTTTTTGAATTTGTGTTGCAGGAAGCAAATTTCTGCTTGAAAAAGCTAGCCTTGGCTGTTCTAACTGCCTGTGTATATTGGTTTCTGGCTTCCCTGAAAAGTTGCATATCACGGGGGCTGTTCGATGCTAATGCAGAACGCCATAGGATGTTTTTCTGTTGGTTAAGGGCAGTCAGGTCAGGAGAGAACCAAGGGCTATATCTGTTCCTGGTTCTAAATTTCTTGAATGGGGCATGCTTATTCAAGATGGTGAGGAAGGCATTTAAAAAAAATGACCAGGCATCCTCTACTGACGGGATGAGATCATAATCCTTCCAGGATACCCCGGCCAGGTCGATTAGGAAGGCCTGCTCGCTGAAGTGTTTCAGGGAGCGTTTGACAGTGATGAGTGGAGGTCGTTTGACCGCTGACCCATTACGGATGCAGGCAATGAGGCAGTGATCGCTGAGATCTTGGTTGAAAACAGCAGAGGTGTATTTGGAGGGCAAGTTTGTTAGGATGATATCTATGAGGGTACCCGTGTTTACGGAATTGGGGTGGTACCTGGTAGGTTCATTGATAATTTGTGTGAGATTGAGGGCATCAAGCTTAGATTGTAGGGTGGCTGAGGTGTTGAGCATGTTCAAATTTAGGTCGCCTAGCAGCACGGGCTCTGAAGATAGATGGGGGGCAATCAGTTCACATATAGTGTCCAGAGCACAGCTGGGGGCAGAGGGTGGTCTATAGCAGGCGGCAACGGTGAGAGACTTGTTTTTAGAGAGGTGGATTTTTAAAAGTAGAAGTTCAAATTGTTTGGGAACAGACCTGGATAGTATAACAGAACTCTGCAGGCAGTCTTTGCAGTAGATTGCAACACCGCCCCCTTTGGCCGTTCTATCTTGTCTGAAAATATTGTAATTGGGGATAAAAATGTCTGAATTTTTGGTGGTCTTTCTAAGCCAGGATTCAGACACGGCTAAAACATCCGGGTTGGTAGAGTGTGCTAAAGCAGTGAACAAAACAAACTTAGGGAGGAGGCTTCTAATGTTAACATGCATGAAGCCAAGGCTATTACGGTTACAGAAGTCATCAAAAGAGAGCGCCTGGGGAATAGGAGTGGAGCCAGGTACTGCAGGGCCTGGATTCACCTCTACATCACCAGAGGAACAGAGGAGAAGTACGATAAGGGTACGGCTAAAAGCTATGAGAATTGGTCGCCTAGAGCTACTAGAGCAGAGAGTAAAAGGAAGTTTCTGGGGGCGATAAAATAGTTTAAAGGAATAATGTACAGACAAAGGTATGGTAGGATGTGAATACAGTGGAGGTAAACCTAGGTATTGAGTGATGATGAGAGAGATCTTGTCTCTAGAAACATCATTGAAACCAGGTGATGTCATCGCATATGTGGGTGGTGGAACTGAGAGGTTGGATATGGTATAGAGAGCAGGGCTAGAATCTCTACAGTGAAATAAGCCAATAAACACTAACCAGAACAGCAATGGACAAGGCATATTTACATTAAGGAGAGGCATGCTTAATCGAGTGATCAATAAGGGTCCAGTGAGTAGAGGTTGGTTGGGGTCGTGGCGATCCAGACAGCTGGCCGGGTATATGGCTATCGGTAGCAGCATAGGATGGAGGTCTGTTTGTAGATACCTCGTGCGTTTCCGTCGGTAGGTTCCGTGTAGTGGGGTTTTGTTCAGATAGCAGCCGATAAGACAGCTAACGATTAGCGGGCCTCAGATGAGCGTTCAGGTAACGTCGGGACGGAGGTGCCGGTTGGATAAATCCCTCGGGCAGATAACGTCGGCAGTCAGTCGTGAAGGCCCGGTGGGGTTCCGTATCTGCAGCAGCAACAAAAGAAACGGGTCCGGATGGTGATGGAACTCCTCAGCTGGCTAGCTCCAGCATGATTTGAGTTTGCTCCGGGGTCGACGTAAGCCAATAGTCACACGGTATGCAGCTAGCTAGCTGCGAAATCAAGGTGCAAGTGTCCAGAGCCTGCGGTTGGAATCCGGGGAAACTGAGAGAAAAAAAGTCCCGGAATGCTCCGGTCCGAGTCGCGTTGCACAAAAGTGCCGGTAGATTATCGAGCTAAAGGAATAGCTGATGACCGCAAAACGTGGGCAGCTGAAACACCAACGCTAGCCAGCAAACCGGCTAATTTCGGGGCAGCTACAGATTAGCTTCTGGCTAGCTATCGGAGTAGCTTCTGGTTAGCTTTCAGGCTAGCTTCTGAATTAGCCCCTGGCTATCTTCCACGATGGATTTTCAGATTGAGGTAAATAATACTTATTGTAATTGGTGAAGCGGGTTGCAGGAAAGCTTTTGCAGGAAAGCTTTTGTAGTTGAGTTCTTGGATAATAAAATAAATTAAAGATATGTGAAGAAAAGGTGTAAATATATATATATACAGGACACGACACGACAATACGGAAAAAGACGTCTGAACTGCTCAGCCACCTTGGATGACCACAGCACATAAAGGCTACGCTATAGGAATGACCATAGCACATAAAGGCTACGCTATAGGAATGACCACAGCACATAAAGGCTACGCTATAGGAATGACCACAGCACATAAAGGCTACGCTATAGGAATGACCACAGCACATAAAGGCTACGCTATAGGAATGACCACAGCACATAAAGGCTATGCTATAGGAATGACCACAGGAATGTGTATAGTGTGAATGGGAGAATGTGTTGCTGTGTGTTTAGCTTATGACCGGGGAATTATCCAGCTACGTTCCCTGGCTAACAAGATTACAGTAATCTGGTCCTATCGCTGGGCCTGTTTCAGCTGACAGCCTAAAATCACCCAAAAGGCCCCAATGAGTCACCAGCCCAACACAGGAGTCCATCTGTCTGTCTGTGCGATATACGAGAGAATATCTACACTGAGTGTGAAACATTTTAAGGACACCTGGGTTTTCCATTACATAGACTGACCAGGTGAATGCAGGTGAAAGCTATGATCCCTTATTGATGTCGCTTGTTAAATCCACTTCAATCAGTGTAGATGAAGGGGAGGAGACATGTTAAAGAAGGATTTTTAAGCCTTGAGACAATTGAGTCATGGATTGTGTATGTGTGCAATTCAGAGTGTAAATGGGCAAGGCAAAAAATGTAAGTGCCTTTGAACGGGGTATGGCAGTAGGTGCCAGGTGCACCGGTTTGTGTCAAGAAATGCTAAGCTGCTGGGTTTTTCATGCTCAACAGTTGCATCAAGAATGGTCCACCACCCAAAGGACATCCAGCCAACTTGACACAAATGTGGGAAGCATTGAAGTCAACATAGGCCAGCATTCCCGTGGAACACTTTCAACACCTTGTAGAGTCCATGCTCCAACAAATTTAGACTGTTTTGAGGGCAAAATGGGGGGGGGGGGGGGGGGGGGGTTGTTCACTCAGTGGAAATATATATCACAGAGAGAGAGAGAGAGAGAGAGAGAGAGAGAGAGAGAGAGAGAGAGAGCGAGAGAGCGAGCGAAGGAAGGAAGGAAGGAAGGATTGACAGAGAAAGAGAGGACCACTGGGAGAGACAGAGAGATAACCTAAGACATATTATAGACACATGGAGAGATAGAGAACATGACAGACAGATAGTTAGAGGGGTACAGTACATGCTTCAGGAGGTCTAGAAACAAACATGGTTTGCTTTCCAGCACACTTGAAGCCATATGTGTTCTTTGTGAAATGTCCTTGAGCTGAGAGAGGGAGTTTGTCGGTCTGAAAACACAGAGACAGTCACACAGAAATTCACAGCCTCATGTTAGCAAACATAACAGTAGTCAGACACAAACAGTCAGGCAGGCAGTAGATCACACACCTTCCTGGAACAATGAGGTATATGCATACCATTAGGACTTCTAGACTGAAACCCAATGGAAAAAACGCTGTCCTGCCAGGAAGCCACACACATCTACCTCTAAATCAGAACAGATCTTTCCTTCCAAAAAAAGGCATGTAAATAACACTGCAACAGCAGGATAAAAGCAATCAGATTAAGACCCATATTAATTTCATTGATGTGATAAACCCTTGCTTATTAGCCCTAGCTCAGGCTTCTCATATGCTAACGTATAACCACAGAGGAGTCTGTGGGGAGCTTAGCACCAAAATACCTCCACTGGCTCCGGCCTCTCTCTGGTTGTCTAGACACTCAGGGATAATCCCCCACTCTGGGCCCCGAAAATAGAGATCTGTATAGGAGTCGCTCTCCCTCTCCCTCAGTCTCCTCCTCTCCCTCCACCAGCATTGGGTTTCATCAGATCTGGAAGGACAAGAGGGGTGTACCCCATTCCAGTCTCTGTACAGTACTATACACATCTCAGTGTCTATTTAACAGAGGATAAAACAAATATTGCAGCTGTTATTGTTTAATATAATAGCTATCATGTGTCTTCTATTACTAGACAGAGGGGAGAGGAACAGTGGGAGACAGACAGACAGACCATGTTTGGTGTATGTGAAAGGAAGAGAGAGGGGAGAAGAGAGCACGTGTGCCGGAGAGAGAAAGTTGCGAAGAGGCAGATGTTCCATTGGCTTTCACGCTGTCTTTCCATTTAAGAAGAACACCAAAGCCATAACAATGAGAGCCACATGGAGGCATACTCATACAGATAAATCAACACACATACATTTCTAGCATACTAAGACACTCGGTCTCTCTCACAGACGCGCGCATTCAAGTCCGTACGTGTACACACACGCACGCACGCACGCACGCACGCACGCACGCACGCACGCACGCACGCACGCACGCACACACACACACACACACACACACACACACACACACACACACACACACACGCCATACTCTTTCTCTGTAACACATCTCCACACACACAACCTTCTCTCACAAACCTCACATGTTTCTGCGCAAACCTCACATGTTTCAACACACCCCTACTGCTGCACATCTGGCAGGGGACACAAGCCCCTCTTTGTGCTGGGGCTCTGGGAGTGTGCCCCCTGGTGGCTGAGGAGAGTAACACAACCGCTTCAGGGGACCAGCATCTTCTCCTTTCAGCATGCACACTATAGACAGACAAGATACACACTGGGACCTATCAATTACGCAACATAGAGGCTACTAGGGCTATTTTGGTCATAGCGAGCAAATGTGTTTGTGTTCACGTTGCTAATATCGCCTATTTAGTCGACCTACGTCAATCCCCCCTTTTCTCCTCTATCTATCCCGCTGTTTTTTCCCCTCCTGTTCTTCCACTCCTATTTATATATGTGTGCTCTCTCTCTCTCTGTGCCCTAAAGCTGGACCCCAGCTCCTGCCCAACTCAACTGGAATGGAGATGAAAGCTGACTCACTCACACATTAACACACACATGGCTGCACACACCCCTTATACACACATACACACCACACACACACACACCCCTTATATACACACACACACCACAAACACCGCTTACACACACACACACCACAAACACACACACACACACACAAAGAACCTATGGATGCAGACATACACAAATATGGAAGTACACATACATACATGAATGTATGCTTACATACATAAGTAGCCTAGGCTACCCATTAATGCGCACACATATCCATTCAGGAAAATGACGAATGTTATGTACTTCAATCACAGTGTCTTGATCTATAAATGTCTTGATTTTTGAGTGACACACTCAAATCCATACACTCTAGCCAGGTCTGTTTGTGCTGTAGCTAACTGCAAATGGCCTGACAACAAACATGACAGAGGAGTTGGCAAAAAAAATATCTACGTTACATACAGGTTACATTACAGTTAAACTCTCCCAGTGACTCCCATATAGCCCACACTATCCTAGACACCAGTGACAGCCCAGAGTGACATACACACACTTATAGCTCATAGCACTGAGGGCAGATAACTGCAATCCCAACTATAAACAGGCATGCTGACGCACCTGACTAATGCCTATAGATACATGTACAGACACCATGGCATTTCACAGCTGGCCGGACATACTGCTTATTTTGGACAGACTCACAGACATGCACAGTAAACATATAGAATCGTCAAGAGAGATTGAGTGTGCCAATGCCAATGCACCAGTAATGGGCAACAGTTTTGGACATATGAACCTGCACACGTCAACACTGCTAAATGCATTGGCACATAGGCTACCCTGAGGGCCATTGACTATTTAATATAAGCTCAGCAAACAATGAAGTATAAAGTAGAATAATATTTTAACAGTGACTGACATTGAAAAATCACATCATACTATGATGCAGAATGTTCCCATATCTTATTGCCATCTAGAGGCCACCTCTGACACTCTGCACCTTTTCTGTCTGGGTCATAGAGAATAATAGGGATATAATATTTTGATATATGTCCCATTTATCCAACTAGAGTCCTCTAACTCTATGGTCTAAGCATACTACACTGATAGAAAGACAAATATAGGGGATCAAAGGAGTGGGATTATCCACAACTAGACTTATTCAAAATGTGTGCATAATCTCCAAACAACACTGACAAAGGAAAATAGTCCAAAACCTGTTTATTTCAGTATAAAAATGAACTGTTACAGAGTCTGTGTAGTGGTCCATTAATCTAGAAAAGATATGATAAACACACGGTTTCTATGTGTGTAGTTCATATGTAGAGACGGCAGTGGAAAATGACACATACCTATAGAGCTTAATTTACAGACAGAAATCGCAGTAAAATTAAACACCAGCCTTCAGTTTAGAGCTGAACACAAATGTATGACAGATAATGTGAGAAGTCTGGTTCAGAGTGAACTCTCTCTTTTATAACGTGTATCACATTTATAGCTCTGTCTTACATCATTCTACAAAGTGATCAGGAACAATCTCCACTGACAGTGACCTTGGTTTGCAGTTAATCATGTCATGAACCTGAAGAGAAAAGGTAAGACTGTCAGACTCATAGCCTAGTTGCTCCAGAGAGGTGTGCAAAGAATGACATACATTCAGGTTAGCTTCCTGAGCTAACATAAATCACCAACACATAACCTCTACTGACCTCACTCCACCTCCTCCTTCACAGACATTTTCACCTTTCTATTACACATTTTTTGAATGTTCTTGTTTATTCCCTCTCCCTCCACCTTTATCTTGACCTTCTCCTCCTCCTCCTGTTTCAGAGAGTGTGTTTCTTTCAGCTTCTGGAACTTCTTCAGGTCAGAACAGAACAACACCTGAGAGAGTGACAGTCAAGCTCCATTGACATCAATGCATGATTTATTGAAAGTTCAAGTTACCGGTGTTTCAAGTTGGATGGATGGATAGATTAGAGAAAGAGAGTGAGAGTGAGAGAGAGCAGAGAGAGGAAGTGAACAGATGAGTGGATGGATTCTGACCACCAGTTATTTTTCTCACCGAGTGTGCCCAACCAGCATAAGGACCCCATAGCTGCTTGAAGAAGTCCCCTGTGCAGAAACAAAATCAGTCAATTAGTGATTGGTAATATTCAGAAGGACACTGTTAAAGCCTGTTAAACACCTCCTTGTACCGTGAATCCTCACCTATTTGACGGTGGACCTTGTCTGTGAGGCTCTTCTGCCCGTTGCCCGCCGCAAAACTGTAGTCTCGTTTTGCGATTTGCCACACGTGTGTATCCACAGGCACAACACAGGCCTTTTCCAGAGACATCAGACACACACAGTCTGCCACCTACAAGGGGAACCCAGGTAACACTTTCTATGCCTGTGTATAATAAATGTATAATCAACCTGGTCTCAGAGCATTTAGTATTATTCTGTATGCAAATCCGAGACACTTCGTTTAATATGATACGTTAAGTTTCATATGGAATGTATTCATTTGTGGATGTGAATCATTCATTTCGTATATGTTACAAATTACAAATCGTATTATGTTACAAATTTGCAAAACGGACAATATGTTAAGAATTTGAAAAACTTGTTGTGAATTTGCTAAATGTATGATATGTTACGAATTCTAGCTAGGTGGTTAGCATTAGCGAGCTGGCTAAAGTTAGCGAGGGTTAAGTTTAAGAGTTAGGTTAAAGGGTTAAGGTTAGGGGAAGGTTTAGCTAACATGCTATGTACTGTCGGTGCAAATTAGCTAAAAAGTAGTAAGCTGTTGAAAAGTTGCTAATTAGATACAATTCTAGAGTTGTCCATGATCAGATTCGTTTCGCTATACATCCACCCTAAGTAACTATCCGTCTTATGTAACCATACCAAACGTAACATATCATACAAATTTGAGTGTCCCGGATTTACATTTACTATGTTATGTCTACATTTACTATGTTATGCACCCTTAATTGTCCTGAAGGGTTGAGGCATACCTTGGGGCCTACCCCGGGCAGGGTGCGCAGTGCGTCACGTGCCTGCAGGTAGGGGACACTGCGGAGCCCCTGGAGCCAATGGGGCCCACCGTGAGAGTCCAGGATCTGTCTGGCACTCTGCTGCAGGAACCTGGCCCTGTACCCAAACCCCAGGTCCCTCAGACAAGCCTCCACACTGTTGTCTGTCAATCAGATCCCAGAGGACATGTGAAAACATTTGAAAAAACAAAGGATTTGAAAAAGAGAGATAGACAGATGTCAGACAATCAGCCAGAGTAGTGTTGGTGGTAGTGGAGGTGGAACCTGCGAGTGCATGCAGGGAGGGGAAGTCGTGGTAGCTGGTCTGGTCCAGCTGACACAGAGGGGTGCCCAAGGACTGGCACAGCCTCTCCACCATGCCCTGGATACGAGAGATGTGGTTGTTAGAGGTGCAGATGAAGGAGAACAGGCACTCTGTGGGGTCCTGACGCAGCATACGCACACCTGGGGGAGAGACAGAACACACACACTGTAAAGTATTAAACGCACATGCACGCACACACACACACACACACACACACACACACACACACACGGAAGAGACATAATAGATACAGACACAGTATTAAAAACACGGACCAACTTACCTGTGAAGATCTTGGCAATGCTGTTAAAGTGTGGGTCGGCTGCTCCCCAATCTCTGTACAGATCCCCCAGCTTCACCTTCAGCTGGAAATAATCATTCAGCAGCTCTTCCTCCTTCCTGTCTGGGTCAGGGGTCACAGCCACTGGCTCCCCCTCTTCTTCCTCCTTCACCTCTATCACTCCCTTTGATCTTTTCCCTGACCCCTTTGACCCCTGGAGCAGGGAACCTGCACTCCGCTTCCTCTTATCCGCTCCTATGGTGTTGGGGCTATTGTATGTGTGGTACCATAGTGTGTCGTCTGTCTGGGTGAGAGTCCACACTCGTCCCCCCATCACTCCGGTCCAGTGGCCATCCCCTGTCTCTCGCCAGCTGGCAGGGAAAAGAGGGTGGGACGACAGAGGGTTAGGATAAATGGTTTGAGAGGTAGTGAGTGAATTAGAGATCATTTCAATACTTGCTAATGCCTTTGGCAGAGCCCTGGTTCATGTAACATATGGCCTGCCAATGCTCTATAAAATCAGCAAAGCTGTGGTCAAAGGAACTCACCGGAAGCTCTGTCCGCAGCCTAGTGTGAGGTCCAAACGGAGCTCTGATCGTGAGCAGGCCAGGGAGCGCCATGACTTGGTCCCTGCCGACAGCAATGCATGCTGGGACATAGTGCTGGATCACTCACCACATACTGTAGTATCAGAGATATCTGATGAGATGGATAGTGGAGGCCATGAACTCTTTGAAATAAGGGTTCTTCGCCTATTCCCATAGGAGAACTATTCTCCTATGGGGACAGCAGAAGAACCCTTTTAGGTCATAGATGGCACCTTTTTATCTAAGAGTGTAGCAACAAAATAAAATAAAATGCTATTTGTCACAATTTGTAAACAACAAACTAACAGTGAAAGGCTTACTCACAGGCCCTTCCCAACAATGCAGAGAAAAAGGATAAATAATAGAATAAATACACAATGAGTAAGGATAACTTGGCTATTACACGGGGTACCAGTATCGAGTCCATGTGCAGGGGTATGAGGTAATTGAGGTACATACATATAGGTAGAGTATAGGCAACAGGACAGATAATAAACAGTAGCAGCAGAGTATGTGATGAGTCAAAAGAGTTTGTGCAAAAAGGGTCAATGCAGATAGTTAAACAGTTAACCAATAGCTACCTGGACTAAATATTTAGCAGTTTTATGGCTTGGGGGTAGAAGTTGTTCAGGGTTCTGTTGGTTCTAGACTTGGTGCATCGGTATCGGTTGTCGTGCGGTAGCAGAGAGAACAGTCTATGACTTGGGTCATCTTCTGACACCGCCTGGTATAGAGGTCCTGAATGGCAGGGAGCTCTGCCCCAGTGATGTACTGGGCCATACACACTACTCTCTGTAGCTCCTTGTGGTCCAATGCCAAGCAGTTGCCATACCAAGTGGTGATGCAGCCAGTCAAGATGCTCTCGATAGTGCAGCTGTAGAACTTTGAGGATCTAAAAGTCCATGCCGAATCTTTTTAGCCTCCTGAGGGGGAAAAGGATTTGTCATGCCTTCTTTACAACTGTGTTGGTGTGTGTGGACCATGATAATTCCTTAGTGATGTGGACACCGAGGAACTTGAAGCTCTCGACCCGCTCCACTACAGATGAGTCTATGTGGATGGAGCCGTGCTCGACCCTCCGTTTCCTGTAGTCCACGATCAGCTCCTTTGTCTTGCTGACAGTGAGGGAGAGTTTGTTGTCCTCACTGACCTCCTCCCTATAGGCTGTCTCACTGTCAGTGGTGATCAAACCAACCACCGCTTGTTGTCAGCAAACTTAATTGTACGTGGCCACGCAGTCATGGGTGAACAGGGAGTACAGGAGGGGACTAAGCATGCACCCTTGCAGGGCCCCCGTGTTGAGGGTTAGCATGGCGGATGTGTGTTGCCTACCATCACCACCTGGGGGGCGGCCTGTCAGGAAGTCCAGGACCCAGTTGAAGAGGGAGGTGTTCTGTCCCAGAGCTTGGAGGGCACTATGGTGTTGAACACTGAGCTGTAGTCAATGAACAGCATTCTCACCTAGGTGTTATTTTTGTCCAGGTGGGAAAGGGCAGTGTGGAGTGCAATAGAGATTGCGTAATATGTGGATCTGTTGGTACGGTATGCGAATTGGAGTGGGTCCAGGGTGTCTGGGATGACAATGGTGTTGATGTGAGCCACGACCAGCCTTTCAAAGCACTTCATGGTTACAGATTTGAATGCTACGGGGCGATAGTCATTTAGAGAGGTTACCTTGGCGTTCTTGGGCACAGGGACTATGGTGGTCTGCTTGAAACATGTAGGTATTACAAACTGGGTCACGGAGAGGTTGAAAATGTCAGTGAAAACAATTGACAGCTGGTCAGTGCATGCTCTGAGTAAGCGTCCTGGTAATCCGTCTGGCCTCGTGGCCTTGTGAATGTTAACCTGTTTAAAGGTCTTACTCACATTGGCTAAGGAGAGCAAGATCACACAGTCATCCGGAACAGCTGGTGCTCTCATGCATGGTTCAGTGTTGCTTGCCTCGAAGCGAGCATAGAATATAGCTCGTCTGGTAGGCTTGCGTGACTGGGCAGCTCGCGGCTGGGTTTCCCTTTGTTTCCCTGCCACATCTGAGTATCAGAGCTGGCGTAGTAGATTTGATCTTAGTCCTGTATTGACGTTTTGACGGTTTGATAGCTCGTCAGTCGTAGTAGGATTTCTTATAAGCGTCCGGACAGGTATCTCACTCCTTGAAAGCGGCAGCTCTAGCCTTTAGCTCAGTGTGGGTGTTGCCTGTAACCCATTGCTTCTGGTTGGGATATGTACGTACAGTCACTGTGGGGACAACGTCATCAATGAACTTATTAATGAAGCCGGTGACTGATGTGGTATACTCCTCAATGTTATCGGATGAATCCCGGAAGATATTAGTCTGTGCTAGCGAAACAGTCCTGTAGCTTAGCATCCATTTCATTGGACCACTTCCGTATTGAGCGCATTACTGGTAATTACTGTTTGAGTTTTTGCTTGTAAGCAGGAATCAGGATGATAGAGTTATGGTCGGATTTGCCAAATGGAGGGTGAGGGAGAGTTTTGTCTGCATTTCTAAGTGTGGAGTAAAGGTGATCTAGAGTTTTTTCGCCTCTAGTTGCACAGGTGACATGCTAGTAAAAATGAGGAAAGACAAATTTCAGTTTTCCTGCATTAAAATCACTGGCCACTAGGAGTGCCGCCTCTGGATGTACATTTGCTTGTTTGCTTATGGCCCCATATAGCTCGTTGAGTGCGGTCTTACTGCCAGCTTTGGTTTGTGGTGGTAAATACAAAGCTACAAAAACTATAGATGAAAGCTCTTGGTAAATAGTATGGTCTGCAGCTTATCATGAGGTATTCTAAGGTGAGTAAAACCTCAAGACTTAACAATAGAGATCCCGCACCAGCTGTTGATAACAAAGGGACACACACCTCCCCCTTAACCGAAGCTGCCATTCAGTCTTTACGATGCATAGAAAAACAGCTAGGTGTGTCTAGGTGTGTCCATGTCCTTATTCAGCCACAACTCCCTACAGTCCTTCAGGTCTTGTTGATAGGATAGTCTTGAACTGAGCTCGTCAGTTGGTGCTCTAGTGATTGTAGCTACGTTCGCCAATATAACGGAGGGCAGAGGCTAATTATTTACTCACCGACATAGTCTTGTCACGTCAATGATAGAGAAATCACATCTTTGACTCAATGCATACAAAGTGCACACCACCATCATCAGTTTTCCATACAATAAAAACAGTGGAGTTAAAATCAGAATGAATCTTGGATTGGCCAGTGTGGGTGAAAATACAGCACTTGAAGAAAGAGGAAATTCAGAATATATGTATAATTATTTAACTACAGGTACCATAGATGTGAGTGAAATAGCTGTAAGTAGCAGTAGAAGTATTGTTATCCATTAGTTTACTCCAATTAGGGTATGGATGTCAGGGTAGAGGGAAAAAAGTATGGAGAAAATAATAAAAATACATTATGCAAACAATTAAATTGGTAGGACCTACAATCTGTCTGCAACAAGAAAGCTGATCTACCCCCCCCCCCCCCCCAAAAAAAACTAACAAAAAACAACCCTAAATCAAAATACAAGTGGATTATTATAAAGATTGTGTACACATTACAGACACTAATCAATTAGTCATGTATCTGATTGATGTTGGTAACATGCTGACCAGACCAGACACGTCACATGCGCGAATGTTGCAAAATAAATTTAGAAATCCATGTTAGTCAATTATTGCGCCAACGAGCATCTGTGTTGCCAAGGGCTAAAATAGAAGTCATTCCTATTACTAACGCAGATCGCGCTGCAAGTCCTGCCTCTCCCATCTCCTCATTGGTTTATAGAAACAGGTACCCACTTGCCATCTCCTCATTGGTTATACCCACGTGGGTGATTGAAAGACAAATTGTTTTGCCGGTCGTCGAGGTAATACTATGAGAGTTTAGATGCCAATCACCATATAAGTTCAAAGATGAAAAAGCCTGGAAGGAGGAGAGATGACTAGAAACGATTCGGTTGACCGTTTTATGTGTGGATTAATTGTCTGAGTAGAGGACCTTGTGCATTTCAGGTAAAATAACAACTCAATGTTTATATCCCAGGACAAATTAGCTAGCAACAGCAAGCTAGCTAAATAGGACAAATTAGCTAGCATGTGCAAGCTAGCTAGCTAAATTGCCATACATGTTTGATGCTTTTCGACCTGTCCCCAAATTAATGTAAATGGTTCAGAGTTTGTTTTGATATTTTAACCTGCGTGTCGTGATCGCGTTTGGTGTGGGGGGACAAAATAAATGTATGCACGATGGTGCACGCACGCAGCCGGGTTTGTGTTCCGTGTAAGAATTAATCTGTCAGTAACGTTAGCTAGTTAACTTTTAAAAAATTACAAATATTTCACCTTTATTTAACCAGATAGGCCAGTTGAGAACAAGTTCTCATTTGCAACTGCGACCTGGCCAAGATAAAGCAAAGCAGTGCGACACAAACAACAACACAGAGTTACACATGGAATAAACAAATGTACAGTCAATAATACAATAGACAAAATCTATATACAGTTTGTGCAAATGAGGTAAGATTAGGTAGGTAAGGCAATAAATAGGCCGTAGTGGCGAAGTAATTACAATTTAGCAATTTAACACTGGAGTGATAGATGTGCAGAAGATGAATGTGCAAGTAGAGATACTGGGGTGCAAAGGAGCAAAAAAACAAACAATATGGGAATGAGGTAGTTGGATGGGCTATTTACAGATGGGCTGTTTACAGGTGCAATGATCTGTGAGCTGCTCTGACAGCTGATGCTTAAAGATAGTGAGGGAGATATGAGTCTCCAGCTTCAGTGATTTTTGCAATTCGTTCCAGCAGCAGAGAACTGGAAGGAAAGGAAGCCAAAGGAGGAATTGGCTTTGGGGGTGACCAGTGAAATATACCTGCTGGAGCGCGTGCTATGGGTGGGTGCCGCTACGGTGACCAGTGAGCTGTGATAAGGCAGGCTTTACCTAGCAAAGACTTATAGATGAACTGGAGCCAGTGTGTTTGGGGACGAATATGAAGCGAGGGCCAGCCCACGATAGCATACAGGTCGCAGTGGTGGGTAGTATATGGGGCTTTGGTGACAAAACGGGTGGCACTGTGATAGATTGTATCCAATTTACTGAGTAGTGTTGGAGGCTATGTTGTAAATGACATCGCTGAAGTCAAGGATCGGTAGGATTCAGACACGGCTAGGCCATCCGGAGAGTGTGCTAAAGCAGTGAATAAAACAAAGTTAGGGAGTAGGCTTCGTTACCTAACGTTACCTAGCTTGCAACTTGTGTAATAACAAAGATAGCTAACGTTAGTGGAATAACGTATTGTAATGAAACAGGCAGGGAGCAGGCCTTGAACCAACAACGTGACTCACACCAGAACATAACAGACCTATTTCTCTCCATATCCCTGGATTCCTACCGCAAACTCTGAACATTTTCATCTGGATCTTCGCAACTAGCTAACCGCAATCCCGGGTGACAACTCCTGGCTAGCGTTTCCATCCACCCCCATCTATCTTCAGAGCTCGTACTGTTAGGTGACCTAAACTGGGACATGCTTAACACCCCGGCCGTCCTACAATCTAAGCTAGATGCCCTCAATCTCAATCTCATACAAATGATCAATGAACCTACCAGGTACAACCTCAAATCCGTAAACACAGGCACCCTCATAGACATCTTCCTGACCAACCTGCCCTCTAAATACACCTCTGCTGTCTTCAACCAGGATTTCAGTGATCACGGCCTCATTGCCTGCGTCCGTAATGGGTCTGTGGTTAAACGACCACCCCTCATCAATGTCAAACGCTCCCTAAAACACTTCAGCGAGCAGGCCTTTCTAATAGACCTGGCCCGGGTATCCTGGAAGGATATTGACCTCATTCCGTCAGTAGAGGATACCTGGTTATTCTTTAAAAGTGTTTTCCTCATCTTAAATAAGCATGCCCCATTAAAAAATTGTAGAACCAGGAACAGATATAGCCCTTGGTTCACTCCAGATCTGTCTGCCCTTGACCAGCACAAAAACATCCTGTGGCGTACCGCATACGCATCAAATAGCCCTCGCGATACTCAACTTTTCATGGAAGTTAGGAACCAGTATACACAGGCAGTTAGGATAGCTTAGGCTAGCTTTTTCAAACAGAAATTTGCATCCTGTAGTACTAACTCAAAAAAGTTCTGGGACACTGTAAAGTCAATGGAGAATAAGAGCACCTCCTCCCAGCTGCCCACTGCTCTGAGGCTGGGAAACACTGTCACCACCGATAAAATCCACCATAATTGAGAATTTCAATAAGCATTTCTCTACGGCTAGCCATGCTTTCCACCTGGCTACCTCTACCCCGGTCAACTGCCCGGCACCCTCCCCAGCAACCCGCCAAAGCCACCACCATTTCTCCACCCAAATCCAGATAGCTGATGTTCTGAAAGAACTGCAAAATCTGGACCCCTACAAATTAGCCAGGCTAGACAATCTGGACCCACTCTTTCTAAAATGATCGGCCGAAATTGTTGCAACCCCTATTACGAGCCTGTTCAACCTCTCTTTCGTATAGTCTGAGATTCCCAAAGATTGGAAAGCTACCACGGTCATCCCCCTCTTCAAAGGGGGTGACACTCTAGAGCCAAACTGCTAGAGACTATATCTATCCTACCCTGTCTTTCTAAGGTCTTCGAAAGCCAAGTTAACAAACAGATTACCGACCATTTCGAATCCCACCGTACCTTCTCCGCTATGCAATCTGGTTTCAGAGCTGGTCATGGGTGCACCTCAGTCACGCTCAAGGTCCTAAACGACATCATAACCGCCATCGATAAGAGACATTACTGTGCAGCCGTATTCATCGACCTGGCCAAGGCTTTCGACTCTGTCAATCACCACATTCTTATTGGCAGACTCGACAGCCTTGGTTTCTCAAATGATTGCCTCGCCTGGTTTACCAACTACTTCTCTGATAGAGTTCAGTGTGTCAAATCGGAGGGCATGTTGTCCGGACCTCTGGCAGTCTCTATGGGGGTGCCACAGGGTTCAATCCTCGGACCGACTCTCTTCTCTCTATACATCAATGATGTTGCTTTTGCTGCTGGTGATTCTCTGATATACCTCTACGCAGACGACACCATTCTGTATACTTCTGGCCCCTCTTTGGACGCTGTGTTAACTAACCTCCAGACGAGCTTCAATGCCATACAACTCTCCTTCCGTGGCCTCCAACTGCTCTTAAACGCAAGTAAAACTAAATGCATGCTATTCAACTGATCACTGCCCGCACCAGCTCGCCCGTCCAGCATCATTACTCTGGACGGCTCTGACTTAGAATACGTGGACAACTACATACCTAGGTGTCTGGTTAGACTGTAAACTCTCCTTCCAGACTCACATTAAGCATCTCCAATCCAAAATTAAATCTAGAATCGGCTTCCTATATCGCAACAAAGCATTATTCACTCGACTTTGGTGATGTCATCTATAAAATAGCATCCAACACTCTACTCAACAAACTGGATGCAGTCTATCACATTGCCATCCGTTTTGTCACCAAAGCCCCATACACTACCCACCATTGCAACCTGTACGCTCTCGTTGGTTGGTCCTCGCTTCATACTCGTCGCCAAACCCACTGGCTACAGGTTATCTACAAATCTCTGCTAGGTAAAGCCCCGCCTTATCTCAGCTCACTGGCCACCATAGCAGCACCCACTCGTAGCACGCGCTCCAGCAGTTATATCTCACTGGTCACCCCCAAAGCCAATTCCTCCTTTGGTCGTCTTTCCTTCCAGTTCTCTGCTGCCAATGACTGGTACGAACTGCAAAAATCTCTGAAGCTGGAGACTCATATCTCCCTCACTAGCTTTAAGCACCAGCTGTCAGAGCAGCTCACAGATCACTGCACCTGTACATAGCCGTAAACAGTAAATAAACTGTAAACAGCCCATCTATCTACCTACCTCATCCCCATACTGTATTTATTTATCTTGCTCCTTTGCACCCCAGTATCTCTACTTGCACATTCATCTTCTGCACATCTACCATTCCAGTGTTTAATTGCTATATTGTAAAACACTTCACCACCATGGCCTATTTATTGCCTTAACTCCCTTATCTTACCTCATTTGCACTCACTGTATATAGACTTTTTGTTTTCTTTTGTTCTACTGTATGTTTTGTTTATTCCATGTGTAACTCTGTGTTGTTGTATGTGTCGAATTGCTATGCTTTTTCTTGGCCAGGTCGCAGTTGCAAATGAAAACTTGTTCTCAACTAGCCTACCTGGTTAAATAAAGGTGAAATAAATAAAAATATAAACTCGACCTTCTAGCCCGAAGTCCAGCGCGCTATCGACTGTGCCCCAAAAGCATGCTCGTGCGGCAGAGTCGATTTCCGCGCTTATAAACCCAGGATCGTTACAGTATACTGATTACTTCGGCTCTTGCTCTGGTAATAACTAGTTAAGTTAGTAGTTAGCTAGCTAGTCTACAGGCTACTAATTAGGTTAGCTCCACATGCTATGAGTCACCTCAAAATCATAGTAGAGTAGCTAACATATTACGCAAATCTAAGTTAAAACCAGCTTGTCATTCCAAGAAGTTATAGCTTCACAATCTTACTTTGAGAGCAGATGTTTACACGTATCTTCAATCCCTGGATGTGTGTGGGCCTATAATGACTTTCCCGGTGTTTGACTGTTGAGAATGGAAAATAAAGATTACGCAGAGTGACCTAACATCTTTGACTAACATAATATATTTGTCACTTCGTTCTTACATTAACAGCCAATTTGACTTCCTAGTTAATATTTCTAATATTATTCTGCGTATTACTGATTTTTTTAGGAATGACTCAAACTTCTCATTTCATTCGTCTACTGTCTGATGCAACCAACCAACACATTTGTGAAACCTCCCCTCCTCAGGAGCCTCCTGAAATCACCACAACCAACGATTGGCTTGTTGAGAGAGCGTAATATAACGTCTTCAACAAACAGCATTCATGATTGGTCCAAAAGACGCGACATGATTGGTTCACATGACTGTCCTTTCATTCTTTCCGTGATTATGAAGTACCCCCGCCCCTATAGACAAATGGTTTTTTGCAACGTGTTTGGCTGTTGTAAATTGTAAAAGATGGCGGATCCGTTGACACTATTCACTTCTATCGGGCTAAGTGAGCAGAAAGCGAAGGAGACTTTGAAAAATGATGCCTTATGTTCTGCCCTAAAGGATGCTATTGCACAGGTATGACTTCAGAGATTGGGAAATTATGAAATCTTGGCAGCTCGGGCGTGGGTAACGTTATATTTGACAGTATTGACAGGATCATAAACCCTCTAACGTTAGCTAGTTTAGTAACGTTAGTCATTTCACTGACTCTTTTTGGCTGTTGCATTTATTTCAGTCAGACAAGTTCATACTTCGATATGAGTCTGAGTGAATACGTACATTCTAACGTATTATTGACAAATCAAGGATAATAGTGAAAGAAAAGACCTGATAGTTCACTGTAAATTTTCACATACACGTGTTATAGGCCTGCCCCTTTTAATTTTCTTTGGAGTCCTCTTTCTAGTGTACCCTGTCATTAGAATTCATCTTACCCTGACTTGACCAGCTAAAAATAACCCGGATTTCCACTGTACTGCACTTGTTCTTGAAAGTAGCAATCCAGACTATTCAATTGACAGCTTTCCTGTCAGTTCATCTCCAGGTCTAGTCTACTCTGGAACTTGGTATTGGCCTAAACACTGGTTTCAATAGTGTTAAGTGGTGTTGACATTTGTAACACTATTTATTCCAACTGGTTGATTTCCAAAGGCCCAGCGGGTGCTTGGGGTGGCAGGAGTGGACAAAGCGACAGGGACCCTCCTGTACACAATGGCCTCTCGTCTTCGAGACCCCAAACGCCTGGGCTTCCTCACAGATCACATCGCTCAACGCAAGATCTGTACAGAGCTGCAACTAGCAGGTACACACACACAAACACACGTTTCCTGACATTGCTGATTAATGTAGTTGACTGTATGTCATCAGCATTTTGTCTCGTGGCCATTCCTCTCTCTCTGTCTCTGTATCTCTCTCTCTGTCTCACACACACAAAGACACTTTGATTTTGGGGTGAACTATCCATAATGTGTCAGACTGTTTAAACATGCTCCTCTCGTCTCTCTAGCTGCTTTGGAGTTTGTGAAGAGCCATCCCCAGGACCCTATCAACCAGCAGGAGTTTGAGTCTTTGTGTGGAGTGGGAGTGGTCATAACACCAGAGCAGATAGAAGACAAGGTGAGGACTTGAGCTTATTTTGACCTGGAAAAACATCTGGCTTTAGCCCTAACTAGAGGGCCCAGAGATGTCCTGTTTACCCATAATGCTGCATGCAATGTTGTCATGTTGTAAACATAGTCTCTGTCCAGTGATGATGATTATTAACAGTTGCTAGGTAGTGTGAGGGGTTTGACTAACAGTGGTATGTTACAGGTGGAAAAAGTGATCAAGAAGCACAAAGACCAGCTGCTGCAGGAGAGGTACCGTTTTAACATGGGACTGCTCATGGGTAAGAATACAGCCCTGATAGAATATTGATTACCTCCTCTGGGACTGGAGGAAATGAATATCTGTGTTGGTAAGGAGGAGAGGATGTGAGTCTCATTGAGAGTGCCTCTGTCTTCACAGGTGAGGCTCGTGGCGGCCTGATGTGGGCTGATGGGAAGATGATCAAAAACGAGGTGGACATGCAGGTGTGTGTAGCAATACATTTATGTTTGTCCTCTGAAGGCATTGTGTATATCAACATATATATACTGTACCTCAGATGTGTGTTTATATTGTGACCCTGTGTTCAATCCTGACCCCGTTCCCTCTCAGGTCCTCCATCTCCTGGGCCCAAAGACAGAGGCTGACCTGGAGAAGAAACCCAAGGTAACATTTAACACAGCTCAACATGGCTATCTATAAAAAAAAATGTGTAATCATATTTCACACACAAAAGTGCAGATAATTTTACTAATGGATCAATCCATTATGTGACTGCATAATCACATAAAATGTACTAAATTAATAACAATATGTGCAGGCTCAGAAGGCTAAGGCTCCAGATGGTGAGGTGAAGGAGGAGCTCACTATGAATGGTAATGACCTGGGGACTCCACATAAAGCTGCTCTGGGTTAAGTGGTCACCCTGTTACAGGGGTGTTGACATACTTTTGTGTGTGTGTGTAGGGGAGTTAAAGATTGAGGGCAGATTGCTGATGGATCAGCTGAGAGGAGTGGCCTTGAATTTCCACAAACCAGGTGAGATGGAGACACACTTCATCCATGACCAATTTAAGTATACTAGCTTGTAACCCCTGGCCTCTGACCTGTTTCTCCAGGAGAGAACTATAAAACAGAGGGCTATGTGGTCACTCCTAAAACCATGGACCTGTTGAAGCAGCATCTGGAGTTCACTGGAGGACAGGTATGGAGATAAGGGAATGTCACAGGTGGGATGACCAGAATGCATTTAAGGTTCATACTGCCTGCAGGTGAAACTGTTGATCACTCACTAATTGATCTCTCTTGGTTTTTCTCTCGCCTCTCTATATTACTGTAGATTCGCACTCGTTTCCCTCCGGAGCCCAACGGTATTCTTCACATTGGTCACGCCAAAGCCATCAACTTTAATTTTGGCTACGCTAAGGTATGACCCTGACACACACTCCACCCACCAGCACCACTCTTAACCACTACCAGAAGGCTAAGTATAGCTTTGGCTACGTTTAGCTTATTGGTAAAGGCTAAGGGTTGATTTTATATGGGGTACTTGACAGAACCCTGACCATAACACAGTATCACAATTGTGTGTTGTCCTCTTTTCCTCTCTCCTTGTCCTCTCTCCCTCAGGCTAACGATGGGATCTGCTACTTGAGGTATGATGACACTAACCCAGAAAAGGAAGAGGAGAAGTACTTCACTGCCATCAAAGACATGGTGGAATGGCTGGGTGAGTGTCCATTGCACAATGTTACCCTAACATCACAACAACACTGGCAAAGCATCCAGAGAATGGTTTAGCACTGACTGGTAATGACATGCCAGTCAACCATAACACATTGCAACATCTGAATGTGTGTGCCTCAGGTTATAAGCCTTATGAAATCACTCATGCCTCCGACAACTTCCAGAGACTTTACGACCTGGCAGTGGACCTCATCCGTAGGTAGGTGACGCTATCTGTGTTTCTCTTTATTCTCATATGTGTGGAACAATTTGCATGTGTGTGTCTGTGTTTGCTCATCTCTCTAGGGGCCATGCCTACGTGTGTCACCAGCGGGGGGAGGAGCTGAAGGGTCACAATCCGCCCCCGTCACCATGGCGAGAGCGTCCTGCTGAGGAGTCATTGGTGCTGTTTGACAGGATGAGGCGGGGCCTGTTCGCTGAGGGAGAGGCCACAGTCAGGATGAAGATAGTGATGGAGGACGGCAAGATGGACCCCGTGGCCTACAGGATCAAATACACAGCCCACCATCGCACTGGGGACGCATGGTAATATACACACACACAGTTGTTTAGCGTTTCTTCTAACAGTTCATTATACTCATCACTGTTCTACCCCCTCCTGACTTTTTTCTTCACAGGTGTATCTATCCTACCTATGACTACACCCACTGTCTGTGTGACTCCATTGAAAACATCACACACTCACTCTGCACCAAGGAGTTCCAGGCCAGGTATGCTGTGTGTTGTAGTTGTTTCTGGGTCAACATTCCTTTAAATTGTTGGTTCTTTAGAACCTTTGATTCTCTTAATATGCTTGTGTGTGTCCTTCAGGCGGTCATCGTATTTCTGGCTGTGTAATGCTCTGGACGTGTACTGCCCTGTGCAGTGGGAATATGGCCGTCTGAACCTCACCTACACCGTGGTCTCCAAGAGGAAGATCATCAAACTGGTGGAGGAAGGAACTGTCAGGTCAGCATTACACACACGTATGGAAATCCTGTTTAAGGCAAAACTATTTGTTTCTATGGCCAAACTGTAGGCTTGGGCAATATACCGTATACCGGGGTATTTTGAAACGGTATGATCCAGCTCAGGGCTCCAGCTATGCATTTGGTTTGCTTACTTGCTAGCTAAGTGGCTAGTTTTCAATATCAAGCTTCTTGGTTACAGCAGAGACATTAAATCCCCTCCTGGATCAAGATCCCTGTTGCTTAAATTGTTTCGTGTTTTTGTTATAGCACCTTGCGTGCACATTCGGTAATAGCGTATGATGGTATGAAAATCTGGATTTCTCCCAACCAAATTATTTGTTTCCAGAGCCAAACTACATTATTTTTGCCAAAGTAACTGTCTGTGTGTGTGAGAGAGACTTCCACTGACGGTTTGTGTTTCGCAGGGACTGGGATGACCCTCGTCTCTTCACTCTGACTGCTCTGAGGAGGAGGGGCTTCCCATCTGAGGCCATCAACAACTTCTGTGCAAAGGTACGAGAGAGGGATCGAGAGATGGTGGAGTAAGCAATACTATTGTTTGAATGTTTTATTCCATCTTGCCAGGTGGGAGTGACTGTTGCCCAGGCAACAATGGAGCCCCACATGTTAGAGTCGTGTGTGAGGGATGTGCTGAATGACCACGCCCCCCGAGCCATGGCCGTCCTGGAGCCCCTCAAAGTCACCATCACCAACCTGCCTGAGGGCATACGGGTATGTAAACACTCACACAATTACTTTTGCTACAAGGATTAGTGCGAATGCGAACCATTTATTTATCTTCTCTCCTAGAATGATGTCCGTGTGCCTGACTTCCCGGCCAATGAGTTCATGGGCAGCCATGTTGTTCCATTTACACGCACCATCTTCATCGAGCAGAGCGACTTTAGAGAGGTAGGTGACAAGTTGTGTGGGTCTTAGTGCGCATGCTCGCAATACAAGGTCTGTGTACATTGTAAGTGTGTGTGTTAACCCTGCTGCTCTCTCACACACAATCTCCCTCTGTAGGTGATGGAGAAGGGCTACAAGCGCCTGACCCCAGATCAGCCAGTAGGCCTGAGGCATGCTGGCTATGTCATCTCTGTACAGAAGGTCATCAAGGTGAGCTGCTTCTCTCAGATTGAAAGACTACAAAAAACAAAGAACCATGTTAAGACTATATACCTACAAACATGCCTGTTTGTCCTGGCAGGATGTTAAAGTCCTCTTTCTGTCCCCCACACCTCATCTGTCCTCTGCCTTTCCTCTCTCTGATTCTCTCACTTTGCTATTATCTTCTGCCTTCTTACTCTGTTTCTCCCTCGCTCTCCATCTCTCTCAGGACGCCCAGGGCAGGGTGGTGGAGTTGGAGGTGTATTGCTGTAGTTCCCATGAGGCTGCAGAGAAACCTAAGGCCTTCATCCACTGGGTCAGCGAGCCCCAGAAGTGTGAAATTCGTCTCTACGAAAGACTGTGAGTCACTGAAGAGGCTTTGCGTGTGTGTCTGTGAGAGAGACACGTCTGTAAATACATCTGTCTGGAATGATTTCTCTCTCGCTGTCAATTATTTATTTTTTTGTCTGTCCACAGATTCCTTCACAAAAATCCTGAGGACCCGTCTGAGGTGCCCGGCGGCTTCCTAAGTGATATCAACCCTGTGAGTGTGTCTAAGTGTTACTGTCATGGACACACACAACCTCCGCACATACACACATGCTGATTTTAAGGAAAGGAGACAAGGAGAGGATGCTTGAGATGCACCCATGTCAAAATGTTTCCTATGTCCTCTCTGTCCCCCAGAACTCCCTGCAAGTGATTGACAGTGCCTTGGTGGACATCTCCGTGAGCAAGGCGAAGGTGTTTGATAAGTTCCAGTTTGAGAGAGTGGGCTACTTCGCACTGGACCCAGACAGCACAGCAGACAAGGTATGGTCCACCAACCAGAAACTGAATAGTTGATTGACACAGGTGGCAAAAAGGAGTGAGAACTGGGGTGTTATTCAATTGTTTACTTTGAAATGTATAATGTCATCTTATGAAGTTGGTGACCTAAGAGAAATTTCCATAGAGCATGAGCCAGAGGGTAACAGCAGCGTTCTTCTCCCTGCAGCTCGTCTTCAACAGAACAGTCACCCTCAAAGAGGATCCTGGGAAGATGTGATTGGGCAGAATGAGATCAAGCTGGACTGCCTGCTTCCCATGAGCCCTCAAACATGTCTGAATCCGAAATCAACCCCTGTCCCCTACACCTGACATGATTTAGATCTGAAAGTATCAATGGGTATAAGCAATGCTCCATCTTGATAGACCTCTGATAGGCTTGTTGGACTTTTTGCCATATTGAATAGACCTATCCAGATCTACAGATGTGCTTAGGAGTCGATTTGAAATCCAGAATAGGGGTTTTCGGGCATCTTTCAATTTAGCATTTGCACAGACTTGGAAACTGTTGCAAGGTACCTCCTTTTGAGGACCACAACTAATTTATAATTGGGGTAATAAGGGTGTTACTGTAAGTTTGTATGATGTAAACCCATCCTGTCAAGCTCTGAGTCCATTGTCAAATGTATCATCATCATCAAGCTTGGCTCTACTGATCTCACACAACATAGATGCTTACAAATGCAACATTTGGTGACACATTTGAGAGGAAACCATGAATAAAACCATGAAAAACAATTGTAAAATAGATATTACAATGTGTCTGAGTCAGTGTTTACCTTGGGTTAATGTAGGTGTGTTTCTTAATCAACTTTAACAGTGAAAGGGAAATACAAAAATTAATTTTAAAAAGCAGTGAAAGGGATGACATTCACTCACTCATGACACAATCCACTCAAAGGCACACTTGCATTGTGGGAAGAACACAGACCACTTTCTGAGGAAGTAGAGTCCATGCGAATTAACTATTGCCTGCCCAGACTTGTCCCTGCTCCACAAGAATAATTTGCAGTTACTGTGGTCTCCCTTAACTAGGCAAGAGACCAGTAGGAAGCTCTTTAAGGTGGACTGGGACAGATGCTGTTTCTAAAACACAGTACCCACAGTCATTATTACCCTGCTGTCAGGGTTCTTCACTAAAATAATGTTACCTACTACAGTGCTGAGCAAATGTTATGTTCAAGCTTTTGGATGTGGAAAAGATTTAACTGGAAAAACGGAAAGTGAGATATTTATTGTTAGGTTGTTCCTCATGAGCAGCACACAGCCTTATGAACAATACATTTAATTCGCACTTTAAAGGAATTAGATTGCTATTTAATCTTGAGTTATGCTTCATCTGGAAGCGTTTTTGTCACACGGTTGTGACACGTGTGGCATGTTGCACTGCATGTCCCCTTTAAAATGACCGTCACATCAATTTATCGCGGCATCTGAAGGGGGTAATCTCGCGTTAGCAACACGCCGCAGTAGAACGCCATCTGATTGGACGAAAGGGGTGTAGTTGTAAGATGGCGCCCAGTGAAATCTGACTGCAAAATAAAAGGGAAAATAATAGACAAAATAGCAAGAAACCGTGAAAAATCCAAGTCTAAAAGATCACTGAGACAATTTGTATCTCTCCTATGCACAAGAAAGACGCTGCTACTGGCTTGTGGAGCTGCATTTCTGGGCGGATAGAGAGAGTGGATTTGGTCGGCCTGGGAGAAGAGAGGTAACAGTAAAGCCAGGCAGGGAGGAGAGAGCTATACTGTTACTGAACATAACACGTTTTATACTGACGTTCTATTCGCCACATTATCTATTTTGTGTTTTCATTAACATGGCGTATTTTATTTGCTGAAGAGCTGCATATTCTGTTTGTTTAGTAGGCGGGTAGGGAGGAGGGGACTCCACGGGAACGAGCAAAATACCGTAGTCAGCTAACGTTAGTTAGCTTGTAACGTTAGCTAGCTACAGTAGATTTACAGCACCAGTATATCGCCTTTAGTAACAGTAGTTAATGTACACTTGGCATTTGTTCAGTATCAATGACAATATGAACAATTACTTAATTCACACCCAGTCAAATGTGAGATTGTTTCATCTTCGTTCGGTGTTCTCACAACCGACCTGCTCGAGCGAAGAACCAGGACAAGACATACCTGGTGAGCGCTCGCCCTGACCTCGACTGTCACTGAACATTGTTCCGACTTCGGAGTGGATTATTTAATTCCTCTGACTTGATACAACGCTTTTGCAGCACCCTCCGAATCCCTATACCCCATGCCAGCAGAATTAACCTTTAGCTTCTGTCAGATGTAAACATTCCTGCATTTAACCACTGTCATAGTCCTGTCCGGACAGAACGGAGTCTAAGGCCACCTACTACTGATTAAACGGCCACAAAAGTTGCCCCCTTGTCTGTCAGCAAATATTCTTGTCCTAAAACGTTCATTTCCGTCCAAAATTAAGCTATTTTTTTGTGACAGACAACTGTAGTGTACCACAACTCTATTTACATATTCATTGTAACTTAAAGGGCAATTCCACCACTTCAACATTTTATCTACAGCACCTTATCTTTGTCTAAATATGTGAAAACGGTACGTTTCTATGATCTGTGGATAAAAACATAAGGTCCTAAAAAATGCTTCTCTGTGACATCACAGGGTAGGATTAAAAGTAAGAAACTGATTTTCAAAACCTGCAACAATATTTTTCTTGCTCCCCACGTCACCGTATATCAGTTTGAAAATGGCATTTGATGTTATCGGGTATAACTTTTTAACTTGATTTATTTCTCTAAAATGTAGAAATGTGCTTTTTTTTCACATATTGTGGAAAGAGATGAGGTTGAAAAGTGGTGGAGTTGCCCTTTAAGCCTTCATGACAGTAAGTAAATTATTGCATGTTTAAGGTAAATAACTGACATGCGTCTTGTCTATGTCCACACAGGCACCCATCCTATCCCCTGTAGAAGAGTAACGTTGGGCTGTGATGAATAACATGGAGGGTTCGGGGGGCTCGTTTGAAGATCTGGTGAGGCTGAAGGCCCGCAGTGTCCCCCAGCATCGGATGAAGGAGTTCCTGGAGTCCCTGGCCAACAAGGGCCCCGAGGCACTGCAGGAGTTCAACCATCAGGGCGGCGCTGCCGCCACAACCACTACCACCACTACGGTGTACCAGCAGGGAGCAAACTGCATATACACAGACAGCACCGAGGTGGCTGGGTCACTGCTGGAACTGGCCTGTCCGGTAAGAGACAGAGAGAGGAAAATAGCATGTCGAGTTTGTGAAAGACAAGATGGATTTGGTGACATGATCCATATTATAATAAAAACCACCTGGTGCTCTACCTTCAGCAACAGCAGGTACAGGTGTCCCAGCAACAGGTGATGGCAGCACAGCAGCAGCTCTCACCAAATATGACCACAGCCATGCACCAAGGCCAAGACATAATACAGGTATTATCATCTACTCTTTCTGTCTTTCTCGCTCACTGTCTCGCTCTATCCCTGCCACTCTCCTAAAAATGAGTGCCAATTATTGCTGAGAGCCTATGACTATCCTGGTTAACTGAAATGTATATGTCTCCTGTAGGTGCAGATCGGGGGGCAACATCAGGGCCAGGTGGTTGGGGTGGGGGGCCAGGTGCTGCAGCTGCCCTCCTCCTCCAATCAACAGCTGCAGGGGGTCACCACAGCCCAGCTAATACAGTCTGGGGACCTCACAGAAGAACAGCACCAACAGGTAAACACACATTCCAGTTGGTGTACACATATACCTAATGGATAATGTATTTTAACATCTCTCCCTCTCAGCTGCAGGCCCAGTTGATGGCAGCGGTGGCGGGTGGTCAACAGATCCAGATCCAGACGGTGGGAGCTCTCTCCCCCTCCCAGCAGCAGGGCTCTCCCCGGGGGAACACCATCCAGACCACCTCCCCCCTCCAGCCAGCCAAGAAGCGTAAGGTGGACATGCCCATCACAGTGTCCTACGCCCTGCCTGGTCAGCAGCTGGCCACTGTACTAGCAATCCCCCAGGGTCAGGGACAGCAGCAGAGCTACGTATCTCTGAGGCCAGACGTGTTGACTGTAGATAGCAGCCACCTGTACAGCGCTACAGGTACCATCACCAGCCCTACTGGAGAGACCTGGACCATCCCAGTCTACTCTGCCCCGCCAGGGTCACGTGATCAGGGCGGCGTCACACACATCGCCATCCCCCAGGAAGCATACAGCGCTGTGCAGGTTGGTGGGGCGACTACAACGACAATGGCACACACTACGCCAACGCAAGTTACGATCGGCTCGAGTCATGCAGTTTCCACGATGACAGGGTCGTCGGTGGGTCATGAAGAAGTGCAATACCAGACAGTGGCGGCAAACTCTCTGTTCCCGGCCCAGTTCATGCACGGGAACATCCACATCCCTGTGGCGGTGCAAGGGTACGGCAACACCACGCAGTCGCTCATCTGGGACCCCCAGCAGCAGGTGCTGCACACACAGGGAGGGGTGCAGGTCCAGGACGTACAGCAACTACAGGTCACTTTATTCAGCAGCTACAGATTATAATTCTAGAAGCCCCAAATATCTACATCAAGATTGATATAATTTATAATCTTGATTTAATTTTTCTGTTTAGAGATCTTAACTCGAATGGCCTGGTCTCTTGCTGCATTTGTTTTGCATACTGATAGCCCTGGTGTGTCTGCGCAGGGTCAGACCATGGCAGTAGCAGAGATGGAGGGCCAGGGGCATACAGAGATGATGCTTCCCTGTTCTCTGAAGCCTGAGGAGGGGCTTGACGTGTGGAAGCTCTGGGCCCAGAGGAAGAATGCCGAGCTGGACAAGGACGAGATCAACAAACTAGCTCCCATTGGCCGTAAGTACACTCACCTTTTTTTGTCGAACAGTATGTCTACCCCCTCGCTAGCCAGCATCCCATTGACTGTTTATACTTGTGTGTGTAGGCCGGCAGGCACTGAGGTTCCAGGAGGACCTGGTGTCGTGTGCGGTTGCTGAGCTCAGTGTGGGGCTGTCTCACATGTGCCAGGAGGCCCGAGGACTGGAGGGAGAGACTTATGGGGCTGACGTTCTCTATTACGTCTTCCTCTGCATACAGAAGGTGCCCCACACACACACAGGAATATAGTAACTATAATGGAAGCTACTTTATATTATAACTATCTTTTTACTCTCTTGTCTTTCCTGTCTTTCTCTGTAGTATCTGGTTGATAATGGTCGTGTGGATGACGTGTTTTCAGACCCGTACTACGGGCGCTTCTCCCAGTGTCTGCATCGGATACTGGAGCCATGGAGGCCAAGCGTCCATCCACTAGGTAAGAACAGAAATCGGTATAGTCCATTAGTGCCCAACCATACACATTGTACATATCACCTGTACGAATTAGTGATGAAAAAAACATGTCAGGTGTTTCATGTTTTTTTGCTGTGTTTTATGACTTCCTGGCCCAGGTTACCTCATCGCCAGTCAGGTGACAGAGGAGATGCTGTGGGAGTGTAAACAGCTGGGTGCCCATTCTCCTGCAACGCTACTGACTACGCTGATGTTCTTCAACACCAAGTGAGTAAGTTACACACACATACACACCCCCCCCCACACACACACACACTAAATGCATGTATCTAACACCTCTTGGTCCCCCCTAGGTACTTCCAGCTGAAGACTGTGGAGCAGCATCTGAAGCTGGCCTTCTCCAAGGTCCTGAGACACACCAGGAAGAGCCCTAACAACCCCAAAGACAAGTGCACCAGCATCCGCTACCTGAAGCCTGTTGGCCAGCACCAGATAGGACAGAAAGGTGAGCAGTCACCCAGGACAGGAGAGCCAGGGGTCAAATACTGTACATGGCTCTTTGTGACATGCAGAAACTTGGTGGTAACCTCTAACCCCTCTCCCGTAGTGACAGATGACATGTATGCAGAGCAGTTGGAGCACCCAGAGAACCCTCTGCGCTGCCCCATCAAACTCTACGACTTCTACCTCTTCAAATGGTGAGTTGAGGGCCAAGGAGTAAGGGTGTGAAGGAAACAGTTGAACGGTACATAATGCCTCTGAATCTAGCCTGATATTTGTAGAACACTAATATACAACTAGGGGTGTGAACGTTACATTTAAAAAAAAATCTTTACAAAAAATCAGTAAAATTAAGAAATTTAAACCACAATGCTGTTATCACAAAACTACCACTAACAGGTCCCGATCATCGTCGTAAAGGGATTTTTTAAAATTCTTTTTTTTTTTTTACAAATTGGCCTACCTAACACAACAATGCTGTGACGTTAAAAGGGGATATGCGTCTTTCAAATTATTTGTGACGGATATAAAGCGCTCCGCACGTAATCGTCCTTAACAGTTGGAAAAGAAAGTGCTGATTACAGAAATGATTGCAGTTGATATGCAGCCATTGCCAATGGCCTACTTGAGTTGAGATAATTTGCTAAATGCAAGCACCATTTGAGCCATGACCCGCACTGCTGAAACAGGTGCGTCTTTCTCATCAATATCACTGTTCGACATTTACTCCCGTTTCAACATGGTGTTATTTCCTTTAATGGGAGTTGAGGCATAGATTTAACAGCATTAGAATGCTAAAATTATTCTCCTTTTAATCAGTAGATGGAAGGCCCTAAAAATTGTCAAGATTCCAGCCACGCAAGTCAGACTGTTCTCTCTGCTACCGCACGGCAAACGGTGCCGATGCACCAATTCGGGAACCAACAGACCCTGAACAGCTTCTACCCCCAAGCCATAAGACTGCTAAATAGTTAACCAAATATCTACCCGGACTACTGCGGTAGAACTTCATTGCCCCTAGCAGTCATACCACGCAGTAGGATTTCACATTTTATATTTTATGAAGCGTTTTTAATGGAAAACTAATAAATGGCGGATAAAATGTTGACATTTTTTTCCCATTTGTCACATAATACTAACCTCTCTCTGCTTCTCTCTCTCAGTCCACAGAGTGCTAAAGGCCGCAACGACGCCTTCTACCTGAACCCTGAACCCGTGGTGGCGCCCAACAGCCCCCTGTGGTACTCCACCCAGCCAATCAACAGAGAGCAGATGGAGCACATACTCGCTCGCTGCCTCATCGTGAGAGAGATCCAGGAAGCTGTTGCCAACATACACTAGCAGGACTGGAGGAGGGGAATGACCATTGACTTAGACATAGCATCATTATGGCGTCGGTGAGAGCATGGGCAGGGCCGTTGAGGCCATCTCTATTTTGAAGTAGTACATTTTCTTCTTCTACTTCTATGAGTTGGCAAACAAACTGAAAGGGTTCATACTGCCACCCGGAGTGTGGTGTTTGAACAGTATAAAGCTTGGTTGGTGATTTACTGCCAACTGCAGTTATGGAATGTTTATTCACGAGTAGGCCTATAATTCATTGGTCCAGCCCTCCTGACGGCTCAAAAATAATTATAAATTCACACATTATCCAAGGGATTATGATAATTTGCTGGTAGAAACATTAGTTTGCACCCCTTATCTTAATTTGCTCCGTGGCAAGGTGGCCAAGTGTAGGGTCGTCACTAGTTAACACAGCCACAAAGTCATAAACCCTGTCTATTTCAACATGATCTTATATCTGATTTTAAACCCAACTCTCACCTTAACCACACTGTTAACCTTAGCCTATCCTTAAGGTGAAAAAGAAGCTACTTTTTGTTTTCATGAATTTGTATGTATGATATAGCCAATGTTGACTTTGTGGCTGTTTTTATCTAGTGGAAACTCAAGTGTAGGCTACAGAGAAAAGCTGTTTGGTTCTCAGACGACTCTCGATTAGGAAGAACTTTGCAGCAGGTGTTTCCGATCTAATAAATATTGCCATGTTGGTGGGTGATAACATTTAAATAAAACCCAGCCCCGAAGCGAAACGTAGGGTGAAAATAATTTGCATGTCACCTCATAGAAAAAGGCAGGTAAGCCTCATGGAAACGTCCGAAGTTACACATTTGGATTTGTCACTTCAAGCCCAAATATCATACTTTGACTAAAACGATGATTTATTGATTCACATTGTTGTGCAACATCATGGGTAAGCTCTGGCAATTGTCTTTCACCCTGAAAAAGTGGATTTCTATTGGTGTGGGCATTTAAATGTATATGTTGATTGTCTGTGTATAGCAGGATTTCCCAACCCTCTCCTTGGGGACAAACAGATGTGTCAGATTTTTGTTGTAGCCTTAAACTGGCACACCTGATTCAATTAGTCTGCTAATCATCAACCCCTTGACTAGTTGAATCAGTTGTACCAGTTTCTGGCTAAAACCAAAAGTTGAAACATCTGGTGGTCTCTGAGAAGAGGGTTGGGAAGTACTAGTGTATAGCGCATGCAGTGTACAAAACATTAGCAACACCTTCCTAATATTGAGTTGCATTCCACAGGGATGCTGGCCCATGTTGACTCCAATGCTTCCCATTATTTTGTCAAGTTGGCTGGATTTCCTTGATAAACACGGGTAACTGTTGAGCATGGAAAAACTCAGCAGCGTTGCAGATCTTGACACATTCAAACTAATGTGCCTGGCACCATACTGCCCTACACTGTTCAAAGGCACTTAAATCTGTTGTTTTGCCCATTGACCCTCTGAATGGCACACATACACAATCCATGTCTTAAGGCTTATAAATCCTTCTTTAACCTGTCTATCTTTCTACACTGATTTGAAGTGGATGTAACAGGTGACATCAATACGGGATCCTAGCTGTCACCTGGGTTCACCTGGTCCGTCTGTCATGGAAAGAGCAGGTGTTCCTAAAGTTTTGTACACTGCACATCCCAAGATGCATACTTAACTTTCATCCATACAGAGAATACCGCTTGCAAGCCTTAGGTTGCGTTTACACAGACAGCCCAATTAGATTCTATATATACATTTTTCTTTTTACCAATAGTTTTTTTTTTGCCCAATTATTGGGCAGAACATCAGAATAGGGCTGCCTTTGTAAACTCAGCCTTAGATACAACCTTTCCATCAAATATTTTTGCCAAAGGAAGTAGTTGCAGGTTAATGTGTCATGAGTCTTGTCCTGTAGGTTAACTGTGATTTCCCCTTAGATAGGCCAGCTACAGTCAAAATTGGCTATATTGTCATAACATTTATATTTTTTGGGTCTTAATTTGACTGTTGGGGTTAGATTTAAAATCAGATGTTATGCCTTTGTGGTTGTGCCAGCTAGTAACCACTGCAGAGCTGCATTCAGAACAAGATTCATTATGAAAAACTAACCTGTGAAATCTTTTCTCAAATGTTTTTTTTTCATTTAAGCATTGCTGTTGTAATTGTTATTTTCTGTTCACCAACAGACTGAGGGATATATGCATTTCTCCTGTTTTATTCTGTAAAATACATGTATATTTTTTTATGTTGCTGGTGTTAACTAGACACTGTTGCTTCTTTGTCATGAGTACCCCTCTTTGTTGCATTTCCTCTTTCTTAATAGTTTTCCTGATCTCATTGTTGCCTAGCCGTGAACAGGTGTGTGTATATATGGACTCACCTGCAAGTTCATAACTATGATGGGCTTTACTCTTTGTTTTCCGCTCCGTCTCTGTGTGATACTGGACTGAACAGACCTGTGGTGACCTTACTGAACTGTCTGGAGGCACAGTGAACTGACTGAATGGTGCTCGGGCTGTTGTGGTCCCTAATGGATTATGGCAGGCAGTGAATGAAAGTGTTCCACATAAACTTGTCATAAGAACAGACTTTTTCTTTCTGTTAAAGGTTTTGCTACGTTGTGGGCTTCTGAATGTGACCCAGGCTTAGTCATTGTTGACTATTAAACCACTTTCTTACATGGACCTCAACCATAGAGCAAGATGGAGGACTCCTCTTTGCATCTGTGCCATTATGGCAATCTCCATTCTGAAATAGTACATTTTCTTCTTTACGATTGGC
Source organism: Salvelinus fontinalis (assembly GCF_029448725.1). NCBI lineage: Eukaryota > Metazoa > Chordata > Actinopteri > Salmoniformes > Salmonidae > Salvelinus > Salvelinus fontinalis. The sequence goes on from NC_074672.1 coordinate 29,032,508, forward strand.
TGATCCCTCCTGATGACTGGGTTGGACATGACTCCAACAGAGTCAACAGCCAATGAAGTTGGAGGTCCCACCCAGTTGACTACATTAAAATGGTGGAAGCTCTCAATGATTCTGCCTATGCTAATACAGCCTGTTAGTCACTAGAGGTCTTTGTTATTCTCTGACCTCAACACAGTGCATCACAGCCTGCAGCTACTGTATGAGGGAGTCTAACAGCATTAATAGTACTTGATAAAATAGTGCACTTGGTAGCATGTGTATTATACATCATAGAACCAGGAGTTTTCCCTGGCCAGGATATAGGGTCTGATAACTCCTGGCTCTAATTACAGTGGCCTGAGCAAAGAAACCCAAACTGGGTTTGAAAACTGGGTTTTCTATATTTCAAGGTCTACTTTATGTTATGTAAGTGCTTTCAGAGCCTTATGGAGAATGACAGTGCCTCTGCGATTTTCAAATATGACCTTTTTTGTGCAGTGACTCACCACGTGTTTGTGTTTTTCTCTGGAGATAACGTGAACAATAGTGCTTAGTTTCTGCACAAAGTAGTTAAATGTTTTTCATATAATTTTCCTAATGTAAATCAAGGGTCTAAATTGTGGTAGAGGCTGTTTTTCACCGGGAAGATTAACAAGCAGTCAGAGACACATAAAACAATGTTGTACATCAACATACAAATCTTGTTCCAGCACACTACTATGCTTTTTAAATGCTTTTCAACATTGCTGCAACCTTATACATAGGGACAATCTTGGTTTTGCAGTCAGACATTCATGAGAATAGATGTGCGTCTCAGCACCATTTGTGATCAAGTACATATCTCCCCCATTACCTCAGGCCTTAGTTCTTCATGGTTGGTAAATCCAGTCTGGAGGAACAGGTTCAACCGGAGAGGCATGTTCCTCTCCGTATGTCTGTCGGACTGATCCAGGAAGTAGATGGATCCATTGTTGCGGCTGCCTCCTTTGTCTGTCTTTTGTCACACACACACACAGTCATCTCATAGGGCAAGTCCCCTTCCCACTCAGGTGTGGGAAGGGGACACACAACGTACAGTAGTCCCTAGGTCGGGACATCTTCCCTCAACCCCAGGTGTGTTGGAGAGGAATAAATCAGCCCATTCCCACTTGGCAAAGTTTGGATGTGTGGTTTCACTTGTAGATACAGGTGTGTGTACTATTGTTTGTTCAGACGCAGTTAGCCCCTCCAGGTGTGTGACTGAGTGAAGATGAGGGTGTGGCTATAGATTGGTGTGTAAATGCGGATTAAGGTGTTGGGTGTGTCTGCATTTGCGATTAGTCCTCAAGTATGTTTTTGTGGATTAATATGCATAGAGGGGGGCAGCAGTCTTCTTAGCAAGTTCCTAGGGTTGAGCAGCTGTTGCACGGAGCTCTGGGTTTGTGGTTGGGTTTGGACTGGATGGGGTGTGTGATGTTCCTGTTGCCGCCTGCGACTCCCTCTCGGCGGGTTTCCCTGACCTGATCGCCCTGAGGAGGTGAGGGGGTGATCCTGCCCCCGATCAACATGAGCAGGGCCAGCATGACTCTGTACTCTGCTGAGAAATTGAGAGTTCTGATAGCCAGCTGAATCAAATAGCACAGTGTAATATGATACTGTCTGTTTCAATAGACATTGTTACCATCTGAAACATTAATATTTGCAAAAAAAGATAATACTTGAGTGTTTGCTTTGTGCTCTCACCTTAGAGGTCCCACACTCCCTCCACTCAGCCAGTGCATTAGACACTGATGAACCAGTATATACTGCTCCTGGGTACACGCAGTGAGGGAACACAACATTGAGAACATTCTGCAGCTAATGAAGATGACATGAACATTGAGACAAGCTGAGCTCTTGAACAGACTAACTTGTCAGCAGAGAGGAGCCTTCAGCTGCCCTATCCTTTTCTGAAGGGTTATATAGCCTCACGTTGTACTAGTAGGTCATCAGGAACCATTATCACAACTTAATAAACGGGGAGGCTAGAGACAAACTACTTTCAATGCAGCATCAGGCCTTCAGTTATCTATTGATGATGATGATGATGTGCAACAAGGATCCTAATGAATCACTTTCCTGGGGTAGGGTTTCTATCTATAGGGGTGCACATTTTTGTTTATATCCCAACACAACTGATTCAGCTAATCATCATTATTCTCAGTAGTTGTGGACTGACCAGGTTCTGGACCATCATGACTCTGTGCCGTCTCAGGTCCTCCACGGCTGCTCTAACATCAGGCATGATGCCACGCACACACAACTGCATCAGCCACAGCAGAGCAACAAACGTCCCAGACCGCCCCACACCTGCACTGAGAGAGATACCAACAGCATTTAAAAGAGGTGTAATATGCACTGAGAGAGATACAAACAGCATATAAAAGAGGTGTAATCGGCACTGAGAGAGATACAAACAGCATTTAAAAGATGTGTAATCGGCACTGAGACACACACATACTTTATATAGAGATATTGTCTCAACTGAGATTCATACACAGATATCTGCAAATATTAAGGAACCACCAACACCACCAACACAATGACTATGATTTAAATGTTTTACAGTGATGGAAATGTGACTCTGGTATTCAGCTATTTTCACAGTTAATAAACAAAAAAACAGACTGAGTGCTGCACATTGTATACTTGCAAATGTAACATTTTATTAATGTTTCTGTCACAGAAATATCAAGGCCAAAAATCTAAGCAGACGTTAATAAATAATGACACAGAAAACAAAAAGTGTGAGACAGTTTGCAAGCTAGGTGAGTTGGGGTCAGAGGTGAGAGGTCATACCTGCAGTGCACCACTGCAGGCCCCAGAAGGGGTAGAGTGTCCAGATGCTGCCTCACATGCTCAGTGAAAGCACAGAGAGAGGAGAGGTTGTTGGGTACACCCTGGTCTGGCCAGGCAGCGTAGTAGTAGTGTGTTACTGTCCTCTCTACGGGAAAACCGTGCTGAAACAACAGACACACACACTATCAGCACAACCACACTACCAGAACAACCACATACAAACACCAGACAAACACACTATCTGTACCACTCACAGACACACGATTCATCTTGGAAATAGCCTACATCTGTTGGCCAGTGGCTGAAACTAATAGTCTTTGTTACAATAAAAAAGGACAACAAGGATATGACAGGACCTAGGCCTCACCTGTCGTAAGTGAATGGTGGTGATGAAATAATCTGGACGCCGTTTACGAGACACTGTGGTAACCTGGACCACTCCGTACGACACCGTCCCTTGCTCCATTGGCCAGTACTCATCACACAGCACCTGGAGAAACACAGTCAACACGTTGTCTAACTAACAAAGTATAGAAACTACTGTGTGCACAGCAGGAAATGTGACACTATAACAAATTCATGGTAGATACACCCACTCTGTGCAGCACCCACATCAACAGGGGCAAGAATATGCTTACGAAGACTTTTCCATAACTTCATGGGTGGCAATGAGAGCAATATAAAACCAGAAGAACTATGCAAGTCTACACGTCAAACTTGATGCTGTGGATGTAGTCAACATGTTACCCATGAACGTTTAATACATTTTAGAATTGTTCAGTGTCCCATCACCATCAAATCCCTCACTCACCATGTCCTTCTGTTTCAAGGCGGTCACCATGACAATGATCCTAACGTTCTGCTCCCACACCATCCTCCAGAAGTCAGCGATGGTGCTGTGCAAAGGACCCTGGGTACAGATGAAGTCTCGCTCCGTACATCCACCCTGAGGAGCAGACAGACAGACAGCAGACTTGATGAATGAATAGACGGACAGACATACAGCGACAGATGGATAGACAGACAGAGTACTCACAGGGACATAACTAGCGTTGATATAATCTGAGTGTAGCTGGGAGTCTAGCAGGGACAGCCTCACTCGACTGTGGTCATCTGAAACCACAGGGACCATTACTCAAAGTGATCAGAAAATGGGGAGCATTACCACACATGGGATAGATGTGAAGATAATGTTTATGTGCTTAGATACGGCAGGTCATATTATCATGGTAATAAACTATTACTCAGAGGTAGCATGTGGTGGTGCCCTGATATGGTATGTACCATAATACTCACAAGGCAGTATGTAGGGGTATCTGTTCTTCTCTCTGTTGGCCTCCAGATTTCCAGCCCTGGTAGTGAACTCTTTACCAACATCATTCAGCTCCTGAACAGTGAAAAAACAGCAACTGAAGGGACACTATGAAAGTGGGACTTTACTGCCACAGCAGACGCTGCACAAAGTATCCAAGGCTCAATAGTCTGATGTTTCTCAACTCCAGTCCTCCACGACCCCCAATAGTACACATTTTTGTTGTAGCCCTGGAAAAACTCACCTGATTCAACTCATTGAGGGCCTGATGATTAGTTGACAAGTTGAATCAGGTGTGCTTGTCTGAGGTTACAACAAAAATGTGTACTGTTGGGGATACTGGAGGACTGGAGTTGGGAAACACTTTTGGATTACAGAGCCAGGGTATTACTCAATAGAAGACCGGTTGAGATTGGTTTACCTCAAACTTCTGCCAGAAACCACTGTTGTCCTTGGCAGCGAGTGATTGACAGCGCAGATGGAATTCCTGTAGTATATGTGCCCGTGAGAACACCCGTACCCTATATGGAAATATGGCAACAATCCTCAGTCAATAAACACTCTTTAAACAACTCTTTAAATTGAGCTCCAGCTTTACTCAAAGTGGCATTTTTCCAAATGACTACACCCAGATTGTTCTTAATGCCATCATTCCATTAGACTTGAGGAAGCAACAATAGGCTAAAACAGTTCTAACAGCATTCAATCAGCCAATCAATCGTTACTTTTCTCTTCAATACCATTTCAACAAAGACTCAAGTTATTCAATCCAGTCGCTCAATGACATTCAAAGTTCCTCACCTCATGTTTTGTTACAGGTGCAGAGATTAGGCTTTAAGCTTCCTCTGGTAACCAATAACAGGTGTGTGTAGCGTAGAGGGGTTCAGACTTGTGGGGTTGTGTTGGGTAGTTGTAGAACAACAGACCGATTGCAGTGCCAAATCCTGGATGAGAGGCTTCTGCATCACTGATCATGTGGAAGAAATAGCAAAGCCTCTGTGATTACTATGCCTTGGTCAAAATGGTCAGAAAAGTGTAACTTGAATGTAGAACTAAACTGAAGTTACTGACCCTTCCCTCGCTAGTTAAAGAGGAATATGGCTCACCAAAAAGACCATGTCACACCAAACACAAACACACAACAAATACTTTCATAAAAACATACAAATATACAGATGTGCATTAATATAGAAATCAAATGTTGGGCGGAAGTCTAACATTCTTACACAGGATGGTTTGAATTTGTTCAAGGAGCTCAGAGGTAGTAAGAATGTCTCATATTACACCATTAAAAAAAATATATATATATATAACACACTATATAACAAAGTAAAATTTAGCCTACAGAATAAGGTTGCAGAATCAACTGCTAGCATCCAAAACACTTTCTGTTCAACACTGTCTGACACAAACAAAGAACGCATTCATCACCAACCTGAGAACACTAGAAAAAACCTACACCAACAGGTCTACAACACAAAACAAGTGTACAGCCCAGAAGGGGTGAGCAACACCAACGTATTATTTCTTATTTTACTATTACCTTTGTAAGTGTTCCTTTAAGTGAGAAAGAGTTGAGAGAGCAACCAGGGGCTCCCTTCCCTTCGATGTGTTCTATCCTGTCAAGTTACCTTGCCCCAGTTATCCAAACCACCACATTTAATTTCTCTCTCCCTCTCTCTCGCTCTCTCTCTCTGAAAGTGGCAGGGAAAGAGGGGTGGGTTGAGACAGAGACTAAAGGGGCGGAGAGAAAGAAACAAATACTTAAGGAAGGTATGTGGCTGTGGACAATGTGTTTATTTGATATTTATTAAGAAGATGTATTGTAATACTGCCACATTTAATCCCACTCATTGCTCATGAATGGTACCTATAAAATGTAATAATACTCAGCTGCGCACCTTAAAATCATGCTAGATAACCTGTTTTTACCACTCCAATCAAGAGAGGACCTACACAGTAGACTTGAATAACAGATACCACTGGTCTTAGCAATATTCTTATTAATTATATACTTATATCTCTTATACAAATACCAAAACAACTTTTAAGAATTCTTACAAGAAAGACAAACACATTATGTAAATAGCATGAAGGATCTTTTATTGCTGTTGTGAAATGCAGTTCATTTTATTTTTGTTTCATATGGGGAACATTGTTTATTGAGACCACGAATACAAGGAGAGGGTCATTAGTCCATAGAATGAGCATTAGTTCTAGAAATCCAAATTCTAATGCTAGGTAGTCAAGGTTACAGCATCCCAAGGATTTTCAGTTGTGCATCTTATTCTAGCAGGGAAAGTGACCATGGCATGACTAGATACTATTGAGACATTTATAATGAGTGCCTAATGATAATTTCTCCAAGGTTTTGTTGGTGGTTTCTGCTTATAACCAGTGCTCTTCCAACCTAGAGCTCAAAATGGATCAGGAGAAAAAGGTCATACAAGCCACAGCCTTGCGTAAGTATTGAGTTACCGGTATACCTAGGATTATTGCAGAGACCTATTTCCTCATGTTTTGACAAAGATGTCCAATACAATCAAAAGCATTCAAGATAAATGGTATTGCTTTGTGTTTGATATGTCACTAGTTACCAGTGTTAACAGGAATCTTGAACGTCTCAAATTGAAAAAACTGAAGATGGTAAAATGTCAGTAGTGAATATCAGCAGGTACACTGCATTACCAAAAGTATATGGACACCTGCTTGTCGAACATCTCATTCCAAAATCATGGGCATTAATATGGAGTTGGTCCCCCCTTTGCTGCTATAACAGCCTCCACTCTTCTGGGAAGGCTTTCCACTAGATGTTGGAACATTGCTGCGGGGACTTGCTTCCATTCAACCACAAGAGCATTAGTGAGGTCGGGAACTGATGTTGGACAATTAGGCCTGTCTTGCAGTCGGCATTCCAATTTATCCCAAAGGTGTTCGATGGGGTTGAGGTCAGGACTCTGTGCAGGCCAGTCAAGTTCTTCCACACCGATTTTGACATACCTTTTCTGTTTGGACCACGCTTTGTTCACAGGGGCATTGTCATGCTTAAACAGGAAAGGGCCTTTCCCAAACTATTGCCACGAAGTTGGAAACACAGAATCATCTAAAATGTCATTATATGCTGTAGGGTTAAGATTTCCTTTCACTGGAACTAAGTGGCCTAGCCCGAACCAGGAAACACAGCCCCAGACCATTAATCCTCCTCCACCAAACTTTACAGTTGGCACTATGCATTGGGGCAGGTAGTGTTCTCCTGGCATCCGCCAAACCGAGATTCGTCTGTCAGACTGCCAGATGGTGAAGCGTGATTCATCACTCCAGAGTACATGTTTCCACTGCTCCAGGCTCCAATAGCAGCGAGCTTTACACCACTCCAGTCGACACTTGGCATTGTGCATTGTGATCTTAGGCTTGTGTGCGGCTGCTCGGCCATGGAAACACATTTTATGAAGCTCCCGACGAACAGTTATTGCGCTGATGTTGCTTCCAGAGGCAGTTTGGAACTCGGTAGTGAGTGCTACAACCGAGGACAGACGAGTTTTATGCGTTACGTGCTTCAGTACTCGGCGGTCCCGTTCTGTGAGCTTGTGTGGCCTATCACTTCGCAGCTGAGCTGTTGTTGCTCCTAGACTTTCCACTTCACAATAACAGCACTTACAGTTGACCGGGGCAGCTCTAGCAGGGCAGAAATGTGACGAACTGACTTGTTGGAAAGGTGGCATCCTAGGATGGTGCAACATTGAAAGTCACTGAGCTCTTCAGTAAGGCCATTCCATTGCCAATATTTGTCTATGGAGATTGCATGACTGTGTGCTCGATTTATATACACCTGTCAGCATTAAGTGTGGCTGAAATAGCCAAATCCACTAATAGGCGTGTCCACATACACTATATATACAAAGTATCTCTCCTATTGCATCATAGTATAGTAAGTGCTGTGTTGACAGGTCAATGCTGTGCACAAAAATCGTTTTTTTAAATACATTTTTCACCTTTATTTAACCAGGTAGGCCAGTTGAGAACAAGTTCTCATTTACAACTGCGACCTGTGAATGCCTATGTTCTTCCAGCCTTAGTTACAAATTAAATCAAATAGGTAGATTCAACAGTGCCAACTATGTCAAAGAAACACACTGATTAATAATCCGATTAATAACCATTTATTACACTCAACATTGCATCATCAGACAAATGATCCACAGTAAGGGCTCACAGTGTGTTACATGTTGCACCAGGTTGACTCATAACAACACTTGTGTTCCACTAGAGAGCATTAAGGGCAGTGAGGAGAAGTAGAGGTCCTCTGGGGAAGGGGCCATCCTCCCAACCTGCCCAGAGGATAATATATGTCATTTAGCAGACGCTTTTATGCAAAGCAATTTACAGTCACGCATGCATATACAGTTGAAGTCGGAAGTTACACTTAGGTTGGAGTCATTAAAACTAGTTTTTCAACCACTCCACAAATTTCTTGTTAACAAACTATAGTTTTGGCACATCGGTAGGACATCTACTTTGTGCATGACACAAGTAATTTTTCCAACAATTGTTTACAGACAGATTATTTCACTTTATCACAATTCCAGTGGGTTAGAAGTTGACATACACTAAGTTGACTGTGCCTTTAAACAGCTTGGAAAATTCCGGAAAATTATGTCATGGCTTTAGAAGCTTCTGATAGGCTAATTGACATAATTTGTGTCAATTCAAATTCAGTGCCTCTTTGCTTGACATCATGGGAAAATGAAAAGAAATCAGCCAAGACCTCCACAAGTCTAGTTCATCCTTGGATGCAATTTCCAAACACCTGAAGGTACTACATTCATCTGTACAAACAATAGTACACAAGTATAAACACCATGGGACCACGCAGCCATCATACCGCTCAGGAAGGAGACTTGTTCTGTCTCCTAGAGATGAACATACTTTTGTGCGGAAAGTGCAAATCAATCCCAGAACAACAACAAAGGACCTTGTGAAGATGCTGGAGGAAACAAGTACAAAGTATCTATATCCACAGTAAAACAAGTCCTATATCGACATAACCTGAAAGGCGCTCAGCAAGGAAGAAGCCACTGCTCCAAAACCACAATAAAAACGCCAGACTATGGTTTGCAACTGCACATGAGGACGAAGATTGTACTTTTTGGAGAAATGTCCTTTGGTCTGATGAAACAAATATAGAACTGTTTGGCCATAATGACCATCGTTATGTTTGGAGGAAAAAGTGGGAGGCTTGCAAGACGAAGTACAACATCCTAACCGTGACACACGGGGGTGGCAGCATCATGTTGTGGGGGTGCTTTGCTGCAGGAGGGACTAGTGCACTTCACAAAATAGATGGCATCATGAGATAGGAATATTATGTAGATATATTGAAGCAACATCTTGAAACATCAGTCAGGAAGTTAAAGCTTGGTCGCAAATGGGTCTTCCATATGGACAATGACCCCAAGCACACTGTCAAAGTTGTGGCAAAATGGCTTAAGGACAACAAAGTCAAGGTATTGGAGTGGCCATCACAACGTCCTGACCTCAATCGCATAGAAAATTTGTGGGCAGAACTGAAAAAGTGTGTGCGAGCAAGGAGGCCTACAAACCTGACTCAGTTACACCAGCTCTGTCAGGAGGAATGGGCCAAAATTCACCCAACTTATTGTGGGAAGCTTGTGGAAGTCTACCCGAAACGTTTGACCCAAGTTAAACAATTTAAAAGCAATGCTACCAAATACTAATTGATTGTGTGTAAACTTCTGACCCACTGGGAATGTGATGAAAGAAATAAAATCTGAAATAAATAATTCTAAACTATTTTTCTGACATGTCACATTCTTAAAATAAAGTGGTGATCCTAACTGACCCAGGACAGGGAATTTTTACTAGGATTAAATGTCAGGAATTGTGACAAACTGAGTTTAAATGTATTTGGCTAAGGTGTATGTAAACTTCCGACTTCAACTGTAAATAGTTATCGTTCTCTCAATCTGTGAACACGCACAACCTCTTTAATTACTGCGCACTTACCCTGACTTTTTATTGTCTTCTGGCTTACTTTCCACCATTTCCTCCTTCTGCTGCACCTGACTGTCTTTCTCCTCCTCCTTCGCTTGTTCTCTCTCTGGCTTCTTCTTCGTCTTCGTCTTCCCTTTGCCAGTCTTCTTTGCCTCATCATCCTAAGAGTGGTAGATGGCAGATTATTGTAGTGTCTGATATCTAGATGTCCAGGTTGTAAAAGGTGTACATACGGTCTATTATACTTCCGCCTCATAAATATAATCTTGTTTGCTAACTACGTTTCAGTTATAGTTTTACAAACATATTCCCTTTACATAACTCAACTCCAGTTATCATCAAGTCCGCATCATCACCAAGCTGTTGGGCCTCTCCTGCTTCTCCCTGGAGGAGCTTCCTGCCAGCTGCTGTCAGGGGGGTGATGGTGGCCAGACGGAGGCTGCGGCGGAAATGGAGGTTCTCTGGCTGTGATGCTGTAGTAACCAGCGGAGAAAGGCCGGTCCGGGCAGACAGTGAGTTCTGGACTGTTCTCCTTCCATGGAGGTCCTGGAGAATGTTGTTGATCATGATGTCCCACAGAATCCCTATCTTGTCCAGAATCTCCTCAATATGTCTCTGGTAGACCGACTCCAAGCCCTAAAGAAGGCTGGTCAACATCTTCCGGTCCTGGGCTTCCCTATTCCTGTTCTGCTCAAAGTCGTTCTTCATATCTCCCTCAATATCGGCCATCATCAAGCACATCTGCATTTTCACCTCCTTCTGAAGCCATGAAGTGCTTTGAAAGGATCCTCATGGCTCACATCAACACCATTATCCCAGAAAACCTAGACCCACTCCAATTTGCATACCGCCCCAACAGATACACAGATGACGCAATCTCTTTTGCACTTCACACTGCTCTTTCTCACCCGGACAAAAGGAACACCTACGTGAGAATGCTATTCATTGACTAGGGTAGGCTGATCCTCAACATGGGGGCCCCTCAGGGGTACCTGCTCAGTCCCCTCCTGTACTCCCTGTTCACCCATGACTGCATGGCCAAGCACGACTCCAACACCATCATTAAGTTTGCAGACGACACATCAGTGGTAGGCCTGATCACCGACAACAATGAGACACCCTATAGGGAGGAGGTCAGAGACCTGGCAGTGTGGTGCCAGAATAAAAACCTCGCCCTCAACATGATCAAGACAAAGGAGATGATTGTGGACTACAGGAAAAGGAGAGCCGAGCACGCCCTCATTCACATCGACTGGGCTGTAGTGGAGCAGGTTAGAGCTTCAAGTTCCTTGGTGTCCACATCCCCAACTAACTATCATGGTCCAAACACACCAAGACAGTTGTGAAAAGGGCACAACAACGCCTATTCCCCCTCAGGAGACTAAAGAGATTTGGCATTGGTCCTCAGATCCTCAAGTTCTACAGCTGCACCATCGAGAGCATCCTGACTGGTTGAATCACCGCCTGGTATGGCAACTGCTCAGCCTCCGACCACAAGGCACTACAGAGGGTAGTGCACACAGCCCAGTACATCACTGGGGCCAAGCTTCCTGCCATCCAGGACTTATATACTAGGCGGTGTCAGAGGAAGGCCCTGAGAATTGTCAAAGATTACAGCCACCCTAGTCATAGATTCTCTGCTACCACACGTGCTGTACCGGAGCACCAACTCTAGGTCCAAACGGCTTCTTAACAGCTTCTACCCCCAATCCATAAGACTCCTGAACAGCTAATCTGCTAGGCTGCTGGGGTTTTTATGCTCAACAGTTCCCCATGTGCATAGCCACAGGACGTAGGGATGCTGACGGTGCTGCAGGACCCCCTGATGAATCTGAAAAATAGCAGCGATTACAGCCTTGAGTATTCTTGGGTGTGACGCTACAAGCTTGGCACACCTGTATTTTGGGAGTTTCTCCCATTCTTCCCGCAGATCATCTAAAGCTCTGTGAGGTTGGATGGGGAGCATTGCTTCACAGCTATTTTCAGGTCTTTCCAGAGATGTTCAATCGGGTTCAAGTCCGGCATCTGTCTGGGCCATTTAAGGACATTGAGACTTGTCCTGAAGCCACTCATGGGTTGTCTTGGCTGTGTGCTTAGGGTGGTTGTCCTTTTGGAAGGTGAACCTTCACCCCAGTCTGAGGTCCTGAGCGCTCTGGAGCAGGTTTTCATCAAGGATCTCTCTGTACTTTGCTCTATTTATCTTTCCCAAGATCCTGACTTTGCATGATGCTGCCACCACCATGCTTGACCGTAGGGAGGGTGCCAGGTTTCCTCGAGATGTGACGCTTGGCTTTCAGACCAAAGAGTTCAACTTGGTTTAATCAGACCAGAGAATCTTGTTTCTCATGGTCTGAGAGTCCTTTAGGTGCTTTTTGGCAAATTTCAAGCGGACATTAATGTGCCTTTTTCTGAGGAGTGGCTTCCGTCTGGCCAGTCTACCATAAAGTCCTGATTGGTGGAGAGCTGCAGAGATGGTTGTCCTTCTGGAAGGTTCTCCCATCTCCACAGAGGAACTCTGGAGCTCTGTCAGAGTGACCATCGGGTCACCTCCCTGACCAAGGCCCTTCTCCCCCGATTGTTCAGTTTGGACGGGCAGCCAGCTCTAGGAAGAGTCTTGGTGGTTCCAAACTTCTTCCATTTAAGAATGATGGAGGCCACTGTGGGTCTTGGGGACCTTCAATGCTGCAGACATCTTTTGGTACCCTTCCCCAGATCTGTGCCTTGACACAATCCTGTCTCGGCGCTCTACGGACAATTCCTTCGACCTCATGGCTTGGTTTTTGCTCTGACATGCACTGTCAGCTGTGAGACCTTATATATAAAGGTGTGTGCCTTTCCAAATCATGTCCAATCAATTGAATTTACCACAAGTGGACTCCAAGTTGTAGAAACATCTCATGGATGATCAATGGAAACAGGATGCACCTGAGCTCAATTTCGAGTCTCATAGCAAAGGGCCTGAATAATTATGTAAATAAGGTATCTGTTTTTTTATTTTTGAATACATTTGCAAACATTTCAAAAAAACTGTTTTCACTTTGTCATTATGGGGTATTGTGTGTAGATTGCTGAGATTTGTATATATTTATCCATTTTAAGAATAAGGCTGTAACGAAATGTGGAAAAAGTAAAGTGGTCTGAATACTTTCCGAATGCACTGTATTGACTTTGGATGTTTCCGTGAGGCTTACGTGCCTTTTCTATGAGATGATGTGCAACAGATTTGAACTTCTTATGGCTGCAGGGGCAGTATTGAGTAGCTTGGATGAAAGGTGCCCATTTCAAACGGCCTCGTACTCAATTCTTGCTCGTACAATATGCATATTATTATTACTATTGGATAGAAAACACTCAAGTTTCTAAAACCGTTTGAATTATATCTGTGAGCAAAACAGAACTCATTTTGCAGCAAACTTCCTGTCAGAAAGTGAAAAATCTGAAATCGAGGCTCTGTTCCAGGGCCTCCCTATTAATTTGCTTGAAATCTATTAGCTTACATGCACTTCATACGCCTTCCACTAGATGTCAATAGGCAGTGAGAGAAGAAATGGAGTGTATAGCTTGATCTGAGGTCAAAAGAGAGGTCTTGGAATGACATGACCCCAATTTCCTTTGTTCAGGAAGGCGCGGGTAGGACATCAGCATTGGTTTCTGAAAAGCTTTCGTTATAGACGGCTACTATCTCCGGCTTTGATTTTATTTGATAAATGTGACAATATCACCGTAAAGTATATTTTTTCAATATAGTTTTATCAGATTATTGAAATTTTTTCGGGAGTTTTGGCGTGTTCCGTTCTCTGCGTTTGGTGACGATGGACAGCTTTGCGCCACTTGGCTAGCTTTGGTTGCTAAATCGACAGACGAAGAGGACATTCTAAATCCAAACAACGATTGTTCTGGACAAAGGACCCCTTGTACAAGATTCTGATGGAAGCTCACCGAAAGTTGGACCCATTTATGATGTTATTTCATATTTCTGTCGAAAATGTTTAGACGTATATTCCGCCCAGATTTTGGGCGCTGTCTCGCTATAACGTAAGTTGTATGTTGTACTAAAGTTATTTTTTAGAATTCTAACACGGCGATTGCATTAAGAACTAGTGTATCTATCATTTGCTGTACAACAGGTATTTTTAGTAAAGTTTATGATAAGTTATTTGGTCAGAATAGGTGAGTGTCAGAAATATATCCGGAGATTCTTGAAAAAAGTTGCTACGTTTTCACAATGTATAACCACGGATTTCAGCTCTAAATATGCACATTTTCGAACAAAACATAAGTGTATTGTATAACCTGATGTTATAGGACTGTCATCTGATGAAGTTTGTCCAGGTTAGTGAAAAATTATATATCTTTTGCTGTTTTTTTGCGATCGCTAACTTTTGCTGCTGATAAATGGGTTGTGTTTTTGGCTATTGTGGTAAGCTAATGTAATGCTATGTTGTGTTTTCGCTGTAAAACACTTAAAAACTCTGAAATATTGGCAGGATTCACAAGATGTTTGTCTTTCATTTGCTGTACACCATGTATTTTTCATAAATGTTTTATGATGAGTATTTAGGTATTTCACGTTGGTCTCTGTAATTGTTCTAGCTGCTTCGGTGCTATTTCTGATTGCAGCTGCAATGTAAAACTATGATTTATACCTGAAATATGCACATTTTTCGAACAAAACATAGATTTATTGTATAACATGTTATAAGACTGTCATCTGATGAAGTTGTTTCTTGGTTAGTGACTAATTCTATCTCTATTTGGTCGGTTTTGTGCAAGCTACCTGTACTGTGAAAGAAATGTCTGTGCTTTTTTGTATTTGGTGGTGAGCTAACATAAATATACATGGTGTTTTCGCTGTAAAACATTTAAAAAATCGGACATGTTGGCTGGATTCACAAGATGTTTATCTTTCATTTGCTGTATTGGACTTGTTAATGTGTGAAAGTTAAATATTTCTAAAAAATATCTTTTGAATTTCGCGCCCTGCACTTGGACTGGCTGTTGTCATATTGAGCCCGATCCATTTTAAGAATAAGGCTGTAACGAAATGTGGAAAAAGTCAAGTGGTCTGAATACTTTTCGAATGCACTGTATTGACTTTGGATGTTTCCGCGAGGCTTACGTGCCTTTTCTATGAGATGATGTGCAACAGATTTTAAGATCATGTTGAAATCTAAAGTGTTTATGACTTTGTGGCTGTGTTAACTAGTGACGACCCTACACCTAGCTGCCTTGCCATGGAGCAAATTAAAATATGTGGAGAAACAAATGTTTTTACCAGCAAATGATCATAATCCATTGGATAATTTGTCAAGTTTCAAAAAATGTTTAGCTGTCAGGAGATGGGCCAATAAATTATAGGCCTACTCGTGAATAAACATTCCATAACTGCAGGTGGCAGTAAATCACCAACCTTGGCTTTATACTGTTCAAACACCAGTGTGAACCCTTTCTGTTTGTTTGCCAACTCGTAGAAGTAGAAAATGTACTACTTCAAAATAGAGATAACCTCAATGGCCCTGCCCATGCTCTCACCTACGTCGTAATGATACGATGTCTAAGAAGTTGGCAACAACTTCCTTGATCTCTCTCTCACTGTGAGGCAGCGAGCAAGGATCTACTCTCTGTTGATTGGCTGGGTGGAGTACGATGGGGCTGTTGGGGGCCACCACGGGTTCAGGTAGAAGGCGTCATTACAACCTTTAGCACTCAGTGGACTGAGAGAGAAGGAAAGAGAGGTTAGTATTATGTGACCAATTGAAAAAAAAAATTTAACTGCCATTTATCGGTTTAACATTTTTATCATAAAAATCCATGTGAAAATCATATTGCGTGGTATGACTGCTAGGGGCACTGAAGTTCTATCGCAATCATACAGTAGGCTTAGGCAATTGCTTTGTGGCTGCTCAAATGAGTAGGTGAAATTTTGTCCCGAAGACTACCGTTAATTCACATTTACTCCGATGATCCTCTGCGGCATTAGCGACTCACAACAAAAAATGAACTAAGCCAAGTAATCAGTATTCTTTTCACTACATTCTCTTTTCCCTCCTTGGAGCTGTATGAGCAAACAAAAATACTCGTCAGCACGCCCAACCTAGAACATTTCCCCGCAGCCATGCCCGTGTTTCAAGAATGGTCCACCACACAAAGGACATCCAGCCAACTTGACACATCTGTGGGAGACAATGGCTTCAACATGGGCTAGCATCTCAGGGCTCTATGGGGGGTGATTCATGCCAGAATTAAGCCACGTGAAGCTACTGATACCTCTCACCAAGTCACCTAACATCTTCCTAGCTCCATAAAATAACGCCATGAATTAACATGGATTGTCAATGGAGACAAGTTTGTTTCTAAGGAGTCAAACTGCCGACGCGTTCACGTCACGTACACGTCATGTAGAGGTGGTGTTCACATTGCGTAACGTGTCACTGACACGTCACGTGTCAGTTTGCGTGTAAGTTTATTATGATGTTACGTCTACATGTGTTACGTGTTAGTTTAAGTGTCTGTTTAGTTCATAAATTTCATTTGTCGATTTAGCTAAAATAGGCCTATCACCGCAATGCTAAAATTATTAGGCTAGTTGATATGGCAGCCACCATTACTGTGTAGATATACCTATTTCTTGCATCTATACAAACCCAAGGGCTTCTTGGTAGCCTAGTGGTTAGAGTGTTGGGCCAGTAACCAAAAGGTTGCTAGATCAAAGCTGACAAGGCAAACTTTTTTTTGTAATTTTTCCCGAAAGGCAGTTAACCAACTATTCCCCGGGCGCCAAATACGTGGATTTCAATTAAGGCAGCCCCCTGCACCTCTCTGATCCAGAGAGGTTGGGTTAAATGTATTTTTTGTTGGTCCTGTCAATGTTGAGTGATCACACATGTCTCAGCACACATAGGTTACTTTGCCTGCTTGCAAATGTGTGTTAAAAGTGGGGATGCTTCATAGTATTTCTGATTATCTTAACTCACCACCACCAATGAATTAGATTTTTCACAGATATCCACGGAACCATGACTGCAATATAGGCCTACACTCAGATAAAAAGGTGCTATCTACAAACTAACAGGATTCTTCCACTGTCCCCATAGGAGAACCCTTTTTGGTTCCAGGTAGAACCCCTTCTGTCTCTAGGTAGAACCTTTTTGGGCTCCATTCCACATAAGGTTCTACCTGGAACCAGAATGTTTTCTCCTTTGGTGACAGCCAAAGAACCCTGTTGGAACCCTTTTCTCAAAGAGTATACTCAACAAGTTTAGCCTGTTAAGTTTACACCATTTGATTCTCAAATGTACTCAAACATCTGCTTGGTATTCAAGATAACATGCAACATAGCACCACCACCTTTGAAGGTTTTTGTCAACCTCTGCTCAGACTTAAATCGCAGTGCTCCAAGAACCTCCACCAGGGTAGTATCCTGTAGTATCCTCAAACGGTCAAAAAGGAGACACGAGGAACCACACACTCATTTTAGATCCCAAGGGGTCTTTATTTTCATACTGTATGCTCTTACTCTCATTACTATCTCCTTAGCCATCTTCTCAAGTCTTTACTTGGAACTCCATCCACACACACACACACACACACACACACACACACACACACACACACACACACACACACACACACACACACACACACACACACACACACACACACACACACACACACACACACACACACACACACACTATAGCATCTTGCTTACATTTCTCACATTTTAGGCATCCAGCTGAGGCCTTGGATGCATCATGTTACACTGAGATGGGCACAGGGGTATATGGACAGTCATTTTTAGTGTGGTGGCAAAGTAGTTGAACAGGAGAAGATGATGTGGTTACTTGTGGAGGGAGAACAGTGAGGGTGGTGGGTTGAGCACCTGCAGTGAAACTGATTGGTTTACATCTTGACTAAAAGAGAGATTTAGAAATTCACATCTTGGCTAAAAGAAAGAGATTTAGAAATTAGTTTGACATTGCCATAGTTCAACAGCTGAAAAGCCATCATTAACATACTCCCAGAGATAGCAAGACATTCAGTATTCACTGAATGAAGTAGCCTACCCATTCCCATTTACATGTAGACAACTCCTGTATCTACCATGTACAATAACGTAATCATTGAATGAAATAGCGTACCCATCCACATTTACAATTGAACTGATCAATTAGATAAATAATCATAGCACATACATTGTTGTAGAATAGGCTACTACTGTATCCACACTATATTAGGATACCGTTGTGATATTGTCAGGCATGATTTTAGGTCTTCGATCGAAGTAGCATGTTATACCTTGTTTCCCTTCTTCAGTGAAAAGTAGTTATTTCATTTACAATTGAATTAATCGATTAAATAAATAATATTAGCACATCAAATTATGTTATTGTACACTAGCCTACTCCGCTATCGACACAGTAAATAATATTTCCTATGTGCTTTCGACAATACGTTATCAGCAAAAAATTATTATTTTCAAATAAACCACATTTGCCTTAACACGGTATACTGTAATAAATACCATTTAAAATAACACAAGCATATTGCTATTACATTGTTATAACTAACTTCTTTCTAAGCAGGGTTTCTCACACACCCAGAGACAGATGGCTGACACAGAACATTCATAAACACTGATAAGAAGAGGGTGCAGACACACACACATACTCAAGGACAGAGGGCTGACTACGCACACACAAAATCTCCTGTTTTAGCTGAACATTTTGATAACAAAGAACTTTTGTTGCAAGACTCAGAAGGATGACGCACAGCTCATCCGGACCAATCTGAGAAGACAACAACCTGTCCAGAACCAACCAAAGGACCAGAACTTCCAGACTCAACCTACTTTCTGTGTTGTATAAAATGTCTATGCATTCTGTTATCTGGGCTTTTTCTGGAGGTTCTCTATGAGCCGAAGGAACGAGACCGTATACGCTTGTACCAGATATCTTTACTCATAATTAAACTGTCGCTTGTCATACAATTTATCACCTTGTCTGAATCGATCCTTGACCGGCTCGCCCTTCTCCATATCCTATTATCAACAGAATGGTAAGCAGAGGATGGTTGTCTAGATACCCGGTCCAGAGTGGTTGATATGGATGTGAGGGGGCGAGTTGGTGGAAGGACGGTTCACAGAGGACAGGTGAAATTCTTTGGGGGGAGGACAGCAGTTCTGCTCAGCTCGGGAAACTGATCTTCTGGTCGACCATAAACAAGGTAAGCAAGACCTGTTAAATCAAACTTTGCATATTGTCGTATAGTATATCCAAATTTCGATCAGTAAGTACCGAGTCTGGGTAAGAATTCTTGTTTAAATTTATGTGTATAGATGACATGTGAAGGACAGTGAAGTAAAGATATGTGGTTATTAGTTTTGAAAAACTGTGTTGAAATCGGGGTTAGATACGCCGTGGTGTTAGATACGCCTGTGTTGAAATCGGGGTTAGATACGCCGTGGTGTTAGATACGCCAGTGTTAGAGACACAAGTATGTGGTGTTAGATACGCCTTGGTGTTAGATACGCCAGTGTTAGAGACACAAGTATGTGGTGTTAGATACGCCGTGGTGTTAGATACGCCAGTGTTAAAGTATGTGGTGTTAGATACGCCGTGGTGTTAGATACGCCAGTGTTAAAGTATGTGGTGTTAGATACGCCGTGGTGTTAGATACGCCAGTGTTAGAAACACAAGTATTAATGTGTATTGTTTAATGACAAACGCTCCATGTACCAATAGGGTCGGATGTGTAAATTTCAACTGATTAATGTGTATTGTTTAATGACAAACGCTCCATGTACCAATAGGGTCGGATGTGTAAATGTCAACTGCTTAATGAGTATTGTTTAATGATGTACATTGCTAGTTAAAAATAGAGAAGAGAATTATAACTTAAAACGTGTGTAAATGTTGATTGCGCATTCCACAACGTCTGTAAAATAAATAACATCTATACAATTCTGAGTGTGCGAGGGAGGAGCTCTGAGATAAGACAGAGTACGTGTCTCCAGGAATACATTGCTGGTACTAACCGGTGACGGGCTAAGTATATTCAGATAGTCTAATTACAGTGTTACATTTGTGATAGAATTTAAGCTAATAAAGTAAAAAATAAATAAGCATAAAAGTATACAATATATGACAAAATGACGACCCCAAATACTCCAAAGCTAAAATTCAATGATTTTCTAGATCAAAAGATACAGGACAGGTAAGGGGGAAAGGAACAGTGGAAGACTATAAAGAAGGTTTGGGAGGGATTGAAGTTGAGATAGACACAGGTAGGTTATCGAGGAGGGGGGCCGCCAAGCAGGGTCCAACTGAGTACGATGGAAGGCGGACTGAGAGAGGCAGTGCAGGAGGCTAGAGACAGGGAGGTAGAAAAGAATAAAAGTCATTTGTTTAAGAAGGAAAGGACCACCAAGAGAGGGAGGTCATATGCCCGCTCTTGATGTACACCAGATAGGTATGACTGATTATGTAAGGAAACTGACGGAACTCTCTGTAGCACTCTCTACCCAGGTTCGCAAGGTCCAAGAGGGGGAGCTGCCAGGAGCACGCCGGTTTTGAATGGGCTGTTATTGAATTGGTTTGAACAGGAGATATTTTAAGCCTATAGGGCATGGAAATAAAAGTGATAGAGAGCTTATTAGTAAAGAAAGGAATTTATATGGTTAGCATTTGTTTTGGCCATAAGAAGATAGAGATAGGTTTATTAAGGTTATGTAAGGACTTTAGAGATTGACACTATAAGACATGTTGTTAATTTTAAATCCATGATTTTAGATAAAGTCATAACAGTGAGACACTTAGTTAATGTTTGGGACCAAGCTACAGACAGATAAGGGAAAGGGCAGACAGAGTGGCCCTCCCCGCACTGCTGAGACCTTGAAGGTTTGAGAGCAGAGAAGGGAGTTTTGGAAGGGGCGCCAGGACAGAGATAACAGAATGGGTAGATAACAGTTACTGAATGGAGACAAAAGGGAGAATTGGACATGTGGAGAATAAAAGGGGCGCTCCTACATAATAATGTAGAACATGAGAATATTTTACTAAGTCATTATTTAGAATAGGTAAGGTTGATACCTGTGCAGAGCCAGGTATCAAACGGGGGAGGGGTACATTGTGGTCTAGGATAGGATGGGGCCTATTGGATAATAAACTAATTTAAAATAAAAAATTCTAGCTAAAAAATAGACATAGAAGTTAAATATATAATCAGATAGAACAAATGACGAACTGTTTGTAAACCAAACCTGTATGTCCAAGATTTTATGCATTACAGGTGAATTAAAGGAGAAGGTGATTCACTCGACCTGGGGGCATATCGCACTTGGAGGGTGAGACACACTGACACTGCCGAATGATCACAGAGTTAAGGAGAAGAACCGTTACTAATAGAGTTCGGGGATCAACTCCTTAATGAAGAATTTCCTTTTCCCGACCTTTCCTCACTGTGTTTGTTCATAGAAGTGAAAGTGTTGCTTGGTCTCTGGCTGATGATGTGTTCTCTGGGAGAGGAGGGGGCTTTACAGGATTGCTTGTAGTCCTGAGCTGTCTGTTTAGGATACGATGGGGATGTTACCATCACAGTACTGCCAGAACCACCACCAGTTCCAACAGACCAGGTTCAGCCGGCCTCCTCCACCACTTCAAGACCAAGTCCCACGCCATCACCTGAACTCTACAATCTGGTATAGAAGTCCGTCCCCAGAAGACACCATGGGGGTTAAGGCATATGGGGGATATTACAGCTGTAACACTGGTACAGGTAGAGGTATGGACTATGGGAGGTTCCCTACTGCTGCCTGCATCAGTAATGTCACTATTAACTAGAGGTGTTGCTGATGTATGGTGGATGTGTGGACCTGCCAGGCGGTTGACCCCATTTTGAAAGGAGATTATCAGGGAACATGTGTTTTGGCCAGTCTGATAAACACCATTGCCTATTATTGAGGTTCCAGCTAACCAACTTTTGGGAGCTGCACATGACAGAGGCTTGGGACCAATCGAGGAGACGGCAGAAACGTGACGCTCCTTGGTCCGAGGGTACAGATAACATTCACACCAACCTGTTGGGGGTCCCAATAGGGGTCCCCCACGAATTCCAGACATTAAACAGGAATGATGGCCTGTGGCATCTGATGCCCATCATTGGCCCAGCTATTGTTGATGCTGAGCATAATGCCTGGATCAATTATATCTAGTATAATCAACAATGATTTGTTAACTACACCCACACTGCACTTAAGGGGGTGGCTGAACAATTGGATGCCACCTCGTAGACCAAATAGACTAGCACTGGACATGATTCTGGCCGACCAGGGGGGTTGTTTGTACAATGTTTGGAGAACAGTGTTGCACGTTTGTCCCTAACAATACTAGTCCGGATGGGAGCATTTCAAAAGCTCTGAGTGGGTTGGCAAGGTTATCGGTGGAGATGGGGGGTCTTGCAGGTGTGGAGGAGAGTGGACTGTTCCCCTGGCTGGGTGGTTGGTGTGGTAAGTGCACTACAGTGATGATTACTGGATTTCTGACCCTAAGTTGTTGTTTTTAATATGCTCATGTTCCGTAATGCCTGTGTCATACCTTGTTTGAAGAAGTCTGTTACAGATGTGGAAAGGGCCTATGGTATGATGCCGCTGCTTGATGCTCCAGTTGGAGAGGCTGATACGAAATCAAGCTTTCGCAGGAGAGTGGGCCTGACAGAGGGGGACCCTTGGTTCGCTGTAGTTGATGTTGTCGAATGAATAAAAAGTGATGTTTGTCCTCCCTGTTGTGAAGGTTTGAAGTTCCCGGGTGGCGACGAGCCCATCTGGTACAGAGTGTATAGAGGGATGGACCTGAGGGTTTAACATGATCTAGCTTTTTATGTCACGTCTCTTTTGAGACGTGAAGAGAGGGAATCAAAACTTTTTCCTTCTGAAAAAGTTCCCTGTCTCTGCTTGTCTTAGCTTTTGTCACGTCTCTTTTGAGACGTGAAGAGAGGGAATTAAAACTTTCTCTCTGAGAAAGTTTCCCTGGTTGTTTACTTTTGCTTTTCTTACTCTTACCTAGTTTATGTCACGTCTCTTGTGAGACGTGAAGAGAGGGAATCAAAACTTTATCTTCTGATAAAGTTTACTCTAATTTTGCCATTTATAGCTTTTGTCACGTCCCTTATGAGACGTGAAGAGGGGGATTTGTAATAAATACCATTTAAAATAACACAAGCATATTGCTATTACATTGTTATAACTAACTTCTTTTTAAGCAGGGTTTCTCACACACCCAGAGACAGATGGCTGACACAGAACATTCATAAACACTGATAAGAAAAGGGTGCAGACACACACACATACTCAAGGACAGAGGGCTGACTACGCACACACAAAATCTCCTGTTTTAGCTGAACATTTTGATAACAAAGAACTTTTGTTGCAAGACTCAGAAGGATGACGCACAGCTCATCCGGACCAATCTGAGAAGACAACAACCTGTCCAGAACCAACCAAAGGACCAGAACTTCCAGACTCAACCTACTTTCTGTGTTGTATAAAATGTCTATGCATTCTGTTATCTGGGCTTTTTCTGGAGGTTCTCTATGAGCCGAAGGAACGAGACCGTATACGCTTGTACCAGATATCTTTACTCATAATTAAACTGTCGCTTGTCATACAATTTATCACCTTGTCTGAATCGATCCTTGACCGGCTCGCCCTTCTCCATATCTAATTATCAACAATACCTAAATATTTCCTAAAGATATCACAACTTAAATATAGCCTACTTACTCCTCAACTGGATCAAGGACATCTTGGTAATTATTTTAATAATAATAATTTAATTTTAATCGTCTCTAATAAGGAAACTATCTGGGTCAGATACTCGAAAATCGCTTCTGCCACTTAAAAAAAGAAAGAAAATGTATGCCTGTTTTGCCGGCTAGCTCTCTCAAATACCGTGCCAATCTCTCACTCTACGAATGGTCACAGCTATCCGGATTCCTTGGGACGTCCTTACCCTGAACCTTAAACTAACACAAAACTTAACCATTTTATATATTTATACTTGATAGAGATAGGGACATCCCAACGATTCCGAATAGCACGGACCCTCTGGGAAAGAATATGCACTCCTCAGTAGGTAAGATTGCCTACATGCTTTCGACAATACGTTATCAACAAAAAAATATTATTTTGAAATAAACTAAATCTGCCTTAGCACAGTAGGACTAAATATTTCCTAACGATATCACAACTTAAATATAGCCTACTTACTCCTCAATTGGATCAAGTACATATTGGTAATTATTTTCATTGTCTCTAATGAAACTATCTGGGGCAGACACTCGAAAATCGCTTCTGCCACTTGTAAAAAAATAAAATAAAAAACAACTAACAAATGAATGTCTGTGTTGCTGCCGAGCTCTCAAATACCATGTCAGTCTCTCACTCTATGAATGGTCACTCCAATCCAGACTCCTTGGGACGTCCTTACCCTAAACTAACACTAACTTTAACCAATTTACATTTATATGTGTTAGAGGTATGGACATCCCAAGGATCCCAAATAGCAAATACCCTCTGGGAAAGTATGAACTGCTCTATCGACTTAAGGGACATCCCAAGGATACCGAATAGCACCTATGAACTCCTTTGAAAGCCGTGGACAACTCTTATTGGTTGTCTGATGTGAACTGGTAACAACACAGTCTGTGATTGGCTAACAACATTTAGATCTGTATACAGCGAAATAAAATAACACACCATGCCATGAGGTGTTGAGGAAAAGACAGATTATCTATAGATTGGGTATAATCTTTTCTAGGCCATTAGCGATAACAGGAAATACACAAGCCGTAGGCTACACTATAGTTCAAGGTGGCTACTTTGGAATGTCTGCTTGCAGGAACAACTGTACGTTTCTAACATTTAAGGTTGAGATTTAATATTTCACTTCACAGCCTCTTAAGTATTTATTTTATTATTAATGTAACATTGTACAGTTGATTGATCCAAATAATGAATGTACAGTATGTATTTAATTATTATTGTGTGATTAAACAGTAGATTGATTCAATTATGCAGGTGTCACGCAGACGTTAGGAAGGCGTTGGTATCATGTCATGTGGTACGGTTGCCTAGCCTTATATGTCCCTTATCACACCCATGGAGGGCAAAAGGGGGTGTGACTCAACATTAGGAAGGTGTTCCTAATGATTTCTACACTCTATGTAACTTACTGTATTTTAAATCACAGGTTTCGCCAATGGCTGCTGCTTAAACTGACATGCATTCATTGATGAAAAAAATAAAGTTTGAAACAAGCTTTGGTTTGTTTTCATTTTGAGTACTTGTTTTTTTCCATTCGTCTGATTTGTGGCTTATCTGGGGTGCACCACTATAAAACAAGTGGGTAACATCAAAATGTGATTTCACCACGCCATCCTGTGATGTGATTTCCCACTCATATTCTGGGCAAGACACGCCCCACTGAAGTGCTGCGATTGGCTTATTAAGGTCCTTAGTCTCAAGAATCCTCCTGATTTGCCAGCTGAAGGGCGCACCAGGCAGGGTTCCACGCACACGGTGATAGCTTGCTAGCTAGTAGAGACAGACTACTAATGAACTGAGGGGACAGGCAGACTAATTTATTTTGATCACCACCGACAGACTCAATGTCTGTGTCTTATAAGCACACCATAGCCATTTATCTTAAAGATCAATGGCACTCATGAAACAAACAGATTTAGAATGTAAATATAAATATTTTATTCCATCAAACTGACAAAACATTGACATTCAAAATAGTAATTGAATCAATCTACTGTTTAATCACACAATAATATTTAAATACATACTGTACATTCATTATTTGGATCAATCAACTGTACAATGTTACATTAATAATAAAATAAATACTTAAGAGGCTGTGAAGTGAAATATTTACACAAACTCTGCTTTCACCAGGGTCTGGAATCCCTGGCTATCTCAGTTCTGTCCCTAAATAAACCATTCTGTGAGCTTCTGGTAGACATGTAGCATTGGTCAGTTGCAATGGGTCTTTTCTGTGGAGTCGGGGTTGTCTTTCACCTTGGGAAAACAAGTTTGACAATACAGACAACTCAACTCCTGAACAACTATTACAGTAAAAAGGTGTATGTAATCTCAACAGGTCAGGCCCTGATGTTTTTGTGGTTCGTCCTGCAGCCCGGATGTCGTCGTCCACCCAACCTGTCCTTCCTGCGTGCGACCGATGTTTGGTTGCGCTGAGATTTGAGGCCCTGTATGTCTGGAGGCTCACTGGATGGCACTGGATCTCTTAGCGCAGTTCACCCTGCCACGTCGGCCAAACATGCATGACAGTTTTGAAGGGATGTCTTACACAATAAATCTCAACTGATAAAAAAAAAAACGTTTTGATTTACAACATATTTTAATTTGTGCCTATATGCAACATTTTGCTCTCATTTCAGATGTTAGTGGCAAGAAGTTGCTGCTCTGGCACTGGATGATAATGGCAGTCTGGTGCTGGCATGGATCACCTTTTCATCCCACTGGACAATTGCACATCTCCATATTACATGTCCACTATGTAGATCTGGCCAGGTGAGGACGAGCGCTTCACTTCAAAGTGCATGTCATTGATCTGTGAATAGACCACCCATACACAAAATGTATGCACGCATGTCTAAGCCGCTTTGGCTTCATAGTAAGCTGATAGACGAGTGGTCAAGAAGTCAAAGAGCTGGGGGACGTTATAAGCATTTGTTCCAGGCAGAATTTTATCCTTTAAGATCCTCTTGGCCGATCCTGCAAAGTTGTCAGTGCCGTTTCCTCTCACTGGCATGGTTTTTCAGTAGCACAGGGCACAATATTCTCTGCGGTAGTAGAGCTTTTCCAGGTCGTTCTTGAAGTGTTGTTACCTGCAAAGTTGAACACATGTATATGTATAAAATTAATGTATGCATGTATAAAATGAATGTACATTACACAATGAATGTACATTCATTATTATTCTAATTACTTAAACAAACAAAAAATAATATATACACATACCAAGATAATGCCCAAACTCCTGTCAGAAAATGAACCAAAATGAAATTAATTGTATATGCATTCAAACAACCTTTGTAACCCATAAGGCATATGCTAAACTGAAGTACTGTGCACGTGTGGTCCAATGAGTAAAAAAACAGTAGTACAACCTTTCCTGTGGCAGTCCTCATGAGAGCCAGTTTCATCATAGCGCTTGATGGTTTTTGCGACTGCACATGAAGAAACTTTTAAAGTTCTTGAAATGTTCCAGATTGACTGTGCTTCATGCCTTAAAGTAATGATGGACTGACGTTTCTCTTTGCTTATTTGAGCTGTTCTTGCCATAATATTTTTTATTTCACCTTTATTTAACCAGGTAGACTAATAGAATATAGCAAGTAAAACACTGGAATGTTAGATTTGCAGTTAGAAATAGAAATAATGGGGTGCAAAGGAGCAAAATAAATAAATAAATACAGTAGGGGAAGAGGTAGTTGCTTGGGCTAAATTATAGATGGGCTATGTACAGGTGCAGTAATCTGTGAGCTGCTCTGACTGCTGGTGCTTAAAGCTAGTGAGGGAGATAAGTGTTTCCAGCTTCAGAGATTTTTGCAGTTCATTCCAGTCATTGGCAGCAGAGAACTGGAAGGAAAGACGACCAAAGGAGGCTTTGGGCGTGACCAGTGAGATATACCTGCTGGAGCGCGTGCTACGAGTGGGTGCTGGTATGGTGACCAGTGAGCTGAGATAAGGCGGGGCTTTACCTAGCAGAGATTTGTAGATAACCTGTAGCCAGTGGGTTTGGCGACGAGTATGAAGCGAGGGCCAACCAACGAGAGCGTACAGGTCGCAATGGTGGGTAGTGTATGGGGATTTGTTGACAAAACAGATGGCACTGTGATAAACTGCATCCAGTTTGTTGAGTAGAGTGTTGGAGGCTATTTTATAGATGACATCACCGAAGTCAAGGATCGGTAGGATGGTCAGTTTTACGAGGGTATGTTTGGCAGCATGAGTAAAGGATGCTTTGTTGCGATATAGGAAGCCGATTCTAGATTTAATTTTGGATTCGAGATGCTTAATGTGAGTCTGGAAGGAGAGTTTACAGTCTAACCAGACACCTAGGTATTTGTAGTTGTCCACGTATTCTAAGTCAGAGCCATCCAGAGTAGTGATGCTGGACGGGCGAGCAGGTGCAGGCAGTGATCAATTGAATAGCATGCATTTAGTTTTACTTGTGTTTAAGAGCAGTTGGAGGCCACGGAAGGTATGGCATTGAAGCTCGTCTGGAGGTTAGTTAACAAGGTGTCCAAAGAGGGGCCAGAAGCATACAGAATGGTGTCGTCTGCGTAGAGGTGTATCAGAGAATCACCAGCAGCAAGAGCAACATCATTGATGTATACAGAGAAGAGAGTCGGCCCAAGGATGAACCCTGTGGCACCCCCATAGAGACTGCCAGAGGTCCGTACAACAGGCCCTCCGATTTGACACACTGAACTCTATCAGTGAAGTAGTTGGTAAACCAGGCGAGGCAATCATTTGAGAAACCAAGGCTGTCGAGTCTGCCAATAAGAATGTGGGGATTGACAGAGTCGAAAGCCTTGGCCAGGTCGATGAATACGGCTGCACAGTAATGTCTCTTATCGATGGTGGTTATGATGTTGTTTAGGACCTTGAGCGTGGCTGAGGTGCACCCATGACCAGCTCTGAAACCAGATTGCATAGCAGAGAAGGTACGGTGGGATTCGAAATGGTCTGTAATCTGTTAACTTGGCTTTCGAAGACCTTAGAAAGACAGGGTAGGATCGATATAGGTCTGTAGCAGTTTTGGTCTAGAGTGTCACCCCTTTTGAAGAGGGGGATGACCGCGGCAGCTTTCCAATCTTTGGGAATCTCAGACGATACGAAAGAGAGGTTGAACAGGCTAGTAATAGGGGTTGCAACAATTTCGGCAGATAATTTTAGAAAGAGTGGGTCCAGATTGTCTAGCCTGGCTGATTTGTAGGGGTCCAGATTTCAGAACATCAGCTATCTGGATTTGGGTGAAGGAGAAATGGTGGGGGCTTTGGCGGGTTGCTGTGGAGGGTGCCGGGCAGTTGACCGGGGTAGGGGTAGCCAGGTGGAAAGCATGGCCAGCCGTAGAGAAATGCTTATTGAAATTCTCAATTATAGTGGATTTATCAGTGGTGACAGTGTTTCCTAGCCTCAGAGCAGTGGGCAGCTGGGAGGAGGTGCTCTTATTCTCCATGGACTTTAGTGTCCCAAACCTTTTTTGAGTTAGTACTACAGGATGCAAATTTCTGTTTGAAAAAGCTAGCCTAAGCTTTCCTAACTGCCTGTGTATATTTGTTCCTAACTTCCCTGAAAAGTTGCATATCACGGGGGCTATTAGATGCTAATGCAGAATGCCACAGGATGTTTTTGTGCTGGTCAAGGGCAGACAGGTCTGGAGTGAACTAAGGACTTTATCTATTCCTAGTTCCATTTTTTTTTAATGGGGCATGCTTATTTAAGATGGTGAGGAAGGCACTTTTAAAGAATAGCCAGGCATCATCTACTGACGGGATGAGGTCAATGTCATTCCAGGATATCCCGGCCAAGTCGATTAGAAAGGCCTGTCCGCAGAAGTGTTTTAGGGAGTGCTTGACAGTGATGAGGGTGGTCGTTTGGTCGCAGACCCATTACGGATGCAGGCAATAAGGCAGTGATCGCTGAGATCTTGATTAAAAACAGCAGAGGTGTATTTGGAGGGCGAGTTAGTTAGGATGACATCTATGAGGGTGCCCGTGTTTACGGGATTTGGAGTTGTACCTGGTAGGTTCATTGATAATTTGTGTGAGATTGAGGGCATCAAGCTTGGATTGTAGGATGGCCGGGGTGTTAAGCATGTCCCAGTTTAGCCTGTTGAGGATGGGGGCGCTGTTGTCACTATTTATGCTAATCGTGTACTTTTTGAAACGGCTTCCCACAAAATTCTTGATCGTACAATATGCATATTATTATTATTATTGGATAGAAAACAGTCTATAGTTTCTATAGGAGTTGAAATTGTCTCTAAGTGGAACAGAACCCATTCTACAGCAATTTCCCTGACATGGAGTCAGATTTCAGAAATGTTGGCCCCTGATCTGGAGTCAGTTAAAAGGGCACTGTTATTGCTATGAGTATACGGACACTGCTTACGTCTTCCCCTGGATGCCTTTACGTGATGACGATTTGAATGGGGTCGATTGCGCGTTCACAGGCACTATAAATTAAAAAACCCTGTAGCTAGCAAGTCTTTTCTTGCTGCGTAATGCGCCTGGAGGACATCGACCCGCACTTGTTCCAAGCATTAGTGGAGGGAGTAATATTACTCTGGTCATGTTTCTACTCGTTATGGGAGTTAAAAACATCATAAGGTAGTTAATTTAAAGCGTTTTATAGCAATTTATATCCGTTTAGTGCGATTTTGGGACATTTATTTCTGAAACGCTGTGAATTGCTGGGCACGCTTCCAGTTCATCCCGAACGCAGTTGGCATTTCCACATGGCAAGAGGACAGCTTTCCACCAAAAGACGATTAGACCCAAGAAAGGATCCTTTGCCCAAGATACTGATGGAAGAACAGCTCAAAGTAGGACATTTTTATTATGATAAATCGTGTTTCTGTCGAAAAATGTTAGTGGCTTAGGACGCCATGTTTTTTGACGTAGCTTCGCTTGGCGCAAACTGTATTGAAAAGTAAGGATAATTTAAAAAATGTAATTCCGCGATTGTATTAAGAATTAAATTGTCTATCAATCCCTGTCCACCCTATATTTTTTAGTCACGTTTATGAGTATTTATGTATAAGAGTAGATCACTGTCTAATATGGCGCACGGACATTTTCTCACCAGCTGGGCTACATTTCACATTGTCTAACCATGATTTTGGTGGCTAAATATAAACATTTTCGATCAAACTCTATATGGATTGTGTAATATGATGTTACAGGAGTGTCATCTGAAGAATTCTGAGAAGGTTAGTGAAAAAATTAATATATTTTGGCGATGTTGACGTTATCGCTCACTTTGGCTAGAATCAATGCTGGGCTGCTATGTGCTATGTGCTATGCTAATATAACGATTTATTGTGTTTTCGCTGTAAGACACTTAGAAAATCTGAAATATTGTCTGTATTCACAGGATCTGTGTCTTTCGATTAGTGTATGCTGTGTATTTTTACGAAATGTTTGATGATTAGTAAGTAGGTAAACACGTTGCTCTATGTAGTTATTCTAGTCCATTTGTGACGGTGGGTGCAATTGTAACCTATGCCATCTACCTGAAATATGCACTTTTTTCTAACAAAACCTATCCCATACCATAAATATGTTATCAGACTGTCATCTGATGAGTTTTTTTCTTGGTTAGGGGCTATAAATATCTTAGTTTAGCCGAATTGGTGATAGCTACTGGTGTTGGTGGACAAATAAAAGATGGTGGATTATGCTAATGTGTTTTTAGGTAATAGATGTACATCTTTACATATTGTGTCTTCCCTGTAAAACATTTTAAAAATCGGACATTTGGCTGGATTCACAAGATCTGTGTCTTTCATTAGCTGTATTGGACTTTAATGTGTGAAAGTTAAATATTTAAAAAATATATTTTTTTTGAATTTCGCGGCACTGGTTTTTCAGTGGGGGTGGGGGGGGGGGGGGGGGAGTGCCGCTAGCGGCACCCTCATCCTAGACAGGTTAGGTCGCCTAGTAGAACGAGCTCAAAAAATAGATGGGGGGCAATCAATTCACATATGGTATCGAGGGCACAGCTGGGGGCAGAGGGAGGTCTATAGCAAGCGGCAACAGTGAGAGACTTGTTTCTGGAAAGGTGCATTTTTAGAAGTAGAAGCTTGAAATTTTGGGGTACAGACTTGGATAGTAATACAGAACTCTGCAGGCTATCTTTGCAGTAGATTTCAACACCGCCCCCTTTGGCAGTTCTATCTTGGCGGAAAATGTTATAGTTAGCGATGGAGATTTCAGGGTTTTTGGTGGTTTTCCTAAGTCAGGAGTCAGACACGGCTAAGACATCCGGGTTGGCAGAGTGTGTTAAAGCAGTGAGTAAAAGAAACTTAGGGAGTTGGCTTCCAAAGTTAACATGCATGAAACCAAGGCTTTTACGGTTACAGAAGTCAACAAATGAGAGTACCTGGGGAGTGCAGTGGAGCTAGGGCACTGCAGGACCTGGATTAACCTCTACATCAGAGGAACAGAGGGGAAGTAGGATAAGGGTACGGCTAAATGCTATACGAACTGGCCGTCTAGCACGTTCGGAACAGAGAGTAAAAGGAGCAGGTTTCTGGGCACGATAGCATAGATTCAAGACATAGTGTACAGACAAAGGTAAGGTAGGATGTGAGTACATTGGAGGTAAACCTAGGCATTGAGTAATGATGAGAGAGATATAGTCCCTAGAGACGTTTAAACCAGGTGATGGCATCGCATATGTAGGAGGTGGAACAACATGGTTGGTTAAGGCATATTGAGTAGGGCTAGAGGCTCTACAGTGAAATAAGACAGTTATCACTAACCAGGACAGTAATGGACAAGGCATATTGATATTGGAGAGAGGCATGCATAGCCAAGTGAACATATGGGTCCAGTGAGTGGTTGGGCTGACTGGGGACACGACGATTCAGACAGTTAGCAGGCCGATGCTAACAAGCTAGCAGTTAGCAGACCGGGTTAGCAAGCAAGCAGTTAGCAGGGGCTAGCAGTTAGCAGACCGGTGCAGGTGTAACAGTATAACTTTAAACCGTCCCCTCGCCCCGACACGGGCGCGAACTAGGGACCCTCTGCACACATCGACAACAGTCACCCACGAAGCAGCGTTACCCATCGCTCCACAAAAGCCATGGCTCTTGCAAAGCAAGGGGCAACACTACTTAAGTCTCAGAGCAAGTGACGTAACTGATTGAAATGCTACTAGCGCGCACCCGCTAACTAGCTAGCCATTTCACATCCGTTACACTCACCCCCCTTTCAACCTCCTCCTTTTTCCGCAGCAACCAGTGATCCGGGTCACGGCACCAATGTAACAGTATAACTTTAAACCGTCCCCTCGCCCCGACACGGGCGCGAACCAGGGACCCTCTGCACACATCAACAACTGACACCCACGAAGCAGCGTTACCCATCGCTCCACAAAGGCCGCGGCCCTTGCAAAGCAAGGGGCAACACTACTTAAGTCTCAGAGCAAGTGACGTAACTGATTGAAATGCTACTAGCGCGCACCCGCTAACTAGCTAGCCATTTCACATCCGTTACACAGGCAAGCTAGCAGTTAGCAAACCGGGGCTAGCAAGTTAGCCTTTGGGGGACGTCGCGATGGGGGTAAGTCTGTTTTTGCCTCTTCGTGCAGTGACGTCAATAGACCAGTCGTGGAATTAGTAGGGTTCCAAGTAGCTCTAGGTAACTAGCAGGCCTAGCAGGTTAGCAGAATGGGTCTTCAGCGGGCGTCGCGCCTGAGGGGCCTGTTGGAATCCTTGGGCAGATTATGTCGGTATTCCAGTCGTAGTGGATTGGCGGGGTTCCGTGCCCCGTACCGGCAGTAGAAGGGGACTTGGATATGGACTTGGGCTTTTACCAAATAGGGCTATCTTCTGTATACCACCCCTACCTTGTCACAACACAACTAATTGGCTCAAACACATTAAGAAGCAAAGCAATTCCACAAATTAACTCTAAACCAAGGTACACCTGTTATTTGAAATACATTCCAGGTGACTACCTCAAAGCTGGTTGAGAGAATGCCAAGTGTGCAAAGCTGTCATCAATGCAAAGGGTGGCTACTTTGAAGAATCTCAAATATATTTTGATTTGTTTAACACTCTTTTAGTTACTACACGATTCCATATGTGTTATTTCATTGTTTTGATGTCTTCACTATTATTCTACAATGTAGGAAATAGTCAAAATAAAGAAAAACTCTTGAATGAGTAGGTGTGTCCAAACATTTGACTGTTACTGTATATCAGAGGATACATCATCAATTATTACCTTTTCTTGATCCTATCTGAGTTCACCATCTTCAACAGCTGCCCGGGAAACAATCTGGCGTAACTATCGTATTTTTGTTATTTTATTTCGCTGCACCTTGGTCAAAACAAAGCGCTCGAGGTAACTTTTTTTTGCAATTTCTCGGTTTATTTCGTTGCACCTTGGTCAAAACAAAGCGCTCGATGTAACTTTTTTGCAATTTCTCGGCACCGTAGTCAAAACCGCTTACAAGACTCGAACCTAACACCAGCAGCCAATCGCAACACTTCAGCGGAGGCGTGTCTTGCCCAGAAGACGAGTGGGAAATCAAATAACGCCATTTTGTGCCCATCATTAAACAGTGTTTGCCGGTTTCCACTAGTTACCACACCCACAAAGTCATAAATGACGATATGGTCAAAATTCATGATTTATTTTTTGGGGTTCTTAATTTAAGTTTAAGGTTAGGCATAAGTATAGCAGTGTGGTTAATGTTAGGGTTGAGATTAGGTTTAAAATCAGACTTTAAGAAGACAACTTGAAATAGACAGGGTTTATGACTTTGTGAATGTTGTAACTAGTGATGACCGCGTTCACAGGCATTGTGCCGAAAATCTCCCCCGACAGAATTCCCCCCTTCGCTTGAACGCGCACGCACTCAAATCTTCATTGCTGCGACTTGCTTGCTAGTTGAGATTTCTGATCACGTTAGGATGCGTTTCATAATTTTTTTGTCGGTTTGATCGTGGGGGAGACAGTAATGTCTGCAGTTTTCCCATGTCCTATTCATCTAGTAGTTGTTCTGAAATGTTTATTGCTTGCCTACATTTTACTCCCTCCTCTATGTTTAATATAACACACATACATTCATTATTAATTTCGGTTGCCTATCCTGAAGTGAAGTTTGTTCTATAGAAAGTACTAAGGTATTAAAGAAATTAGAGGGGGGGGGGGGGAGAATTTCGCCAGGCAAGAAAATGGCCTTGCCGAATTCCCCCACCCCCCTTATAATTTCCTTATTTTTGTGGCTAGTGTCAAATACTTTCTGTGGCACACACTACTGGTCAACATGAGCTACCAAAAGGATTCCAAAGTGTGCCAGGCCTTGCAGTCCCAAGATAGAAGGGGGGGGGGGGGGGGTTGGCACACATCAGAGTCAAATACTTTCTAAAGAACAAACTTCACGTCAGGATAGGCAACCAAAATTAATAAGTAATATGTGTGTTACATGAAACATAGAGAAAAACATTTAGGCCAGCAATAAACATTTCAGAAAAACTACTAGTCGAATAAGACATGGGAGCGATGACGAATTTTGTCAAAGATATTTATTTATAGACTAATACACAAATAGCTAAACCGAAAACTGCAGACATTACTAGTGCCTCCCCTGCGATCAAACCGACATATAAAATAAAATGTAGTCTAACGTGATCAGAAATCTCTACTAGCAAGCAAGTCGCAGCAATGAAGAATTGAGTGCGTGCGCGTTCACGCGAAGGGAGGGATTCTGTCAGGGGGGAGATTTTCGCCACAACACCGGAAACCTCACAAGTCGCAGGCAGGTTTGACGGCAACGCCACAGGTGACAACGCCAGGTAGCACAATATGGCTGGTACAAACCTTTATGGGCATTCATTTGTTTATTGTTTTTTTCAAATGAGTTTTTAATGAAACCTGTTGATAGGACAGGCTCATTTGTACATAGGCCTTTGTGTGCTGTCTCTCTTGAAAGTTTTCATACATAGACTTTTACAACAAGAAGTTGAATGCCCCGGACCGACCGCTTTCTGCATTGTTCGCATAGGAATCGAAAGTAAAATGACGCTGTCACGAAATACATAAGGTAGGTGGTGATAATGAAACGAACCTGACAGAGCAACACAACAAGCCCACACCTGATCAGACGTGTGTTGCTGGTAACGACTGAATGAAAAGAACCATTTCACTGGAACTTCTAAATAAAATAAATGGATACACGGCCATACGAGACAACGCAGGGCAAGGTAAATATACCCGCTATTCTTATGACCGACTGACCTGTGTGATCATTCCTACTCTGGTTTGTCTCATTGAAGGAAAAAACATCCGTTAAGCTGTCAGCTAGCTTATTTTGTCAACTAAGTGTTTTACCAAAGAAGTGCACCCTGATCATGTAATTATGTAATATCCTACTCAAATCCACTTCCTGATTGTTTCATTGTGAAGGAAGTGTCCAACCAATGCACTGTGTTGTTTACAACTGAAACAAACAGGCATATTTGTGGCTCGGCTAAAACTATTGTTACAAGACATATTTCTAAATAATTGGTCATCATAGCACAATCAAACATTGAACATTTTCTTTGTACTAGCAGTCCCAATCCAGACACAAATGCATGAGTTACACCTCCATTAAAACACTAAAGTCTGAAGTATGATTCAACTTTCACTTTCCAGAGCTCCACCATGCCACACAGAGAATGCAATGAAGAGTCACGTGACAAGAGGCCACGCGAGGGACATATCAAACATGTCACTGCGGTATCAGTTATATAATCACTCAATCAATTTAACTGAAGTTACATGTGAGTCATTTTGTGTAATGCCAGGTTCAGCATGGTCCCAGTCGCAGATTTATAGTTGTTTGCTTTAGCCAACTCTTCTGCCATATTCATTCTATGGCATTTGCTGCATACAGATCTGGAAACCAGGCTACAGCGAGATCACAGTGGATACAATTTATCATCATGAACACTAATTAGCTTACTATGTGACATTTTCAGGAGGAGAAACAACCTTTGAGAAGAATGAGAAGTCCGCCTAGAAACAGAATAACTGGTTCGTTTAGGCAGAGGTTTGGAGGAAGAGTCAACAGACCACGGTAAGACCTGAGGACATTTCAGAGCAGGCTTGTGTAGCCTAAGGTTTGTTCTTGGTCATTTCAACATTTCCACACCTTCACCGACTCACAATACTCTCACTCATTCACGCTTTTTATTTTCTACTGTTTTCTTTACTGTACAGATTCATAAGGGACGATCATTCATTCCGGAAGCCCCGCTTCAGTTTTGGGTTCCAGAGATACCACTCCTTTACCCCCCGCCCACGGTTTCACTGGAGAGACCAGTCCGGCCCCCCTGGGCCCCCAGGCCCACCACAAGACCCATCAGGCCCCAACAGCCAGTACAGTGACCAGAGGAACATGGACAGGAACTCCCCCGTCAAGTCCTCACCTAAAGGACACACCAGTAGGTTTACGCTCATGTTGTGTTTGATGGGAGTTTTGACCAAATTAATTAACCTGTGGCTACAGGGTAAGCGTATTACCATCTATGCCAACATGAACCAGATCTCTTGGCAGAGTTCATAGTAGGGGCTAGGGCTGCACAATTAATCAGATTCACATCGAAATGTCAATATTGACATGTGAAATATTCATATCGCAATAAATATTTTGAAACGCATCTCAGCCGCGTAATGGCCTTTTAAAAAAAGTTTTCTATTTTTTTTGTTCTCTTGTGGCTGTTTCCCACCAAGCCCGCCCCCGTCAATCAAGCAGCGCAGTTCCTCTTCCTCGCTGTTAGATCATTATAAGTTTGCATGCTGTTCTCTTAGATCAAATGCAGTCAGCCGATTGTTCAAAACAAGAACGATGCTGCTTTCTACTTAGCTTCTCAATATGTCATCCTATTTCTAGGATTCCAACAGTTCACCCAAATGTTTTGATCTATATCGCACAAAAAATCGAATCGCAACATTTGGTTAAAAAAACCCTCATATTTTACCCATAGCGGGTAAAATATAGTACAGGCAACAACAAAACAATTATACCTGAAATACCTATATCACTTTCCTCGTGTGAACACTAGAGTGCAGTATGAGCAAACAGTGTTCATGTCAACTCAGACAGTGAATATATTAGCTACATTTGGAATGTGTTTTGCTCATCAGTATTCCTGGTGGTTGATAGTCACCAAGCAACAACCTGACAATGTTGCATAATACTGTCTGCACACAGCATTGGTAGATATTATAATGACAGTATTATGTCATCATTCTATATAATGAAATGGCAAACAATAGTATCCTACTGAAAAAGTGCTAATCATTCCAACCTTCATTAAACACCAGTGTATTTATGTCACCTCTTATGTAGAATACATAACAGCTGCTGAGCATCAAATTATAATATCATTTATTTTATACAGTACTCTATTGGGCATATATTTAAAGGGATACTTTGGGGTTTTGGCAAAGAGGCCCTTTATCTACTTCCCACGAGCCAGATGAACTCGTGGATACCATTTTTATCTCTCTGTGTCCAGTATGAAGGAATTTAGAGGTAGTTTTGAGAGCTAATGCCAACTAGCGTTAGCGCATTGACTGGAAGTCTATGGGTATCTGCTAGTATGGTAGTAGATACACATAGACTTCCAGTCATTGCTCTAATGCGAGTTAGCATTGACTCGTGAAACTACATCTAACTTCCTCATTGCCAAAACCCCGAAGTATCCCTTTAAGTACTGAACTGTAAATATTTCTGATCATCAAAGTTCGCCTCATCACATTAGCATTAGTATCATGAAGAATAAAAGTGGTTTAGTAAGACCACAATCAATGTGCCTGTAAGTCATCAATTACTTCTTATGCTTAAGCCCCATTCTCTATCATGTTTGAAAGTGTTTTCTTGAATAACTTTGCATTGCCTGAAGACGACCCAGGTCTTGTTATCTGCAATAGAAACCATGTCATTTTTCATCTCCTTGCTTTTGTTTAAATTAGCTGTATCGCTATTCTCAACTGTGGTAGTAGTGGTGGTGGTTGTTTTTTCTCCTATTTTAGTCAGCTGCTATGTCTCTGCGCAGACTGCAGTACTGTGGAGGTGTGTGGGTGTGGGTGAGTGTGTGAGGAACAGGTTGCTCTATGTGCCTGAGAGATCTGCTATGATGGTGACTCATTTGTATAGTGTGTGTTAGAGATGGAAAACGAGAGAGATATAGCTAAAGAAATCAAGGAGAAAGAGGGAGTGAGGTACCGGGCAGACAGGCAGCTTTGAATACAGGTAATGAACCATAACAAAGCTATCGCCTCACACACTGCGAGGCAGACTTTGCAAATCACACCCAATACTGAAAGAATGCTTAACGAAACATTAATTTTAGCCCCTGCGTGCTGCCTGTAGACAATAACTCTCCCGCTGATGGCAGATTGCAGCCAGAGAGATGGAGATGGGGAAGCTTAGTCCTGAATTATACCTGCAGCTAGAGGCACTAATGGGATGTTAGTTTGGCCCTGAGGACACTGGGTAGGTTGAGTAGTCCCAGCATCAATCACAGATATTAGAGTTAATTGAGAGATATCAACTGGGCCAATCAAGGATATTAGAGTTCATCACAGATGTCAGCTGCTGTAGTTTAGCTCTAAGTTATCCCCCATCTGTTCTGAGCTGTAGGTGTGTGTTATGTTGAGTGGGGGCTTGTGTTGTATTGTTGTTTGAAGATGTGGTTTGTCTGTGTGATGTTGCAGGTGCTCTCAGGTCTTCTGCAGGCGCCAGCAGAGAGGAGAAGCAGCCTGTGTCGTTCACAGTAAGTCCACATTCCACCACTCCTCTCAGCACGTTTGGGATCTGGGGAGTCTGTGCTGTTTAAAGTAGGGAGGGCACACATCCTGTATTTGTTGTCATGCTCCGCTAGTGTATTGTGGTGACTGAACTTGTAAATCATTCCCTCTCTCTTCCAAAACTACATGTAGGTAGGCCTCCTTCATAATTAAAAAAATAATAAGTTTCGCCAGCAGGGTTTGAGTAGGTTACATTCTAAATGTAATCCGTTACATTTACCTGTCAAATTGTAATCCACAATGTAACTTTTGGATTATCAAAACTCTGTAATGTTATCTGATTACTTTCCCCTTAAGAGGCGCGGGTTCGTGGCTGTCACAGCCATAAAGTCATAAAATCGGATTTTAAACCTAACCTTAAGCACTGTGCTAACCCTAATGCCTAACCCTAACCTTAAATTAAGACCAAAAAGCACATTTTTGTTTTCATAAGTTTTTACCATATAGTCAATTTTGAGGTTATGGTTAGGCATTATTGTTAGCAGTGTAGTTAAGGTTAGGGCTATATTTAAAATCAGATTTTATGACTTTGTGGCTGTGCCAGCCACTAACCTGGGCGTTACAATTTTGAAGACAAAATTACCATTTGAACGACATCAATAGCAGGAAAATTCAATCTTATAGTTTACATAGTTCGCCATACATGAATCAGATGTATGATTTTTACATTTTACTTTATGGGTTGGTTATGTAGGGTTCTTCTAATCCATTGCTTTCTACTACAGATAATAATACGATTAGGCTATATCTTCACATTAAAAAAACTGTGTACATTTCCAGTCATTCCAATTAATTAAATACTCCTTGATCCTCAAGAATAGGACTTGGAAATGTACACTGATCAAAAATATAAACGCAAAATGTAAAGTGTTGGTCCCATGTTTCATGAGCGGAAATAGAACATTTATGGGATCTTTTATGTGCACATAAAGCTTATGTGCAGAAATGTGTTTGCATCCCCATTTCTTCTCTGCCAAGATAATCCATCCACCTGACAGGTGTGGCATATCAAGAAGCTGATTGAACAGCATGATCATTACACAGGTGCACCTTGTGCTGGGGACAATAAAAGGCCACTCTAAAATGTGCAGCTTTGTTACACAACACAATGCCACAGATGTCTCAAGTTTTCGGGGAGCGTGCAATTGGCATGCTGACTGCAGAAATGCCCACCAGAGCTCTTGCCAGAGAATTGAATGTTAATTTCTCTACCATACACTGCCTCCAACATTGTTTTAGAGAATTTGGCAGTACCTCCAACCAGCCTCACAACCGCAGACCATGTGTATGGTATCGTGTGGGTGAGCGGTTTGCTGATGTCAGTGTTGTGAACAGATTGCCCTATTGTGGTGGTTGGGTTATGGTATTGTCAGGCATAAGCTACGGACAACAAACACAATTGTATTTTATTGATGGCAATTTGAATGCACAGAGATACCATGATGAGATCCTGAGGCCCATTGCTGTACCATTTACCTGCTGCCGTCACCTCACGTTTCAGCATGATAATGCACGCCCCCATGACACAAGGATCTCTACACAATTCCTGGAAGCTGAAAATGTCCCTGTTCTTCCATGGCCTGCATTCTCACAGACATGTCACCCATTGAGCATGTTTGGGATGCTCTAGATCGACATGTACAACAGCGTGTTCCAATTCCCGCCAATATCCAGTAAATTCTTACAGCCATTGAAGAGGAGTGGGACAACATTCCACAGACTACAAGCCCGATCTACTCTATGTGAAGGAGATGTGTAGCGTTGCATGAGGCAAATGATGGTCCCACCAGATACTAACTGGTTTTCTGATCCACACGCCTACCTTCCTTTTTAGGGTATCTATGACCAACAGATGCATATCTGTATTCCCAGACATGACATCCATAGATTACTGCCTAATGAATTTATTTCAATTGACTGATTTCCTTATATGAACTGTAACTCAGTAAAGAATTTTAAATTGTCACATGTTGCATTTATGTTTTTGTTCAGTATAGATTAGCCATTATTTTACCTGATCATATCCCCAAAACTAAGGACGAATTAGCCTCATTTATTTAGTCATGGAGGCCTGATTGCGCTCATTGCTTCGCGTTGAAAAATAAACGGAAGCAAACTGAGTAGTCCCTTATATGTAACTGATTACATATAATCCATTAATCCATGATCGCCCCTTGCTTGACTGCTGCTTCAATTTCTCAGAAGTGATATGATCCACACTGGGAGGTATGTACCACACTGGGAGTTATGTACCACACTGGGAGGTATGTACCACACTGGGAGGTATGCACTGCAACAAATGTACT
The DNA here is from genome assembly GCF_029448725.1 of Salvelinus fontinalis. NCBI lineage: Eukaryota > Metazoa > Chordata > Actinopteri > Salmoniformes > Salmonidae > Salvelinus > Salvelinus fontinalis. The sequence continues at coordinate 29,074,562 of NC_074672.1, forward strand.
TATATTGAATTTAAGTCTGAGTGAATCTCTTTGCCCATTATGCTCGCTGTCAAAATGTTTATTACACACACACACACACACACACACACACACACACACACACACACACACACACACACACACATACAGCGTCTTTCAAGGTCCTTCAAATCAAAGATATAAAAAAAGAAAAACTCAAACATTGAATAATCTTGGCTAGTCTGCTCGGTAAAATTATTTATATGTGTGTGTGTCCTCCGCGCTCCTGGCTATGATGGGAATTAGAAGGACAGAGAGAGCACAGGTGCAGCATAAAGAATGGAATTGAAGGTTGGATGGTCTGACTTAGAAAGAAAGGAGCAGAGTGAAGCAGAAGTCTCCTTCCGTTTTACCATGCTGATGATTCCAACTGCCTGCTAACCTTGAGAAGATGAACTCAACAACAATCAGGTGGGCTCTGAATGGCAAATGTGCTAAGGTCTTAAGGAATACAAAGGGAACATGGACTTCCTGAAGGGCCACCCCCAGGTGGTAAGGGTAGGTAACAACACATCCGCCATGCTGATCCTCAACACGGGTGCCCCTCGGGTGTGTGCTCAGTCCCCTCCTGTACTCCCTGTTCACTCATGATTGTATGACCAGGCATGACTCCAACACCATCATTAAGTTTGCTGATGACACAACAGTGGTAGGCCTGATCACCGACAACAATAAGAAAGCCTATAGGGAGGAGGTCAGAGACCTGGCTGTTTTTTTTGGCATGGGTCAAAAGATCCTCAGATCCTCAATGTTCTACAGCTGCACCATCAGGAGCATCCTGACTTGTTGCATGACTGCTTGGTATGGCAACTGCTCGGCCTCTGACCGCATGGCACTACAGATGATAGTGCGTATGACCCAGTACATCACTGGGACCAAGCTTCCTGCCATCCAGGACCTCTATACCAGGCAGTGTCAGAGGAAGGCCCTAAAAATTGTCAAAGACTCCCGCCACCCTAGTCATAGACTATTCTCTCTGCTACCACACGGCAAGTGGTAACGGAGCTCCAAGTGTAGGTCCAAAAGGCTACTCAACAGCTTCTACCCCCAAGCCATAACACTCCTGAACAGCTAATAAAATGGCTACCCAGACTATTTGCATTGCCCCCTCCCCTCTTTTACACTGCTGCTATTCTCTGTTTATTATCTATGCATAGTCACTTTAACTCTACCTACATGTACATATTACCTCGACTAACCGGTGCCCCTGCACATTGACTCTGTACCGGTACCCCCTGTATATAGCCTCACTATTATGTTACTGCTGCTCTTTAATTATTTGTTACTTTTATTTCTTAATTTGTTACTTATTTTTTTACTTCACACGTATTTATCTTAAAACTGCATCGTTGGTTAAGGGCTTGTAAGTAAGCATTTCACTAAGTTCTACACCTGTTGTATTTGGTGCGTGTGACAAATAAAATTTGATTTGAAGTGGAATGTGTCTATTATAGTTGCACAGAAGACTGTAAAACCAGAGTTCGAACCAGAAGGAATGCAGAATTTTTAGATTTGAAACAATTTCACTGTTCATAAGTAGTGCTTTGCTTATAACTGCTTGTAACTCTCTCTCCCCTGTGTCTATGTAGGTGGCTCAAAAGAAGGAGAGATCCCACAGCAGAGAGGGAGAAAGAGAGAGGGAAAGAGAGCTCCCCTCCACTGTGAGCAGGGCCGCAGCACGAAACAGAACCATCCAACAGAAGAGGAAAGAAATAGAACAGGTATAGTACAGTGAGCTTTTAACATCTAGTATTGTATATCATGTTTGAAATGATTTAGAGGAAGAGTAGATTTGAGAATAACAAATGAGTGAAAGATAAAGGAAGAAGGACTAAGAATATAACATCAGAAGAATAAAATAAAGTTAATCAGAAAACAACTTTCATCCTGATAACTCAACTGGATACTAACACGCAAACAGTTGTTTACACGTTGCTAAGAGAGTTGCTAAGAGAGTTTCTAGCTACTAGCTACCTGCTGTTAGCTAATAAAAATGACAATAAAAAACTGCAAAGGACAGGACAAAAGACAGGAAAACAAGTACCTAAACTTACACAAGCAAGAGAAAACAATTCAGACAGAAAACAAGAAAGGTGGGCTTTGTTTACATTAAGAAATGCCTAGCTACAACTAGCAAAGTGAAAACATATACTGTATCCAGCTGTAATCAACTAAGATGGATACATTTGTGACTCATTTCAGGAAAATAGATGTATGTCGTACGTCACTACTTCACAGGAAAGGCATTTGAATGTCGTTTATTTTTTTTAATCAAAATGCATCTTTTGGCACAAATTTCTTCTGGAACGTGAACTTTCATGTGCCTTAAAAACAACCGTATATGCCATCTGTAAATACAAATAAAATTGTTAAATTACGAGCCTAATTGGTTTAGCCATGGATAAAAACAGGAACCTTCTCACTAGCTGTGATAATGGATGGGCTGGATATGCCAAGAGATGAGTTCGGATTGCGCTTGCCATGTAGCTCGCTTCTGTCTATAACATGAGTTTAGTATGTGTAGGTGATCCTTTCTAAAGCGGCTTTTTTGAAAGATATCATAAAGAACTGCGCAAATGTTGCTAAGGCTCTCCACTTTCTGGAGGACCGAGTTATGAAATCAGTGGAATCCCCGGGAGAAGCAAAGGTTGTAGATCTTTTGTTTTGGCTTTACTTAGGCTTTCCTGTCTGACTAAAGAGAGAACACAGAAGGTTGTTGTATAAAACACCTGTCTGGATTACATCTTTAAACTAAGGGCAACCATGGCATCAGTGACAGAAGCAAACATCCATTTATATGGGTAAGAGAGTCTAGCTAGCTACATTTTCAGATATTATAGGTTTCTAATTGGCTCGCCAGCTAATGTTACGTGTCTGATCTTTGTAGTAATGTTATTTGTGTCTCAGAGCCATTTGCATTGCTAGTTATAGCATATTGTTAGCTAGGTAGCTAACATTGAACCTAGCTATTAGCTTTAGCTACCTGTATATTCATGCAGGGTAGTAAATGATGTCATGCAGCCTGTCATTTTTGTGTTTATACTTTTTCACAACGACAATTTTGATGTCGGACGACAAAAAAATGCTCATGATGTTGCTGCAACAACTGTATACAGACATGTCGATAGAAGTAGTATAAATATATAAATAAATAAATAAATCCTTAAAGGAATGGGTGGGGCTGAGTCTTAAGAGGGTGTGAATGATGCTGAATGGGTGTAGATAAAGAAGAGCTCTCCAGTAGGTGTACCAAAACATTCAAGGGCCATTTTCTCAAAATTGGGGTTACAAGTTTATCAACTTTCGTTTATCAACATACACTAACGTTTATCAACATACACTAAGTTGACTGTGCCTTTAAACAGCTTGGAAAATTCCAGAAAATTATGTCATGGCTTAAGAAGATTCTGATAGGCTAATTGACACCATTTGAGTCAATTTGAGGTGTACCTGTGGATGTATTTCAAGGCATACCTTCAAACTCAGTGCCTCTTTGCTTGACATCATGGGAAATCAAAAGAAATCAGCCAAGACCTCAGGAAAAAAATTGAAGACCTCCACAAGTCTGGTTCATCCTTGGGAGCAATTTTCAAACGCCTGAAGTTACCACGTTCATCTGTACAAACAATAGTACGTGAGTATAAACACCATGGGACCACGCAGCCGTCATACCGCTCAGGAAGGAGACGTGTTCTGCCTCCTAGAGATTAACGTACTTTGGTGCGGAAAGTGCAAATCAATCCCAGAACAACAGCAAAGGACCCTGTGAAGATGCTGGAGGAAACAGGTACAAAAGTATCTGTATCCACAGTAAAACGAGTCCTATATTGACATAACCTGAAAGTCCTCTCAGCAAGGAAGAAGCCACTGCTTCAAAACCACCATAAAAAAGGCAGACTACGGTTTGCAACTGCACATGGGGAAAAGATTGTACTTTTTGGAGAAATGTTTTCTGGTCTGATGGAAAAGAAATAGGACTGTTCGGCCATAATGAACATCGTTATGTTGTGAGGAAAAAGGGGGAGTCTTGCAAGCCGAAGAACACCATCCCCACCGTGAAGCACGGGGGTGGCAGCATCATGTTGTGGGGTGCTTTGCTGCAGGAGGGACTGGTGCACTTCACAAAATAGATGGCATCATGAGATAGAAAAATGATGTGGATATATTGAAGCAACATCTCAAGACATCAGTCAGGAAGTTAAAGCTTGGTCGCAAATGGGTCTTCCAAATGGACATTGACCCCAAGCATACTTCCAAAGTTGTGGCAAAATGGCTTAAGGACAACAAAGTCAAGGCATTGGAGTGAACATCACATTGCCCTGACCTCAATCATATAGAACATTTGTGGGCAGAACTGAAAAAGAATGTGCGAGTAAGGAGGCCTACAAACCTGACTCAGTTATACCAGCTCTGTCAGGAGGAATGGGCCAAAATTCACCCAACTTATTGTGGGATGCTTATGGAAGTCTACCCGAAATGTTTGACCCAAGTTAAACAATTTAAAGGCAATGCTACCAAATACTAATTGAGTGTATGTAAACTTCTGACCCACTGGGAATGTGATGAAAGAAATAAAAGCTGAAATAAATAATTCTCTCTACTATTATTCTGACATTTCACTTTCTTCAAGTAAAGTGGTGATCCTAACTGATTTAAGACAGGGAATTTTAACTAGGATTAAATGCTGGGAATTGTGAAAAACTGAGTTTAAATGTAGTTGGCTAAGGTGTATGTAAACTTCCGACTTTAACTGTATACCGTAATTTCCGGACTATAAGCCGCTACTTTTTTCCCACGCTATGAACCTTGCGCTTTATACAATGACGCGGCTAATTTATGGATTTTTCCCGCTTTCACAAATTCATGCCGCCAAAAAACTGAGCACCGTCACATAATGTGACGTAAATCGAGCGCGCTCAAACTTTCCATCATTCTGATTACGGTAGTCATTTTGTCACCCTCATCATGGCAAAGACACGGAGAAATGCATATGATGCAGCTTTCAATTTGAAGGCGATCGATCTGGCTGTTGGAAAAGGAAATAGTGCTGCTGCACGGGAGCCTTAATGAGTCGATGATAAGACGTTGGAAACAGCAGCGTGAGAAACTGACTTAGTGCAAAAAGACAACAAAAGTTTTCAGAGGAAAGAAAAGCAGATGGCCCGAACTAGAAAATGAGGCTTGGATGAGTTTGCCTCCGGATGAAAGTGAGGCGAGCGCAATGAAAACGATCCAACATCGGATGAAGCAATTCTGAGGCTATTCAACTCAGACACCAAAGGAGATGACTTCAGTGGTTTCAGTGCACAGGAGGAAGATAGTGACCAAGGACTTTCTTGGTAGGCTATTGTTTACTGCTATTTAAAAAAAAAAAATGTTACAAGCCTGTTTCGTTAAAGCCTATTTATTTTTGTTACAAGCCGTGTTTTGTTTAAAGGCTGTGTAAAGTTCATTTGTTTCAATGTACCGGTAGGCACCTGCGGCTTATAGACACGTGCGGCTTATTTATGTACAAAATAAAAAAAATATATTAAATTCAGTGGGTGCGGCTTATATTCAGGTGCGCTTAATAGTCCAGCAATTACGGTATATCATTTTTGTGCAAAAATATTGAATAGGGTAATTTTACCAATTGCACTTATGGATGTGAGGTTTGGGGTCTAACCTGTATTTACGATTACAAGCATTGGGAGAAAAATCTTAATACAGAATTCTGCAGAATTATCAAAAATAATAAAAATGAAGTACCAAATAATGCATGCAGAGTAGCTCAGAAGTTTACCTTTTAATTGTAAATATAAAGAAAATGACACAAATTTTTGCACTGTTTCAAATTAAGCCCCACAACATCCTTACAATTCAAAGCACTGAATATCCAAGAGCTTAACACTGAAAAGAGACGCCTGTGTCAGCTATTTAAAAAACACTAAACAACCCTATTATCCAAACACACAGGGAAATCTATCAAATTGTTACAGAAATTAAAACTATTTGACAAATTGGAAAAATGTAACAAAAACAGAGAAAACAAAATCACTATTTGACACTCAAAAGAGAATATAAATTGTCAGAATGTCTCTATTCTGTCAGAAATACAGATCCTGACCAAATACCACCAATTTGCTATAGAAAAGGGGAGACACAAAAAAACATGGCTACCCAAAGTGGGGCATCTATGTGGTCACTGCACAACAGGGGAGGTAGAGACAGAGATACACTTTTTCCTCTACTGTAAGAAATACTCCCAAATAAGAATCTTTTTTTCAAGAAATATCTCAATCAAATCCTAACTTCTCTGCATTTACTAACGACATAAAGCTGGGAATTATTCTGGGTGAGGGAGAAACTACAAATATTACTGCCATATATGTATATGATTGCCATAGCCTGAGGGACATTTCTCAACAATTAATTCCCTGAGGTATTTACATTGTATATAACTTACAAGTAATACATAGTGTAACCATCATTCATGTTTGTTTATTTATTAGCTGTTGTTTCTTTTTATAATCGTGTTTTTATTTAATTACATGTATGACTGAAGGTTACACAATACAACAGCAGTAGTGTTGTACATGTATACATGATTATATATGTACTATTATTACTACTGAAATGAACTGTATTTCACTATCTTCATTGCATTGTACTGTATTTACTGAAATGCTGTACCACCATACCACTTTGGCAATATCTACAAATTGTATTTCATGCCAATAAAGCAATTTGAATTTGAGAGAGAGAGAGAGAAAGAACAGAGAAAAGGAGGTAGGATTATGAGAGCGAGGGGAATAGAGAGGGAGGGAAAGGAGAGAGAGAGAGAGAAGGAAAGAACAGAGACGAGGAGGTAGGATTATGAGAGCGAGGGGAATAGAGAGGGAGGGAAAGGAGAGAGAGAAGGAAAGAACAGAGACGAGGAGGTAGGATTATGAGAGCGAGGGGAATAGAGAGGGAGGGAAAGGAGAGAGAGAAAGAAAGAACAGAGACGAGGAGGTAGGATTATGAGAGCGAGGGGAATAGAGAGGGAGGGAAAGGAGAGAGAGAAGGAGGTAGGATTATGAGAGCGAGGGGAATAGAGAGGGAGGGAAAGGAGAGAGAAAAAGAAAGAACAGAGATGAGGAGGTAGGATTATGAGAGCGAGGGGAATAGAGAGTGAGGGAAAGGAGAGAGAGAAGGAAAGAACAGAGACGAGGAGGTAGGATTATGAGAGCGAGGGGAATAGAGAGTGAGGGAAAGGAGAGAGAGAAGGAAAGAACAGAGACGAGGAGGTAGGATTATGAGAGCGAGGGGAATAGAGAGGGAGGGAAAGGAGAGAGAGAAAGAAAGAACAGAGACGAGGAGGTAGGATTATGAGAGCGAGGGGAATAGAGAGGGAGGGAAAGGAGAGAGAGAAGGAAAGAACAGAGACGAGGAGGTAGGATTATGAGAGCGAGGGGAATAGAGAGGGAGGGAAAGGAGAGAGAGAAAGAAAGAACAGAGACGAGGAGGTAGGATTATGAGAGCGAGGGGAATAGAGAGGGAGGGAAAGGAGAGAGAGAAAGAAAGAACAGAGACGAGGAGGTAGGATTATGAGAGCGAGGGGAATAGAGAGGGAGGGAAAGGAGAGAGAGAAAGAAAGAGGGGAGTTGTGGAAAGGGTGATTTGATAACTGCTGTGCCAAAACTAATTGAGGAACATTGCGCCAGAGACACCTCTAATTTATTATCATTTTTTCTTCATTGTAGCAGCTGAATCAGTTGAATAGGTTATCATTCATGATTAGAGCCAATACATGGTGAGGTTATAATCTGCTTGTACATCCCTGGGTAGTTTACCTGCAATCACTCACAGATGGAACTTCTGTTATTGTCAGGTTGTTTGTCCAGGTTTTTTAATCATAAATCATAATGAGTCATCACATGCGCACGATGCTGTTTTCTTTGAATAGCTTTTGATACACGTGCTTTAATAGATACGTCACAGTCAATGTGACAGAGCATCACATGAAGCGTTGCCAGTGGGAGGTGTGCTGTGTTGTCTCCATCCACTCGACTGATGAGAAGGTATCTCTCGCTCTTCACATCTCCATGGTTACTGGAGATGGTAGGCTCTGTGAGAGAGTAGTCTCGAAACAGGTAGCTGATACACTCATCCTTCAAAGATTCACACAGTGCCCTTTCATGGTGTGTACTGTCGTGTGAACAGCCGTCTGTGTGTGTGCTGCTGCCCTGGACTGCTCATCCACTCAGTGGTAATGACATACACATGACGAGACCTCTCGCCCCAAGCATCTCTCCTAGAACTCTCTCAATCCCTGTCTTTCCATCCTCTTTTCCTCTCTTGCTTTCCATCATCTCTTTCATCCTCTCTTCACACCCGCTCTCTTTCCATCCTCTATCTCTTGTGATTCTCCTCTCTCTTCAGCCCAGCTTCTCCCCCTCGCTCTTCCCCTCGCTCTTCCCCTCTCTCTTTCTCGCTCTTCACCTCTCTCTCTCTCTCTCTCTCTCTACCCCCTTTCTCCCCCTCTTCATCTTTTGTTTGCCTTACTCCACCTGTGTCTGAAGGCTCATATCTGCAGCATTCCTTTGGTATTAGAGTGAGCTGAGGTATCTTTAGACCAATCTGTGCTATGCTCCTCACTGGAACAGGAGCCACAATGCAAAGAAAACTCCCATGTGCCATGAAAATGTGTTTGTGTTTGTCATGCTGGTGTACAATTAGGATTGTGACACAGTTTAATGTGGTTTAGAAGATAATGTGGTTTAAAAGATGCGTGTACAGGTTTGTGTTTTAGGACTGTGATGCACAGTTTAAATGTGATGGTGAAAAAGCTGACTGTCTGTGTGTTATGCAGGTGTACCGTCAGGACTGTGACACGTTTGGTGTGGTGGTGAAGATGCTGATAGCCAAAGACCCCTCCCTGGAGCGGCCCATCCAGTCATCTCTACAGGAGAACCTCAGGGAGATTGGCCTGCGCTGTGTAGAGGCCATGCAAGAGTTCATTGAGGATTATGACACCAGGGAACCATCCACAGTGATACGCACACACGCACCTTTGTCTTAACCTGTGTAAGTGGCTGGCTTGTCTACAAAACACTGATTGTGGTGTATACATGCTGATTGGGTATGTAAACTCGTGAGCTGGTCTGTCCTTGGTCAGTCAAGCCAAAGTCACTCCTGGTGCTCAGCCTTCTGGAAGCTCTGTGACTTCTACTGAAACTCAATAATTTATGTTTGTCAACTTTCAATATTGCTCTTGACAATGTGATGATGTAAGATATAGCTATTGCACTTGTGCTTCCTACCAAAGTGTAGTTCATGAATTCCAAGCCCGGTATTATATTGAAATGTTGTCTTTTTTATTGAAAATGTATTTATGACATGATTAATACATGACCTATAATATTTTTATATACTATGTTGATATACAAGGGTGATTTCTTCCAATATAGAGCAAGTTTCTATTTACACAACTTTTGGATATTCTCGGTGCATTAAAATCTGTTCTTGAAAATTAGGTCTCTCTGTGTTTGATTCAGTCTTGTAATGTCTCATGCTGCTGCTCCCTACACTCCCTGATCTACAAATCACGCTTATACACAAATCACCTTGATCTACAAAACACTCCCATACACATATCACCCTGACCTGCAAAACACCCTGACCTGCAAATCACCTTGACCTACAAAACACCCTGACCTACAAAACACCCTGACCTGCAAAACACCCTGACCTACAAAACACCCTGACCTACAAATCACCCTGATCTACAAAACACCCTGACCTACAAAACACCCTGACCTGAAAATCACCCTGACCTGCAAATCACCCTGACCTACAAAACACCCTGACCTACAAATCACCCTGACCTACAAAACACCCTGACCTACAAAACACCCTGACCTGCAAAACACCCTGACCTGCAAAACACCCTGACCTGCAAAACACCCTGACCTGCAAAACACCCTGACCTGAAAATCACCCTGACCTACAAAACACCCTGACCTGAAAATCACCCTGACCTGCAAAACACCCTGACCTGCAAAACACCCTGACCTGCAAAACACCCTGACCTGAAAATCACCCTGACCTACAAAACACCCTGACCTGCAAAACACCCTGACCTGAAAATCACCCTGACCTGAAAATCACCCTGACCTATAAAACACCCTGACCTGCAAAACACCCTGACCTGCAAAACACCCTGACCTGAAAATCACCCTGACCTACAAAACACCCTGACCTGCAAAACACCCTGACCTGAAAATCACCCTGACCTACAAAACACCCTGACCTACAAAACACCCTGACCTGCAAAACACCCTGACCAACAAAACACTCTTCTACACAAAACACCCTGACCTACAAAACACCCTGATCAACAAAACACTCTTCTACACAAAACACCCTGATCTACAAATCACCCTTATACACAAATTACCCTGATCTACAAAACACCCTCATACACATATCACCCTGACCTACGAAACACCCTGATCTACAAAACACCCTGATCTACAAATCACCCTTATACACAAATCCCCCTGACCTACAAAACACCCTTATACACAAATCACCCTGATCTACAAATCACCCTGATCTACAAATCACCCTGATCTACAAATCACGCTTATACACAAATCACCCTGATCTACAAATCACCCGTATACACAAATCACCCTGATCTACAAAACACCCTTATACACAAATCACCCTGACCTACAAAACACCCTGGTCTACAAAACACCCTAATACACAAATCCCCCTGACCTACAAAACACCCTGGTCTACAAATCACCCTGGTCTACAAATCCCCATGATCTAGAAATCACCCTGATCTACAAAACACCCTTCTACACAAATCACTCTGATCTACAAATCACCCTGATCAAATCAAATTTTATTGGTCGCATACACATATTTTGCAGATGTTATTTTGTGTGTAGTGAAATGCGTGTGTACCTAGCTCCAGCAGTGCAGTGATATCTAACAATTCACAACAATACACAAATCTGAAAGAAAACAATGGAATTAAGAAATATAGAAATATTAGGACGAGCAATGTCAGAGTCCGGAGTGTAGAAATATGTGTCCATATATGCAGTACCGGTCAAAACTTTGGACACACCTACTCACTCAAGGGTTTTCCTTTATTTGTACTATTTTCTACATTGTATAATAATAGTGAAGACATCAAAACTATGAAATAACATATGGAATCATGTAGTAACCAAAAACGTGTTAAACAAATCAAAATATATTTCAGATTCTTAATTCAAAAGGCACTCACACATCTGAGCTATCTATTTTGTAGGTGCATGGTATCAGTTGAAAAAAATGAAAAGCTCTGACGAAGGCCGTGAGGCCATAAGGAAGCTTATTAAAGAGCAGTGATACTATCAAGGGCAGTGTGCGGGTTTCTTCTTTTTTCTTCAAGTTTTAGATTCTTCAAAGTAGCCACCCTTTGCCTTGATGACAGCTTTGCACACTCTTGGCATTCTCTCAACCAGCTTCATGAGGAATGCTTTTCCAGAAGACTTGGAGTTCCCACATATGCTGAGCACTTGTTGGCTGCTTTTCCTTCACTCTGTGGTCCAACTCATCCCAAGCCATCTCAATTGGATTGTGGTCGGGTGATTATGGAGGCCAGGTCATCTGATGCAGCATTCCATCACTCTCCTTCTTGGTCAAATAGCCATTACACAGCCTGGAGGTGTGTTGGGTCATTGTCCTGTTGAAAAACAAATGATAGTCCAATTAAGCGCAAACCAGATGGGATGGCGTATCGCTGCAAAATGCTGTGGTAGCCATGCTGGTTAAGTGTGCCTTGAATTCAAAATAAATCACTGACAGTGGCACCAGCAAAGCACCCCCAAACCATCACACCTCCCCCTCCATGCTTCACGGTGGGAACCACACATGCAAAGAACATCCGTTTACCTACTCTGTGTCTCACAAAGACACGTCGGATGGAACCAAAATCTCAAATTTGGACTCATCAGACTAAAGGACAGATTCCCATCGGTGTAATGTCCATTGCTTGTGTTTCTTGGCCAAAGCAAGTCTCTTCTTCTTATTGGTGTCCTTTAGTAGTGGTTTCTTTGCAGCAATTAGACCATGAAGGCCTGATTCACGCAGTCTCCCCTGAAAAGTTGATGTTGAAATGTGTCTGTTACTTGAACTCTGTGAAGCATTTATTTAGGCTGCAATCTGAGGCTGGTAACTCTAATTTATCCTCTGCAGCAGAGGTAACTCTATGTCTTCCTTTCATGTGGCAACTCTCATGAGAGCCAGTTTCATCATAGTACTTGATGGTTTTTGCGACTGCATTTGAAGAAACTTTCAAAGGTCTTCACATTTTCCAGATTGACTGAGCTTTATGTCTTAAAGTAATGATGGACTATCGTTTCTCTTTGCTTATTTGAGCTGTTCTTGCCATAATATGGATTTGGTATTTTACCAAATACATCTATCTTCTGTATAACACCCCTGGCTTGTCACGACACAGCTGATTGGCTCAAGCACGTTAAGAAGGATAGAAATTCCACAAATTTTACTTTTAACAAGGCACACCTGTTAATGCAAATGCATTCCAGGTGACTACCTCATGAAGCTGGTTGGGAGAATGCCAAGAGTGTGCAAAGCTGTTATCAAGGCAAATGGTGGCTACTTTGGAGAATATCAAATATAATATTTTTTTGGTTTGTTTAACACTTTTTTGGTTACTACATGATTCCATATGTGTTATTTCATAGTTTTGATGTCTTCACTATTATTCTACAATGTATAAAATAGTAAAAATATAGAAAAACCCTTGAATGAGTAGGTGTGTCCAAACTCTTGACTGGTACTGTATATGTGTGCATATGTGATGGGATGTATAGACATTATGGACAGTGTGTGGATAGAATATGTAGTGTATCTGAAGAATATGTGGATAGAATAGTATATATAGAGCAATAGTTGAATAGGATGGCATTGACTATAATACAGTATATACATTACAATTAGTAAAACAGTATGTAAACATTATTAAAATGACCATTGATTCCATGTCTATGTACATAGGGCAGCAGCCTCTAACGTGCAGGGTTTAGTAACCGGGATGTTGCTGGCTAGAGATAGTGAATAAGTCCAGGGCAGTATATTGGTTGGAGGCCGCCTAGTGATGGCTATTTAACAGTCTGATGGCCTTGACATAGAAGCTGTTTTTCAGTCTCTCGGTCCCAGCTTTGATGCACCTGTACTGACCTTGCCTTCTGGATGATAGCAGGGTGAACAGGCCGTGGCTGGGGTGGTTGATGTCCTTAATGATCTTTTTGGCCTTCCTGTGACATCGGGTGCTGTAGATGTCCTGGAGGGCAAGCAGTGTGACCCGGTGATGCGTTGGGCAGACCGCACTACCCTCTGGAGAGCCCTAAGGTTGCGGGCAGTACATTTGCCATACTAGACGGTGAAGTGGGTCTAGGGAGGCTGAAGAAATTTGGCTTGTCACCTAAAACCCTCACAACCTTTACAGATGCACAATTGAGATTATCCTGTCGGGCTGTATCACCGTCTGGTACGGCAACTGCACCGCCCACATCCACAGGGCTCTCCTGCACAACGCATCACCGGGGGCAAACTACCTTCCCTCCAGGACACCTACAGCACCCGATGTCACAGGAAGGCCAAAAAGATCATCAAGGACAACAACCACCCGAGCCTCTGCCTGTTCACCCCGATATGGATCGCGTTGCATGAGGCAAATGATGGTCACACCAGATACCGACTGGTTTTCTGATCCACGTCCCTACTTTTTTTGTAAGGCATCTGTGACCAACAGATGCATATCTGGATTCCCAGTCATGTGAAATCCATAGATTAGGGCCTGATGAATTTACTGATTTCCTTACATGAACTGTAACTCAGTAAAATCTTTGAAATTGTTTCATGTTGCGTATAAATTTCTGTTCAGTGTACAGTGCATTCGGAAAGTATTCAGACCCCTTGAGTTTTTCCACATTTTGTTACGTTACAGGCTTATTCTAAAATGTATTTAATAGTTTATTTTCCTCATCAATCTACACACAATACCACATAATGACAAAACAAAAACATATTTTTAGAAATATTAGCAAATTTATTTAAAAATAAAAACTGAAATATGACATTTACATAAGTATTGAGTCTGCAACACCACTAAGCAAGGGACACCACCAAGCAAGCGGCACCATGAAGACCAGGGGGCTCTCCAAACAAGATCAGGGACAAAGTTGTGGAGAAGTACAGATCAGGGTTGGGTTATAAATTTTTTTATCAGAAACTTTGAACATCATACTGAGCAACATTAAATCCATTACTAAAAACGTCCGCTCACCAAAACTCACAGACCAGGCAAGGAGGGCATTAATCAGAGAGGCAACAAAGAGACCAAAGACAACCCTGAAGGAGCTACAAATCTCCACAGCTGAGGTTGAAGTATCTGTCCATAGGACCACATTAAGCTGTACGCTCCACAGAGCTGGGCTTTATGGAAGAGTGGCCAGAAAAAAGTCATTGCTTAAAGAAAAAAATACACAAACATGTTTGGTGTTCGCCAAAAGGCATGTGGGAGACTCCCCAAACATATGGAAGAAGGTACTCTGGTCAGATGAGACTAAAATTGAGCCTTTTAGCCATCAAGTAAAACGCACAAACCCAACACCTCTCATCACCCCGAGAACACCATCCCCACAGTGAAGCATGGTGGTGGCAACATCATGCTGTGGGTATGTTTTTAATCGCAGGGACTGGGAAACTGATCAGAACTGAAGGAATGATGGATAGTGCTAAATACAGGGAAATTATTGAGGGAAACCTGTTTCAGTCTTCCAGAGATTTGAGACTGGGACGAAGATTTACCTTCCAGCAGGACAATTACCCTAAACATACTGCTAAAGCAACACTTGAGTGGTTTAAGGGGAAACATTTAAATGTCTTGGAATGGCCTAGTCAAAGCCCAGACCTCAATCCAATTGAGAATCTGTGGTATGACTTAAAGATTGCTGTAAACCAGCAGAACCCATCCAACTTGAAGGAGCTGGAGCAGTTTTGCCTTGAGGAATGAGCAAAAATCCCAGTGGCTAGATGTGCCAAGCTTATAGAGACATACCCCAAGAGACTTTCAGCTGTAATTGCTGCAAAATGTGGGGTGAATAGTTATGAACGCTCAAGTTTTCAGTTTTTTTTGTGTTATTTCTTGTTTGTTTCACAAGAAAAAATATTTTGCATCTTCAAAGTTGTAGGCATGTTGTGTAAATCAAATGATACAACCCCCCCCCCAAAAAATCTATTTTAATTTCAGGTTGTAAAGGCAACAAAATGGGGGTGAGGGGGTGAATACTTTCGCAAGCCACTGTATCTGTAAGGTCCCTCAACTAAGTAGTGAATTTCAAGCACAGATTGAACCGCAAAGACCAGGGAGGTTGCAAAGAAGGGCAGCATTTGGTAGATGTGTGTAAAAAAATTTTTTTTTTCAAAAGCAGTCCCTGAATATCCCTTTGAGCATGGTGAATTTATTAATTAGGCTTTAGATGGTGTATCAGTACACCCAGTCACTACAAAGATACTGGCGTCTTTCCTAACAGTTGCCGGAGAGGAAGGAAACCACTCTGGGATTTCACCATGAAGCCAATTGTGATTTTAAAACAGTTACAGCGTGGTTGTGATATGACAAAACTGAGGATGGATCAACAACATTGTAATTACATCTCTAATCTAAATGACAGAGTGAAAAGAAGGAAGCCTGTATAGAATACAAATATTCCAAAACATGCATCTTGTTTGAAACAAGGCAAAAAAACTGAGGCAAATAAATTATATTTTGTCCTCAATACGAAGCGTCATGTTTGGTGCAAATCCAACACAACACATCACAGAGTACCACTGTTCATATTTCAAGCAGGTTGGTGGCTGCATCTTGTTATGGGTATGCTTGTAATTGGCAAAGAATAGGGAGTTTCTTAGGATACAAATAAACGGAATACAGCTATAAGCACAGGCAAAATCCTAGAGTTAAACCTGGTTCAGTGTGCTTTCCAACAGACACGGGGAGACGAATTCACCTTTCAGCAGGACAATAACCTAAAACACAATGCCAAATCTACAAAGTGTTATGAAAGTGTCTGAAAGTGTTACCAAAAGAAGACGTGAAATTTTCACTGTTCATTAAAATCCACTTTAATTCCAATATGACACAACATCAACAAATAAACATGCAAGACTTTTCTATCCCTACATCATGTTATACAAATAATGATTCTGTAGTTACAAAATATATATAAATATGTAGGGCCATTATGTACAGAACATTTACATTACTACATCCATAAATTAAATAACATTTATTTGACTGTTATATACATTTAACATGTATTATTATTGTTATTGTTATTATATTTCATTATTATTAATCTAGTAGTGGTATTCTAACTCTATAAAACAAAGCAGGTTGCGGGAGGAAACGGGACCATATGAGGCGCTGCTGTGCCTGAATGGTCAAGGAGCAAAGGTTAGAGCTGTCCTTGGTAAGCATGGATGGAGGGAGGGCAGGAGGCTATGTAAAACACACAGCACAGGGTTAGGTTCAACAGGCTACTTATACATGGTGATAACATGGCCGGCTAGCCAACAATACTGTACATTCAGCAGCTCTTGGTTTCCACTGAGGTAAAAGACAACACTGTACAGCACACATTTTCCACAATCACGCAGCCAGTTGACTGGGTTCGGAGGGCTGCCGTGTGTGCCAGGCAGTTTTTGGTTCTCCTTAGTAATTGATTGACTGATTATAAGTCATTGGTGGATCACTGGTATGAGAGGTCCACTCAGGTGGTTTTCCAAGGTCCAGTAGGTACATAAAATACGTGAGCACTTCGGCCCGTAGAGCTCTTGTTGCTGTGTACCATTACTTCTTTTAAACTGAGTCATTTGGGAGCATTCATTAAACTTTACAGACATGGTGAATTTATCCCCTGTCTGTTTCAAGATGGAAAACAATGCTAAATAGTTGCTAAATTCCATCATGAATTGCAATATTTGCAGTATTATTTTATGCCTTGTTGACATACTGAATATTATGCATGCATGAATCCAATTTCTATAAATGTTTTAACTGGTTTGAAAAAACAGCTAGTAATTTTACTACGGCAGTACATTTTATGAATACGTCCAGTATTTCTTGGATGTATCTGTAGATGTACCACTCTCGCACGCGCACGCGCACGCGCACACGCGCACACACACAGTTTATCATTTGCCATAACCTTTCTTGTTCTATATAATAAACAGTTAACAATACAAATGTGATGCTCGTGCCAATCGTTAGTCACCATTGTAAACATTGCAGTTGTGTAAGAAGCCGGTCCATTGCAGGCTTCCTGTTCTGATTAGATCATACTGTGTAGGTGTACACAAACAACACCCCCCCCCCCCCGCGCACAGAGCCAGTTGTATAACTCACACACATCAAATATATATGTCTCTCTCTCTCTCTCTCTCTCTGACACATACACATACACTCTTTCACATACTCTCTCTCTCCCTCACTTAATTTTTCTCTGTCTCCCTCCCACTCCCTTTCTCTCTCTTTCTCCCTTCCACTCTCTATGAGATGGTGCAGTTCTTGCTCTTCCTCCTCTGGCGCATGTGTAGCTGTCCGTGCAGCTGCCCGTGGTTTCCTCCATGAAGGGGTCCATGTATGGGTCCATGGTGGCCCCCCATCCCTCCCACCCCTGTAGGGCTGTATCTGTGGCGCAGCTCCTCATTGTTGAGGTAGCGTAGCTGGATAGGTCTGGGGATGGGCTCACCCAGGAAGTACCCCTCATCTTCTTCAGACTCAGAGGACGAGGAGCAGCTAGAGCACCAGGGGTCTGCCCCCTCCCCGTACCCCTCTCCACCACAGTATGGCCCCCCCAGGCCCAGCGGCTGAATCCCCCCGCCCCCCGCTGCATTGTGCAGGGTGAGGTCTGAGGTGGTGCGAGGGCAGGGTCTATAAGGCTGTTGTCTGTAACCACCCATGCCCCCAACGCCAAACAGGTCCCGGGCGGTGCGGCCGGCGGGTAAACGGTCGTAGTCCTCCTGAACGCGACGGTGTGGTGGTTCCATCATGTGATTTGCCCGGTCGGCCGCCAGGTGGAGGGCGTTGTCAGAGCGTGAGCGTCGAGAGCGCCGGTGGTGGCGACCACTGTTGCGGTGGTTGCCGTTTCCATCATTACCATTGCCGCGGTGTTTCCGTCGCCGTGGTTGCGTTGGTAGTTGTTGCCGTATGGGCTCTGGCTCATTGGGCCGACGACGAGGTGTCCTCTCAATCACGGCGGGCATGCGGAGGTTGCCACTACTCCCCATCAGGGCCACACGACCTTTACCCTCAAAGGCCAGAGGCTGGGGGGCGTCCCAGTACCCCAGGGGGTACCCCACCTGCACGGGCGCATTCAGGTTCCTGTATGGCCGAGAGGAGGTCAGGGACTCAGAGCTGCGGAACTGGACAGGGGAACCCAGTGTCCCCATGTTGCTCTTCTCAGACACATTCATCCCAGAATCCTTACTAAGGTCTGGCATGGAGAACCTGGACAGGTGCTCCTGACGCTTATTGACTCCATCCAGAGAGTTACCTGGGAAAGATACACAGACAGGTTATTTATACTTTATTACCTGATTGGGAGCATAAATCATTAGCCATATTATCATATTAGATCATATCTACTGTCTATCTTCTAAACTCAGGTGAGAGGGCACAGTACCTGTAGCGTTGGACAGGGCCAGAGACTCCATGGATCCTCGGGGGGTTTGTTCCAGAGGGGTGAGGGGCTCTGTGAAGCTAATGCCGTTGCTCATGGCGTTCCTGGTCAGTGGGGGCCTGCTGTCCCTCTGGAAGCCATGCATGCTGATGCTCCTCTTATCTGAGAAGCCCTGGCCTTGGCTGGACACCTCGTTAAAACTCATCTGGGTCCTCAGCTTGGGTGGCCGGAACTCGTCCTGGCTGTGGTGGATCCAGTTGTCCTGGAAGGATTGGCCCCTCAATGCCGCCATGGGCGTCCGCTTGGTGTTGCCCTGCTCTTTAACCCAGGACTCAGGCCTCTTCCCTGGGTTGCCAGAGCTCTGGGTTGGGGGGTGGGGTTTGGGGCTGGGGCTGTAGCCCTGCCTGGGGTTACACGGGCCCAGGAGCAGGGGCGTAGGGGTTGGAGAGGGGTCCCGCGGGGAGCCCTCATAGGCTGCCTCGTATGCTGGGGGGTAAGGTTCGTCCCGGCTCATCCACACCTGGTTGAGACTAGGGGTGCGGCTTGGGGTGCGACTGGGGGTTCGGCTGGGTGTCTGGATGGAGCCAAGGCTCAGACGGTCCATATGGATAGACAGGGGGTCCACCTCGACAGACAGACGGTCAGGCATTGGCGCTGGCTGGCGACGCTCCTGCTCGGTATTTCGGTGATCCTGTTTTATGATCTTGGTGCTGTGGCGGGACTCACGGGAGCGGGCACTCTGGAAGGCCGAGTCCGAGGAGTCGGATTCATCTGGGTCCTGTTTGATGGAATTGATTACATAATTGAAATACATAGAAAAGACACATATAGGTGTCACCAGAACATTCCGTTAAATGCTGGTTGTTCACCTGTCCGGCGCTGCAGGAGCGCGAGCAGTAGATCTGTCCCTGTTTGGGCAGAAAGGGGCGCCCCAGGAGGGAGCGCTTACAGCGGGCACAGCAGAAACACTCCTCTGTGGCATGCCAGTGCTGCCCGTCATATGTCATTTGGCCCTGGTCAATGCCTGGGGAGAGGATCACATCCTGGCATTAGAATTAGAAATGATGCTTACTACTAATAAGGTGTCAGTTTCGGGATATCACAAACTGATTCTTAATGATCACAGACAATTGGAGGCTTGATCTAGCCTTTGGATGAAAGAACACTGGCATAGGCATATGGTATATCAGCAGCATTACCGTCAGTCTAACTGACTGGCTGAAACCCATTATCTATAGTGAGAGACTGTAACTTTCCTCAGTAATTAGCTGAGCCAAGCACACAGTCTCTGAAGAGCCTGCTCATAGCCTCAGCTAATCTGTAAAACATGAGCCTACAAAATATTTTTATGATATTTACTGGAAGAAGAAATTAAATACAGCACAAATGCTGCGTTTTATTTCCCAGAAGGTTGATATTGTGATTTTACCCAAAACTGGGATTATGCGGTCTGTATAATAACTAAATAAATAACTAAATAAATATACATTTATCTCAGATTGTATGACTATTGGCACTTAACGACCACAGGTTCTTTGAATGGCTCCGTTAGGTTGTCGTCACCAGTAAAACATGTCAATAATGAAATGATTTGAGAAGTAGAGAAATGGAGGTAGAGATACAGAGAGAGACAAAGGGAGACTGATGGTGTGTGGGAACAACACAGTCATAGAGACGTGAAAACAGGGGACAAGATACATGTAAAAAGAGACACTAACCACGTTTTCATCCAAAAAATGTATGCAAATAAAGTCATGCCGTTTAGTAGGCTACAGATGAAATAAGTTCTGATGAACTTCACAGAGTGGTGAAAGTGCACAGTGATCTTGATGCTCCTTTCAATACATTTCGATGGTCTTATTCTGGCGACATGATGATTGATGCTTGACTGCTGTTTGACATATAAAACTAGAGTTGGTAGAGTTGAAAATGAGATGGAAACACATTGAACTTTAGATTTTTATTCGGCACATAAAAAAGTGAATTTTGTGTGCACTATGTCATCACACACTGATTTTTATCCACAAGTCAGTTTGCTGGAAACAACACTTGGGAAGTGGTGGGAAAATGTACACATTTTCTATGAGGATTTGACAATATTCGCATGAAAATTCGCATGAAAATCTGTCGCCAATTGGATGGAAACCTAGCTACAGAGAGCGAGAAAGGGATAAAAATAGGTCAAGGGAATAAGAAATGGTAAAAATAAAAGCAGGGATGGATATGTCAACAAGAGAGATGGAGGAAGATGGACAGCAATGAAGAGAGAAGCAGTTACATAGAGGTAAATATGGAAGTACAAGTAAAGGATGCAGGCGTGTTTTGAAGAATATAGAATCATTACATGATTTATTAACTGAACATACGAACTGACAACAACAAAGAAAGAGAAATACACTGATTGAAGTGACAGCAATAAGGGATCATAGCTTTCACCTGGATTCATCTATGTCATGGAAAGAGCAGGTGTTCCTAATGTTTTGTTTCACTCGATGTATGTATACATCATGTTCAGGAAACATCTAGAACCGTGTACCTATGTGTTCAGCGCAGGCGTCGCAGTACTCTGCGTAGAGAGACTCAAAGCAGTTGCAGCAGTGTGGATGTCCATCCTTCATGATGTAGCGCTGGCCGCCCAGCGGAGCCTCACACTCATAACAGCAGAAGTGCTTCATGTGCCAGTGCCTGCCCTCCGCCTCTGTACACTCATCAGCAAAGATAATCTAAAAGAGAGAGCGAGAGAGAGAGCGAGAGAGAGAGCGAGAGCGAGAGAGAGAGACCATACAT
Organism: Salvelinus fontinalis; assembly: GCF_029448725.1. Taxonomy (NCBI): domain Eukaryota; kingdom Metazoa; phylum Chordata; class Actinopteri; order Salmoniformes; family Salmonidae; genus Salvelinus; species Salvelinus fontinalis. The sequence goes on from NC_074672.1 coordinate 29,096,104, forward strand.
TACAATCATCAGCAAACCGGAATCTAAAGCAAATAGATAGACCAAAATCAGTAGTAAAAATAATTAAAGATAAAATGCCGGAGAGACAGAAAAGACTGTCAAACCATAGACCACTAGAGAGGGTGAGAAATACACACCAAGCGGAGACAGATTCTTACCAAGTGAAGATCACACATATCTTAGAATTAGCTGAAATAAGACTTAGTCAAACCCAGCAAGACTTCCTCAGATAACTGAGATGTGGAAGGTGAGACCCCTCAACACTCAATACCCCTTAAACCCCATCTCCCGCTGAGCTCCAGCTAACCCAGCCGACTGCCCACCACCCCAGCCCTCTGAACCCAGGCGTGCTTACCTCATCACAGGCACAGCAGCGGGGTTTGAGCCTCTCGGCATGGTGCCGGCCGCAGTAGATCTTCCCTTCTTGGTGGAAGTAGATGAGGTCCACCAGGAGCTCCTCACACATGCAGCACACAAAGCAGTGAGGGTGCCACACCAGGCCGTGGCCTGCCCGCGATGCAAACACCACAATGTCCCGTCCATTAATCTGGCCCCCACACTGAGAGAGAGAGAGAGAGAGAGAGAGAGAGAGAGAGAGAGAGAGAGAGAGAGAGAGAGGAGAGAGAGAGAGAGGAGAGAGAGAGAGAGAGAGAGAGAGAGAGAGAGAGAGAGAGAGAGAGAGAGAGAGAGAGGAGAGAGAGAGAGAGAGAGAGAGAGACAGAGAGAGAGACAGAGAGAGGAGGAGAGAGAGAGAGCCGAGAGAGAGAGAGAGAGAGAGAGAGAGGAGAGAGAGAGACGGAGGAGAGAGAGGACAGAGAGAGAGAGAGAGAGAGAGACAGAGAGACAGAAGAGAGAGAGAGACAGAGAGAGAGACAGAGAGAGAGAGAGAGAGAGAGAGAGAGAGAGAGAGACAGAGAGAGAGAGAGAGAGAGAGAGACAGAGACAGAGAGAGAGACAGAGAGAGAGAGAGCGAGAGAGAGAGAGAGAGAGAGAGAGAGAGAGAGAGAGAAAGGGGCCAAGATATAAATAGATAGAAAGAGTTAGAAAGAAAGAGTCAGATAAAATAAATGTACAGAGGGGAAAGGAAGAAGGAGGGGGAGAGAGGAGAAGGGGGAGAGAGAAGGAGGGGGAGAGAGAAGGAGGGGGAGAGAAGGAGGGGAGAGAGAGAAGGTGGGGGGAGAGAAAAGGAGTGGGAAGGAAGGTGGAGGGGGGAGAAGGAGGGGGAGAGAGACGGAGGGGAGATTGAAGGAGGAGGGAGAGGAGGGGAGAGAGATGCCAGTTACGATAGGAATAATCCAATGTTTCTAAATGTGAAGTGCATGATCTTATCAATGAAGGGCTTTTATGGCTAATCCTGCTGATTAGACATCAATCCAAAACCAAGGCAGAGAAAGCATCTCATTTAGACATGAACAGATCTGAGTAGAAAGCTGAATTTATTTTCAAATATAAATTAAATTTGCTGTAGCATGGATTTTATCCCATTTGCACCATCCCCTAGTGGTGCCCTCTATGTTTCCGCTCTTTGTGCTGTAGGATTTCTGTGATGTTTGTTTTGTGTCAGCAGTGAGTACCTGTTCACAGATGGCCCCACTGATGGACAAGGGGAAGGGGCGGACATTGCCTCTTCCCAGGTTGTCCCTCTTTCTCTGGTTACTGAAGAGCTTGAGCTCCCTCTTCTCCTCGTCGTCCAGCGTGTTGCAGTATCGGACCTGACGACCAAACCAAAACACTCTTTCGTCACCCATATCAAACACATTAGACATCCCTTCGTAAATGTGTCAAAGGTCACTAGACACAGGTAATCAGGTAAACTAATGTGTCACCTCGTTGTCGTGCGGGGGCAGCTGGTGAATTAGCTGTTTGATGCGGTGCTTCTCTCCTGGGCTGTTCACATACGGCACCCTGTCCTCGGGTAGAGAACCGTAGTACTGATGCACCTGACAGGGACACAAACCACAACACTCTGCCTTTAGTCTCACAAAACGCTAAGGGTCTTAGTTCAGCATAGTGACAATGATAGCATCTTCTACAGCCTTGGTACATGTTTGTTTTTGCACTCAACGATTGTTGATTTTTTGTAATGACAGGATTGATAGAGTGGCTAGTCTGATCCTTCCTGAAGTAGGCCATGTGCCTACCCATCATTATAAACTTTACTATCTCTGAAAATTGAATGGCAAAATGTCTGTTGATTAAAAACAAAAGTTAAAGAACCCTCCCAGATGAACCTGAAAGCAGCAGTTTCTAATGAATAGATGATGGGCTTTATATTCTGCTGTGTTGGTTATTGTTCTGTCCTCCATCATTCTTGGCCTTGAGAACAATGGCTGGAACTAGGAGTGTCTGGAACAAAGGATCTTGTGGCTCTGCCGCAGACACAGCCTTGGAGAGCAATGTTCTCTTTCATTGCAGACAGTGTTTTGTAGAGTCCCAATTGTAGGCTCTTATTCTACTTAGCTTTATTAGTCCATACAGGATGTAAATTTGTCTTCTGCTTTTTATCCAACACATATGTTCCTTGCTCTAGGGAACATGGAAGGGGGGGAGCGTGGCAGCATTGCATCACAGGTCCCACTGTGCAGCACTTTACCATGGAGACAAGCAGGAATTATTACTTCAACCTGAGACATCAATGCCAGCAAACCTCCAGCTGCCAGCTCACTCCCACTAGATGTTTGCCTTGGTCTACAGTAGGATTTGAACCGCCAACCTTCCAGTAGCTGGCCCACCCTCAAAGCTACCGCAGCCCCCATAGTGATGGGAAAATAAAAAAGTATCTATGATTTCTGAATGCCTGTAGGCTACAATCAAAGTAATTATAGGCATTCAGGAAAACTTGCTGAGCTGAAGTCACACGATAGAAAGTAGGGAAAATGCTTCAGGTAATTATTCTTCAAGAACACAACAATCTTATGGTACAATTAAAGTTTTGTCACACCTCAATGATTTGCAACATAATCCTCGACACATACAGAGCAGATTTAAACTAAAATCATTGTGTGGTTCACACCTAACATTGCACAAAATAAATGAGGGCCTTCCAATCCACTAGAAAACAGCCTACTAGTCAACAGCAGACGCTAAACTTAGTTGTAGGTCACAATAATCCAGCAGGCTTGATTGCCTTCATCTCCTGTTGGTTCAGAGAAAGGCCACAGCCTCCCTCAGAATCCTGTCAAGATGGCTGACTGGAGAAAATAACTATCATCAGCCCTGCCTGTCATCTATTAACAGAGCTCCCGAAGGGAGGGAGGAAGAGAGGGAGGGGAAAGGAAGGAAGGATGGAAGGAAGGAAGGGAGGGCAGTTGGGCTGGAGGGAGGGAGGGAGGGAGGGCGGGTCGGGGGAAGGGAAGGAAGGATGGAAGGAAGGAAGAGAGGGAGGGAGCGAGGGAGGAAGGGTTGGTGGGAGGAAGGGAGCGTGGCAGCATCGCATCACAGGTCCCACTGTGCAGCACTTTACAGTGGAGACAAGCAGGAATTATTACTTCAGCCTGAGAACAAACAAAGAACCAACTTCTCCCTCATCTGGACAGCTCCCGTCAACGGAAAGAACTAATCATTTTTAAGTCTGTGCTGTTTTCTCTCTGTGGTGGAAGTTTATGTTTCAGTTTGTTCCAATTTGAGGGGTTAGGAATGACAATCCTGATAGAATAAAACATAGCAATCCAACAGCAAAAAATGCAAGAATATATAATACACACTATCATTACACCACTGAAACCAAAAGAGGCACCATCATTTCATTACTTTCATGTCGTTCAGACGATGCATTCCACAGACTATCCTTCAGGTCATCTTCATGGTTTGGTCACGGTTGTCATTAAGTTGGGCTCTGACCTCTCTGCTTACGTCGTGTCATCTCAACAGTGACAGTTGAGTAATTTCTTCACATTTGTGCTTCCATGAAATGTTTGACAGCTAATTTGCTATGCTTGGTAGGTTTGATGCACAGGATCTCTCTCTCTCTCTCTCTCGACACCATTAAGGGAATTTTAAAGCAATTAACCATCAGTTCTGCTGCTTGGTTATCAATCAATGAATCCACCCCTCTCAGATAACTAGGAAAATTAAGAAGGGGAAAAGAGAGGTACAAAGTGGATGGTGTACCTGCTCAGGGCTGAGACCAGGGGGCGCCCAGGCGTATTCCTCCAGTGCGCAGCCTGAGTCGTCGTCAGAGGTAGAGTTCCCCTGGAAGTCATACATCAACTTAGTGACACTCTTCTCCATCTCCAGAGACATGGCCCTCACCACATGCTCCTCACTTGGACACTTAGAGTAGACACAGGTCTTACTTTAGCAGAGCAGAGAGAGAGGGAGGGAGGGAGGGAGGGAGGGAGGGAGGGAGGGAGGGAGGGAGGGAGGGAGGGAGGGAGGGAGGGAGGGAGGGAGGGAGGGAGGGAGGGAGGGAGGGAGAAACAAAGAGAGATATAGAGGGGAGAGAGAGAGAAAGATAGAGAAAGAGAAGGTAATTAGTATTCTACACTACAGGCTGCAGTTTCAGATTTCCCAGGGCCATACATCAGGGCTATGGCAGATATAGGAAAGCATTTTCACCAATTTGTTATAACCAATTATGCATAAATATTGTACAATGTCATACACACAAACACTGGCTCAGACTTTAATAAAACTGTCAAATGCACAAAATGTTTGTGCCATTATAGTTTTCAAAACTAATATACAGTCCAAACACAGAAATCTAACACAACAAACCTAAGTTACGTGACCATTTGTCAGATATGGCTGAGCTCCTAAGACAGTGTTGAGTGAGAGTGAGAGTGAGAGGATGGAGGGTCTCTGGCTGGATCGTGGAACAGCTGGACACATTACTAATACATGACTGATTAGGAGGAGACGGTATCTGCTGCAGATCGCTACCTGCCGTCACCAGAAACATAGCACTGAAAGCAATTCATTTAGGGAGCAAATGGGACATTTTATAGCATGAATGGATGGTGGGTGATAGGGGTAAAGGCCAGGGGCAGGGTGCCCCTACAGTAAGTTGGTCTATATGAGAAACAAGATGGGTTTACTGTAGCTAATCCACTTCCAATAAAATCAGTCCCACCACATGACACGTCACGGATCAGGCTCAAACAGGATCTGTCCACCATTAATCCAAAACAACATTCCCTCACCACAACACAGACACCCTGTGGAACGTCCATTACTTGGAATCTAACAGATAGCTACAACAACTTTGCAGAGCTTCTTACACAACACACAAAGCCACAGGAGATAACTAAAGCCATGAAAGCACAAGGACATAACTAATCTCCCTTGCTGTGCTTTGAGGAGTGAGCCAGTGAGTCAGACTGCATGAGGTAGTGTGGTGTGTTGTTTATCTCGCTCTAAGATGGACGCTGCTGATTCCTCTAGGGTTCTAGGTAAAGCTGGTGCTGATGGAGCTGCTAGCTCTTGGCCTGGCCCGAGCAGGCAGACAGTGCATCAGTTACATCACAACTATATGGAGTAGAGAGAGTGAGGGAGAGAAGGCCTCATGGGAGACCTGGAGAGTGTGTGAGTTTGACGTAACACACTCTCACTATGCCGAGTGGTTTGTCATCACGCACTCCTGCCCCGGCAACACATTAGGGGGGTGGGGGAATTTGGATGGAGGGAAGGAGGGAGGAAGGCAGGAAAATTTGATCTTTCAATTTTTTTCTCAATGGTTTGTGTTCAATTCTGCATTCTAGAGAGAGAAAAAACAGAGGCTTGTCTATCAGTCACAGCCAATCAGAGATAACATCCATTATGTGCCATTAGTTCACTGATAATGAATATGAGCACATAGCCAATATGAGTGACACATCATCTGCATTGCATAAATGACAGCTTTGGCCAGGAGCATCATTATTACCAGTCTTGTTACATACTGTAAAGTTCAAGGAGGTTCAGTCAATAATCACCATGACATTTAGTTTCACCATGGCTTAAGAAAAAGTTTATCAGACAAATATCAAGAGGGGGTGAATGCTGCCACATCTCATTGTCTGTAGAAGAAGGTAATCACTCAATTTTAATGAAAGGGTGGTAGTATTCTTTCAACTGCATCCAAAACTACAAACGACTTAATCTTCAGAGAGAAAGATTGAATTAGAAATAGAGATGCTGTAAATGGAGAGAGATTGATAGGTAAAGATTTTGGCTCTTTAATGTGTGAAAGTTAAATATTTCTAAAAAATATATTTTGAATTTCGCGCCCTGCACTTGAAGTGGCTGTTGTCATATTGTGCCCGGCTTCGGGCTTGTAGCCCAAAGAAGTTAATCTATAGCAAAGAACACACAGCAAAAACATATACATGATCAAATACAAATCTTAGAATCAACTAATATTAAAGACTACCAGAACCCACTGGATTCTCCAATTACATTGAATGATCTACATGACAAAATACAAACCCTCCAACCCAAGAAGGTCTGTGGGGTTGACGATAACCTAAATGAAATGATAAAATATAAAGACCACAAATTCCAATTGGCTATACTTAAACTCTTTAACATCATCCTCAGCTCTGGCATCTTCCCCAATATTTGGAACCAAGGACTGATCACCCCAATTCACAAAAGCGGAGACAAATTTGACAGCAATAACTACCGTGGGATATGTTCAACAGTAACCTTGGGAAAATCCTCTGCATTATCATTAAGATCATACATTTCCTAAGCGAAAACAATGTACTTAGCAAATGTCAAATTGGATTTTTACCAGATTACCATACAACAGACCACGTATTCACCCTGCACACTCTAATTGACAAACAAACAAAACAAAGGCATCCCATGCTATGTTGATTTCAAAAAATCTTTAGACTCAATTTGGCACGAGGGTCTGCTACACAAATTGATGGAAAGTGGTGTTGGGGGGAAAAACATACGACGTTATAAAATCCATGTACTCAAACAACAAGTGTGCAGTTAAAATTGGCAAAAAACACACATTTCTTTCTACTGGGCCGGGGGGTGAGACAGTGATGCAGCTTAAGCTCCACCCTCTTCAACATATATATCAACGAATTGGCAAGGGCACTAGAACAGTCTTCATCACCCGGCCTCACCCTACTAGAATCTGAAGTCAAATGTTTCTGTTTGCTGATGATCTGGTGCTTCTGTCACCAACCTAGGACGGCCTACAGCAGCACCTAGATATTCTGCACAGATTCTGTCAGACCTGGGCCATGACAGTAAATCTCAGTAAGACAAAAATAGTGTTCCAAAAAGGGTCCAGTTGCCAGGACCACAAATACAAATTCCATCTAGACACCGTTGCCCTAGAGCACACAAAAAACTATACATACCTCGGCCTAAATGGGGTGGCAGGGTAGCCTATTGGTTGAGCCAGTAACCGAAAATTTGCAAGTCCGAATCCCCGAGCTGATAAGGTACAAATCTGTCGTTCTGCCCCTAAACAAGGCAGTTAACCCACTGTTCCTAGGCCGTCATTGAAAATAAGAATTTGTTCTTAACTGACTTGCCTAGTTAAATAAAGGTAAAATAAAAAAACAAAACAACAAAAAACATCAGCGCCACAGGTAACTTCCACAAAGCTGTGAATGATCTGAGAGATATGGCAAGAAGAGCCATCAAAAGGAACATAAAATTCGACATACCAATTAGGATCTGGCAAAAAAATACTTGAATTAGTTATAGAATCCATTGCCCTTTATGGTTGTGAGGTCTTGGGTCCGCTCACCAACCAAGAATTTACAAAACGGAACAAACACCAAATTGAGTCTGCATGCAGCATTCTGCAAAGATATCTTCTGTGTACAACATAAAACACCAAATAATGCATGCAGACACATTGGAAAGAATTTGTGCAAAAATGTGCAAACTAGAACGATATTTGACCCTGAACAGAGAGTACACATGGGCAAAATACCTTACCACTGTGACTGACCCAGAATTAAGGAAATATTTGACTATGTATAGACTCAGTGAGCATAGCCTTGCTATTGAGTAAGGCAGCCGAAGGCAGACCTGGCACTCAAGAGAAGACAGGCTATGTGCACACTGTCCACAAAATGAGGTGGAAACTGATCCGCACTTACTAACCTCCTCCCAAATGTATGACCATATTAGAGACACATATTTCCCATATCTATTGGGTGAAATACCACAGTGTGCAATCACAGCAGCAATATGTGTGACCTGTTGCCACAAGAAAAGGGCAACCAGTGAAGAACAAACATCATTGTAAATACAACCTATATTTATATTTATTTATTTTCCCTTTTGTACTTTAACTATTTGCACATTATTACAGCACTGTATATATACGTAAAATGATGTTTGAAATGTTTATTTTGTGAGTGTAATATTTACTGTAAATGTGTCATTGTTTATCTATTTCACTTGCTTTGGCAATGTAAACATATGTTTCCCATGCCAATAAAGCCCCTTAAATTGAAATTTAATTGATTTGAGATTGATAGAGAGAGAGAAAGAGTGATAGTGATCTGTCAAATCATTGCTGAAATAAATGTATTTTTTTTCATGTGTCATGCTTCACCTCCCTCCGTCCTCATCCTTCCATCCTCGTGTGGATCTGACAGTCTCTGTGTGGGTGTGCATGAGAGAAGGAAGGAGAGCGTGAGGGAGGGAGGGAGGGAGGGAGGGAGGGAGGGAGGGAGGGAGGGAGGGAGGGAGGGAGGGAAGAAAGGAAGGAGAGAGTAAGAGAGAAAGAGCCTCTTCTTTATGTAAAAACGAACATGAGAAGAAGTGCTCATCTGAAGCACTGAACACCTAACCAAGGGTCCATTACCTCTTCACTGACAGTTCTCCACCAATCATATGCCGCTGTTGTGCGTTCCCCATGTCACACTGCTGTGATATAAAAACACATGACTTGTTTCTCTTAACTTCTCTAGGGTAGGGGGCAGCATTTTCACGTTTGGATGAAAAGCATACCCAAATTCAACTGCCAGTTACTCATCCCCGGGAAATAATATATGCATAATATTAGTATATTTGGATAGACAACACTCTGAAGTTTCTAAAACTGTTTGAATCATGTCTGTGAGTATAACAGAACTTATTTAGCAGGCGAAACCCCGAGGACAAACCATTCAGATTTTTCTTCTTTGAGGTCACTGTCTTTTCAACGAGTTTTCATTGGGAAAGCAGATTTCTAAGCGAATTGCTTGCAGTTCCTACGGCTTCCACTAGATGTCAACAGTCTAGAGAAATAGGTTGAGGTTATTCCTTTGTGTAATGAAGAAATACGGCCATCTTGAAGTCGAGGCACTCCAGGTGTCCTGGACATGCGCTTCAATCAAACAGAAGGCATGCTACATATCGTTTTAATCCTGTATTTAACACATATCATCCCGTCTTAAAGTTGTATTACATAAGTAGTTTGACATTTTTGGCAAAGTTTACAGGTAACCTTTGAGATATTTTGTCGTCACGTTTGAGCAAGTTGGAACTGGTGTTTTTCTGGATCAAACGTGCCAAATAAATGGACATTTTGGATATATATCGACGGAATTAATTGAACAAAAGGACCATTTGTGATGTTTATGGGACATATTGGAGTGCCAACAACAGAAGCTCGTCAAAGGTAAGGCATGAATTATATTTTTATTTCTGCGTTTTGTGTCGCTCCTGCAGGGTTGAAATGTTTTCTCTCTTTTGTTTACAATGGTGCTATGTTCAGATAATAGCATCGTATGCTTTCGCTGAAAAGCCTATTTGAATTGTAACATGTTGGCTGGATTCACAACCAGTGTAGCTTAAATTTGGTATCTTTCATGTGTGAATTAATGAAAGTTTGATTTTATAGTAATTTTCATAGTAATTAATTTTAATTTGGCGCTCTGCATTTTCTCAGGCTTTTTGCCAAGTGATACAGGTGCGTCTTGCCTAAACTCAGATTTTTGGATATAAATATGAACTTTACCGAACAAAAAATACATGTATTGTGTAACATGAAGTCCTATGAGTGTCATCTGATGAAGATTATCAAAGGTTAGTGATTAATTTTATCTCTATTTCTGCTTTTTGTTACTGCTCTCTTTACTGAAAAACTGAAAAAATTGCTGTCTTTTTCTGTGACTTGGCTCATACCTAACATCATTGTTTGGTGTGCTTTCGTCGTAAAACCTTTTTGAAATTGGACACTTTGGCTGGATTTACAACAAGTGTAGTTTAAAATGGTGTAAAATACTTGTATATTTGAGGAATTTAAATTATGGGATTTCTGTTGTTTTGAATTTGGCGCCCTGCAGTTTCACTGGCTGTTGACGAGGTGGGACGCTACCGTTCCACATACCCTAGAGAGGTTAATTATTACATTTACATACGTATTCAGATCCTTTACTTATTACTTTGATGAAGCACCTTTGGCAGTGGTTACAGCCTTGAGTCTTCTTGGGTATAACGCTACTAGCTAGGAACACCTGTAGTTGGGGAGTTTCTCCCATTCTTCTCTGCAGATCCTCTCAAGCTCTGTCATGTTGGATGGGAAGCGTTGTTGCACAGCTATTTTCAGGTCCCTCCAGAGATGTTCGATCGAGTTCAATTCCAGGCTCTGGCTGGGCCACTCAAAACATTCAGAGACTTTTCCCCGAAGCCACTCCTGGGCTGTATTTGCTGTGTGCTTAGGATCGTTGTCTTGTTGGAAGGTGAACCTTTGCCCCAGTCTGAGGTCCTGAGTACTCTGGAGCAGGTTTTCATCAGGGATCTCTCTCTACTTTTCTCTGTTCATCTTTCCCCCGATAATGAATAGTCTTCCAGTCCCTGCCACTGAAAAAAAACAGAGCATGATACTGCCAACACCATGCTTCACCATTCACCACTCGTTTCCTTCATACGTGATGTTTGGCATTTAGGCCAAAAAGTTCAATCTTGGTTTCATCAGACCAGAGAATCTTGTTTCTCATGGCCTGAGAGTCTTTACGTGCCTTTTGGCAAACTCCAAGCGGGCTGTCATGTGCCTTTTACTGAGGAGTAGACTCCAATCAAGTTGTAGAAACATCTCAAGGATGATCAATGAAAACATGATGCACCTGAGCTCAATTTCGAGTCTCACAGCAATGGGTCTGTTTTTGCTTCATCATTATAGGGTATAAATGAATTTAATCCATTTTAGAATAAGGCTGTAACATAAGAAAATGTCAAAAAAGTCAAGGGGTCTGAATACTTTCCTAATGCACTGTATCTATACTATACACATTCTTCGTCTGTGAAGGTTATGAGAAAAAAACTCTGTAATGATCATCTCTAAACACTGATCAGTATCTCTTTTCTCATCTCATGTTCAACAATGAGAAACAAAATGGGGATTGATTCTATTTGCAGCCACAAAAATATCAGCAGTTGCATAACTTGCCCACATAGTCCATTATGATCTAGAATGGGAGAGATTGTTGTTTTTTCTTGTATTTTTTTTCTGTAAAAGCAACTCAAAATATATAATATAGCAAAAACTATCAAAGCGTATACAAACATTACAAATAACAGTCTGGGGGAGGGGAGATGACATCAGCTATTCGCTGTCCCAACAATGGGAAACAAAGGGAAACCCAGCCGCGAGCTTCCAAGTGACGCAAGCCTTACCAGATGAGCTAAATGTCTTTTATGCTTGCCTCGAGGCAAGCAACACAGAAGCATGTATGAAAGCACCAGCTGTTCCGGACGACTGTGTGATCACACTGTCAGTAGCAGATGTGAGCAAGACCTTTAAACAGGTCAAAATCCACAAGCCACGGGCCAGACGGATTACTAGGACGTGTACTCAGATCATGCACAAAGCAACTGGCAAGTGTCTTTACTGACATTTTCAACCTCTCCCTGAACGAGTCTGTAATTCCTACAAGTTTCAAGCAGACCACCATAGTCCCTATGCCCAAGAAAGCGAAGGTAACCTGCCTAAAATGACTACCGCCCTGTAGCACTCACGTCAGTAGCTATGAAGTGATTTGAAAGGCTGGTCATGGCTCACATCAACACCATCATCCCGGAAACCCTAGACCCCCTCCAATTCGCATACCGCCCCAACAGATCCACAGATGACGCAATCTCAATCACACTCTCCACACTGCCCTTTCCCACCTGGACAAAAGGAACACCTATGTGAGAATGGTGTTCATTGACTACAGCTCAGCGTTCAACACGATAATGCTCAAATAGCTCAACCCTAAGCTAAGGACCCTGGGACTAAACACCCCCCTCTGCAACTGGATTCTGGACTTCCTGACGGGCCTCCCCCAGGTGGTAAGGGTAGGCAACATCACTTCTGTCACGCTGATACTCAACACGGGGGCCCCTCCGGGGTTGGTGCTCAGTCCCCTCCTGTAATCCCTGTTCACCCACGACTGCACGGCCAAGCATGACTCCAACACCATCATTAAGTTTTCTGATGCCACAACAGTTGTAGGCCTGATCACCGACAATGATGAGACAGCCTATAGGGTCCCAGGACAACAAGCTCTCCCTCAACGTGAGCAAGACAAAAGAAGCTGAACGTGGACTACAGGAAAAGGAGGGCCAAACATGCCCCCATTCATTTCGACAGGGCTGTAGTGGAGCATGTCGAGAGTTTCAATTTCCTTGGTGTCCACATCACCAACAAACGATCATGGTCCAAACACACCAAGACAATCGTGAAAAGGGCATGACAAAACATTTTTCTCCTCAGGAGACTGAAAAGATTTGGCATGGGTCCCCAGATCTTTAATAAAATCTACAGCTTTACCATCGAGAGCATCCTGACCAGTTGCATCACCGGCTGGTATGGCAACTGCTCGGCATCCGATCGTAAGGCGCTACTGTGGGTAGTGTGTACGTCCCAGTACATCTCATCACCAAGCATCCTGCCGTCTATTATTCAGACACCTCCATTTTTTCCATATTTTGTTTTATGAAAAAAAAACTCATCAATCTACACACAATACCCCAAATGATAAAGCGAAAACAGGTTTTTAGAAATTTGGGAAAATTTATAAAAAAGAAGAAACAGAAATACCTTATTTACATAAGTATTCAGACCCTTTGCTTTCAGACTCAAAATTGAGCTCAGGTGCATCCTGTTTCCAATCATCATCCTTGAGATGTTTCCACAACTTGATTGGAGTCCACCCGTGGTAAATTAAATTAATTGGGCATGATTTGGAAATGCACACACCTGTCTATATAAGGTCCCACAGTTGACAGTGCATGTCAGAGCAAAAACCAAGCCATGAGGTCGTAGGAACTGTCCGTAGAGCTCTGAGACATGATTTTATCGAGGCACAGATATGGGGAAGGGTGGCAAAACATTTCTGCAGCATTGAAGGTCCCTGAGAAACACAGTGGCCTCCATCATTCTTAAATGGAAGAATATTGAACCACGAAGACTCTTCCTAGAGTTCGCTGCCCGGTCAAACTGAGCAATCGGGGGAGAAGGGCCTTGGTCAGGGAGGTGACCAAGAACCCGATGGTCACTCTGATAGATCTCCAGAGTTCCACTGTGGAGATGAGAGAACTTTCCAGAAGAACAACCATCTCTTCAGCACTCCACCAATTAGGCCTTTTTGGTTGAGTGGCCAGACGGAAGCCACTCCTCAGTAAAAGGCACATGACAGTCCGCTTGGAGTTTGGTCTGATCTGGTCTGATGAAACCAAGATTGAACTCTTTTGCCTGAATGCCAAGTCACCTCTGGAGAAAACCTGGCACCATCTTCTGTATACCACCCCTACATTGTCACAACACAACTGATTGGCTCAAACACATTAAGAAGGAAAGAAATTCCACAAATTAACTTTTAACAAGGCACACCTGTTAATTGAAATGCATTCCAGGTGACTACTTCATGATGCTCGTTGAGAGAATGCCAAGAGTGTGCAACGCTGTCATCAAGGCAAAAGGTGGCTACTTTGAATAATCTGAAATGTAAAATATATTTTGATTTGTTTAACGCTTGTTTGGTTACTACACGATTCCATATGTGTTATTTGTTATTTCATAGTTTTGATGTCTTCACTATTATTCTACAATGTAGAAAATAGTAATATAAAGAAAAACCCTTGAATGAGTAGGTGTCCAAACTTTTGACTGGTACTGTATATACTGTATTTCATTTCCCTGACACCTTCACAGTTCACATTTTATTTATGGCAGAGAGGCTTGTTGAGCGAGCTGGATGTGGGATATAGCATCCTAAAGCCAGTGTCACATGAATACTGACTATAACAGACTGAGAATGCTGGACCTAGCAGCCTAACTGTTGAGGCCAGGATGGACTGGGCTCTTCAGGGAGCTGTGTGACCTGTACAGTACTGTCTGGCTGGATTATTTTTTTAAAATTTTATTTCACCTTTATTTAACCAGGTAGGCTAGTTGAGAACAAGTTCTCATTTGCAACTGCGACCTGGCCAAGATAAAGCATAGCAGTGTGAACAGACAACAACACAGAGTTACACATGGAGTAAACAATAAACAAGTCAATAACATGGTAGAAAAAAAGAGAATCTATATACAATGTGTGCAAAAGGCACGAGGTAGGCAATAAATCGAATAATTACAATTTAGCAGATTAACACTGGAGTGATAAATCTTTAGATGATCATGTGCAAGAAGAGATACTGGTGTGCAAAAGAGCAGAAAAGTAAATAAATTAAAGCAGTATGGGGGGTGAGGTAGGTAAATTGGGTGGGTAGTTTACAGATGGACTATGTACAGCTGCAGCGATCAGTTAGCTGCTCGGATAGCAGATTTTTAAAGTTGTTGAGGGAGATAAAAGTCTCCAACTTCAGAGATTTTTGCAATTCGTTCCAGTCGCAGGCAGCAGAGAACTGGAAGGAAAGGCGTCCAAATGAGGTTTTGGCTTTAGGGAATATCAGTGAGATACACCTGCTGGAGCGCGTGCTACGGGTGGGTGTAGCCATCGTGACCAGTGAACTGAGATAAGGCGGTACTTTACCTAGCATAGCCTTGTAGATGACCTGGAGCCAGTGGGTCTGACGACGAACATGTAGCGAGGGCCAGCCGACTAGGGCATACAGGTCGCAGTGGTGGGTCGTATCAGGTGCTTTAGTAACAAAACGGATGGCACTGTGATAAACTGCATCCAGTTTGCTGAGTAAAGTATTGGAAGCTATTTTGTAGATGACATCGCCGAAGTCGAGGATCGGTAGGATGGTCAGTTTTACTAGGGTAAGTTTGGCGGCGTGAGTGAAGGAGGCTTTGTTGCGGAATAGAAAGCCGACTCTAGATTTGATTTTGGATTGGAGATGTTTGATATGAGTCTGGAAGGAGAGTTTGCAGTCTAGCCAGACACCTAGGTACTTATAGATGTCCACATATTCTAGGTCGGAACCGTCCAGGGTGGTGATGCTAGTCGGGCGTGCGGGTGCAGGCAGCGAACGGTTGAAAAGCATGCATTTGGTTTTACTAGCGTTTAAGAGCAGTTGGAGGCCACGGAAGGAGTGTTGTATGGCATTGAAGCTTGTTTGGAGGTTAGATAGCACAGTGTCCAAGGAAGGGCCGGAAGTATACAGAATGGTGTCGTCTGCGTAGAGGTGGATCAGGGAATCGCCCGCAGCAAGAGCAACATCATTGATGTATACAGAGAAAAGAGTCGGCCCGAGAATTGAACCCTGTGGTACCCCCATAGAGACTGCCAGAGGACCGGACAACATGCCCTCCGATTTGACACACTGAACTCTGTCTGCAAAGTAGTTGGTGAACCAGGCAAGGCAGTCATTAGAAAAACCGAGGCTACTGAGTCCGCCGATAAGAATATGGTGATTGACAGAGTCGAAAGCCTTGGCCAGGTCGATGAAGACGGCTGCACAGTAATGTCTTTTATCGATGGAGGTTATGACATCGTTTAGTACCTCGAGCGTGGCTGAGGTGCACCCGTGACCGGCTCGGAAACCGGATTGCACAGCGGAGAAGGTACGGTGGGATTCGAGATGGTCAGTGATCTGTTTGTTGACTTGGCTTTCGAAGACCTTAGATAGGCAGGGCAGGATGGATATAGGTCTGTAACAGTTTGGGTCCAGGGTGTCTCCCCCTTTGAAGAGGGGGATGACCGCGGCAGCTTTCCAATCCTTGGGGATCTCAGATGATACGAAGGAGAGGTTGAACAGGCTGGTAATAGGGGGTGCGACAATGGCGGCGGACAGTTTCAGAAATAGGGGGTCCAGATTTTCAAGCCCAGCTGATTTGTATGGGTCCAGGTTTTCCAGCTCTTTCAGAACATCAGCTATCTGGATATGGGTAAAGGAGAAGCTGGGGAGGCTTGGGCGAGTAGCAGCGGGGGGGGCGGGGCTGTTGGCCAAGGTTGGAGTCGCCAGGAGGAAGGCATGGCCAGCCATTGAGAAATGTTGTTGAAGTTTTCGATTATCACGGACTTATCAGTGGTGACCGTGTTACCTAGCCTCAGTGCAGTGGGCAGCTGGGAGGAGGTGCTCTTGTTTTCCATGGACTTTACAGTATCCCAGAACTTTTTGGAGTTAGAGCTACAGGATGCAAATTTCTGCTTGAAAAAGCTGGCCTTTTCTTTCCTGACTGACTGCGTGTATTGGTTCCTGACTTCCCTGAACAGTTGCATATCGCGGGGGCTCTTCGATGCTATTGCAGTTCGCCACAGGATGTTTTTGTGCTGGTCTAGGGCAGTCAGGTCTGGAGTGAACCAAGGGCTATATCTGTTCTTGGTTCTGCATTTTTTGAACGGAGCATGCTTGTCTAATATGGTGAGGAAGTAACTTTTAAAGAATGACCAGGCATCCTCAACTGACGGGATGAGGTCAAAATCCTTCCAGGGTACCCGGGCCAGGTCGATTAGAAAGGCATACTCGCAGAAGTGTTTTAGGGAGCGTTTGACAGTGATGAGGGGTGGTCGTTTGACCGCGGACCCGTGGCGGATACAGGCAATGAGGCAGTGATCGCTGAGATCTTGATTGAAGACAGCAGAGGTGTATTTGGAGGGCAAGTTGGTCAGGATAATGTCTATTAGGGTGCCCATGTTTACGGATTTAGGGTTGTACCTGGTGGGTTCCTTGATGATTTGTGTGAGATTGAGGGCATCAAGCTTAGATTGTAGGACTGCCGGGGTGTTAAGCATATCCCAGTTTAGGTCACCTAACAGAACAAACTCTGAAGCTAGACACACAGCCTCTAGGTATGTCTGGGTGACATATATAAAGACACTTCTCTCTCCCCAGCTCTACTGACAGCACTTCATCACTCACAGCTGTAGAGGAACTTCAATGGTTCTGCTCAACCAATGAAATATTGAAGAAAGAATATATGTGAAGCCACTAAGCTACAAACTTTACTAGATGAGAGAGAGTGTGTGTGTGTGTGTGTGTGTGTGTGTGTGTGTGTGTGTGTGTGTGTGTGTGTGTGTGTGTGTGTGTGTGTGTGTGTGTGTGTGTGTGTGTGTGTGTGTGTGTGTTTGAATTGGTTCCTCATGTACGTGTGATTTAAATCCCCTCTAGGACTGGTGTGTCCTTCCTTTGCAATACTGTAAAACATCAAACACTTTTATAATATGCCCTTTGGGCCATTGAGCAAGTTGTGGCAGACAAATTTATAAATTACTAAAGTGCTTAAAGGTCAATTATTGCAAAATTGAAAATCCGGATTCATTGAGTAAGTCTGCTACAGTGAATAATAGAGGAATAATCAGAGTTGGGGGAAATACTGTAAATGTAGAATTTATGTTGAAAAGTGCTCTTCTCTAATGACATAACTCAGCAGTGTATGGATTAAACCTTCATAAATATTAATTTGGCTGATAAGGCCCACTTTCAATAGTAACTGAGAATGCCATTTTCTATTGTGTGTAGAGTGGATTGGTTTATTGGTTCTATCCCATTTAGAACCTTTATTTGTCTAAACTACCCAACAAAAATGTATGAACAAAAGAATATGCCAATCTGCTGTGGGACAACAGACAGATGCTACCTAACACCATCCCACTCACTTACTTCCTGCATCACCGCCTGGTATGGCAACTGCACCGCCCTCAAACACAAGGGTCTACAGAGGGTGGTGCAGAGGGCCTAATACGTCACTGGGGGAACGCTTTTTGCCCTCCAGAACATTTACCAACCAGTTTTCAACGTCTCACGTCAGAATTAGACATTCATCCATGTTTCAAAATGTCAAGTTTTGAAGTTGTTCCAAATGGGACATTTCGAAGGGTTAATGGATAAGTTTAGGTATTAACTCTTTATTTTGAAGGTTAGGGTTAAGTTGAGGCATTAACTCCAAATTCTTAAAGTTAGGGTTAAGTTATGGCATGTACTCTGAATGGTTAACCTTTTCAGACTTATCAACAAACTGGTGTGATCATTCTACAGTGGTCCCTGCAGCATATGCTCAAACCGGTGTGATTTGAACACTTATTTAGAATATCCGGTTTCAATTGACGCAACAGTCAGCATTTGAGCTAGCCTCATTGGTTTTTCACAGAGACATTTTGCGCAAACACAGTCCTTACAAAGTTATATCCTGAATGTGGCCGGTTTACTTTGGATTGCAATATTCAGACATTCACAGAAGTAATGACAGCATACACAATCATCCAAACCGGAAAATGTAGGCTACATTAGTCCTAGTGCTAACTGAGGAAAAATTGACATAACACAAGCAGTCATATTAAGAAAACTCTCGGCTGACAGAAACCACAATATGAATAAGCTAATAGCAATTACTATTTATAATTCATCACATCACAGGTGAGCTCAACATTGATCGAAATATTTAAATAAAACACTTTCTAGAAATCGAAAGTAATCTGAGGATGGGTAGTTTGTGTGTGTCTGCATATTTTTTTTCCGCGTCAACCAAAGATAATAAGAGGAGACGAGGAGTATGGTCTGTTTGCAGTATGCATGTTGAAGGGGGTGTGTCATCTACGATCATTCACTTCCCTTCATTCCCTTCCGGAAGTTTACTCGGAAGATGAGTGAACCATTGCTAGACCTTATTTTTTTTCATTCCTTTATCTCATTATAATATATTTGGTCTGAGAAGTTTACGTGACACCCAGAATGCATTGTATAATGTCAACAAACATGGCGCCACACATAGCTGTCAAATATCTTAGCATTAGCTCATTATAATAAGTACAACCTTCAAAAAAGTATTTTACACAAATTATAGGTGTCTATTACAATCTATACAATAATCGGAATGCATTATTTGTCACCAGTACTTGAAAACGTGAATAAAACGGTAAATACATTATGCTCCATACATACATACTTACATACCATATGCTACAGTAGAAACAACAACACGGCATACAGCAAATAAAGCACTCACATTTTGGGCTCCTGAGTGGCGCAGTGGTCTAAGGCACTGCATCTCAGTGCTAGAGGCGTCACTACAGACCCTGGTTCGAATCCAGGCTGTATCACAAATGGCCAGGTTAGGATTTGGCCTGGGCAGGCTGTCATTGTAAATAAGAATTTGTTCTTAAATGTCTTGCCTTGTTAAATAAAAGTAAAATACTTACATAGGAATACAAACATGTCCAAAGTTATTATTTGTAAGAAAAACATCAATGCAAAAAGGCAAGCACCAGCCAGAAAATGTGCCAGTTCTTGTAAGACTGTTTATATGTCTGCATACTTATGGAAGGGCTCTCCTCGAAGAGGGAGGTTTGTCTGGCTCAGTAAAGCCTCAACCATAAAGAAAATTGCAACACTGAAATGGGCTACTTATTTGTGAATTAATGAGGAGGTGGAACACACCTCAAATTAATATAGTTGGTTCAGAGTTCGTTTTGATATTTCAACCTGCGTGTCCTGATCGTGTCTGGTGTGGGTGGACAAAATCAACATGCACGCGGACGCAAGCGCATGAGCGGTCTGGACAGCATGTTGTTGTTAGAATTTTTTGGAACTTGTTAGAATTTTTTGGAAAATTGACCAGATGAAACATAGCCGATAGATAATTAGCAGGCAGCGCACGTTAACTGTCCTGTTGCGTAACAATCACATTTTGGAACAGTGAGTGTATTTTGACATCACGTGCATAAAACAACTCACGCTGGGGCAACTCTTATTTGGAATTCACATGTGAAAAGGTTAAGGTAAGGGTTAAGATTTGGGATAGGCTTAAAAAAACATTTCAAAAACAACTTTCCATCGCTGGATTCAAACATGCAACGTTTGACACCAGAGGCAGATGCCCCTAGTGGACGGGTTCCACTTCATCTCCCGACGTCCTCAGACATGGATGGATGTCAAATACTGACTTTTCTCACAGGTGACCTGGCTGCATTTACACCAAGCCGTGTCTGAGGAAGGCCAGGAAGAACTTCAAGTACGCCAGTCACCCAAACCACGCTCATTATGTTATTATCTGGCAAATGGTATCGGAGCATCGGGTCTCGGACCAACAGGCTCCAAGAAAGCTACTACCACCAGGCCATCAGACTGTTGAACAACTAACCCAAGCTGTCTACCTGCTCAAACCTGCACCTTAGAGACTACTTGCACATCAAAAAAGAACTGCTCCTAACATGCTGACCAGACCGCTCGTGCTCTTGCGTCCGCGCGCATGTTGATTTTGTCCACCCACACCAGACACGATCAGGACACGCAGGTTGAAATACCAAAACGAACTCTGAACCAACTATATTAATTTGGGGACAGGTCGAAAAGCATTAAACATTTATGGCAATTTAGCTAGCTAGCTTGCTGTTGCTAGCTAATTTGTCCTGGGATATAAACATTGGGTTGCTATTTTACCTGAAATGCACAAAGTCTTCTATTAATCCACAGATAAAAGGGTAAACTGTGTTAGTTTCTAGTAATCTCTCCTCCTACAGGTTTCTTCTTCTTCGGACTTTATATGGCGGATGGCAACCAACTTTGAGGTGCATTACCACCACCAACTGGACTTGAGTGTGGACCTCAGTTCATCTTTCAATCACCCACGTGGCCATGTGCTCCTAAAAAACAATGAGGAGATGGGAGAGAAGGAACTTGCAGCGCGTCAGGCGTCACAAATAGAAGCAAGTTCTATTTTAGAGCCTGGCTACGCAGACGCTCGTTGACGCGTGTGAGCAGTGTGGGTGCAATGAATAACATGTATGTGTACATTTATTTTGCACTCGACGCGGGCGGTGGGCTCAGCATGTTAGCAGCATTCTCCACACATCCAACCCTTACACACACGCACACGCACACACACAGCTAACACTGCCGTTCTATTATATACTATGTATTTAACTGCATGACCAAGACACTACCCACTTTGTTTTTAAATACTGTCATACTTGACATAGCACATTCATTATATATACTGTATATCCTATTGTTCATTATCTATACTGTATATCCCATTGTTCATTATCTATACTGTATATTCTATTGTGTACATATGAGTTTACCACCTTCCTCTAATTACTTCTTATTTTTGATTGACTTCTGATTATTATCATATTGATATTAGCACTGCAATGTTAAGGGAGCTAGCACTGCTTGTGGAAAAAGTACCCAATTCTCATACTTGAGTACAGGTAAAGATACCTTAGTAGAAAATGACTAGAGTAGAAGTGAAAGTCATCCAGTAAAATACTACTTGAGTAAAAGTCTGAAAGTATTTGGTTTCAAATATACAGTTGAAGTCGGAAATTTACATACACTTAGGTTGGAGTAACTAAAACTCGTTTTTCAACCACTCCACAAATTTCTTGCTAACAATCTATATTTTTGGCAAGTCGGTAAGGACATCTACTTTGTGCATGACACAAGTAATTTTCCAACAATTGTTTACAGACAGATTATTTCACTTATAACTCACTGTATCACAATTCCAGTGTGTCAGAAGTTTACATACATTAAGTTGACTGTGCCTTTAACTTCTTATGGCTGAAGGGGCAGTATTGAGTAGCTTGGATGAAAGGTGCACAGAGGTGCCCAGAGTAAACGGCCTGCTCCTATGTCATAGTTGCTAATATATGCATATTATTATTAGTATTGGATAGAAAACACTCGGAAGTTTCTAAAACCTGAGAAGTTCCACTTTCTGTTTGGATTTCTTCTGGGGGTGGCAGATTTTCAACCAAGCTCTCATTGAAATTACAGCGAGATATGGATGAGTTTTCACTTCCTACGGCTTCCACTAGATGTCAACAGTCAATAGAACTTTGTCTGATGACTCTAATATGAAGGGGGGCCGAAGGAGACAGGAATGAGTAATCACTGCCATGAGGTGACCACGCATTGAACTGGCGCGTTCACGCGAGAGGGAGCTCCGTTCCATCAGTCAACTGAAGTCAATGTAATTCTCCGGTTGGAACGTTATTCAAGATGTATGTTAACAACATTCTAAAGATTGATTCAGTACATCGTTTGACATGTTTCTACTGACTGTTATGGAACTTTTGGACATTTCGTCACATTATAGTGGACGCGCTTTGTGACTTTGTTTAGCGCGTTTGGTAAACAATTCCAAAGTAGCTAATTGGACATAAATAATGGACATTATCGAACAAATCAAGCATTTATTGTGGACCTGGGATTCCTAGGACTGCATTCTGATGAAGTTCATCAAAGGTAAGGAAACATTTATCATGTATTTTCTGGTTTATGTTGACTCCAACATGGCGGCTAATTGGCTATTGTTCTGAGCTCCGTCTCAGATTATTGCATGGTTGGTTTTTTCCGTATTTTTTAAATATTTTTAAATCTGACACAGCGGTTGCATTAAGGAGAGGTATATCTATAATTCAATGTGTATAACTTGTACTATCATCTACATCTATGATTATTTCTGTTGAAACGATGTGGCTATGCACTATCACTGGATGTTTTTGGAACTAGTGAATGTAACGCGCCAATGTAAACTAAAAGATTTTTTAATATAAATATGAACTTTATCAAACAAAACATGCATGTATTGTGTAACATGAAGTCCTATGAGTGTCATCTGCTGAAGATTATCAAAGGTTAGTGATTAATTTTAGCTATATTTCTGCTTTTTTGTGACTGCTATCTTTCGCTGGAAAAATGGCTGTGCTTATTGTGGTTTGGTGTGACCTAACATAATCGTTTGTAGTGCTTTCGCTGAAAAGCATATTTGAAATCGGATACTTGGTGGGATTAACAACAAGAATACCTTTAAAATGGTATGAAACACATGTACTGTATGTCTGAGGAATTTTAATTATGAGATTTCTGTTGTTTTGAATTTGGCGCCCTAGACTTTAACTGGCTGTTGTCATATCATCCCGTCACCGGGATTCCAGCCATGAGAATTAAACAGCTTGGAAAATTCCCAAAAATTATATCCTGGCTTTAGAAGCTTCTGATAGTCTAATTGACAAAATTTGAGTCAATTGGAGGTGTATCTGTGGATGTATTTCAAGGCCTACCTTCAAACTCAGTGCCTCTTTGCATTACTGGGAATGTACTGACAGAAATAAAAGCTGAAATAAGTCATTCTCTCTACTAGTATTCTGACGTTTCACATTCTTAAAATAAAGTGTTGATCCTAACTGATCTAAGACAGGGCATTTTAACTAGGATTAAATGTCAGGAATTGTGAAAAACTGAGTTAAAATGTATTTGGCCAAGGTGCATGTAAACTTCCGACTTCAACTGTACTTACTGTCAGAATAATAGTAAAGAGTATGACTTATTTCAGCTTTTATTTCTTTCCTCACATTCCTATTGGGTCAGAAGTTTACATACACTCAATTAGTATTTGGTAACATTGCTTTTAAATTGGTTAACTTGAGTCAAACGTTTCGGGTAGACTTCCACAAGCTTCCCACAATAAGTTGGGTGAATTTTGGCCCATTCCTTCTGACAGAGCTGGTGTAACTGAGTCAGGTTTGTAGGCCTCCTTGCTCGCACACTCTTTTTCAGTTCTGTCCGCAAATTTTCTACAGGATTGAGGTCAGGGCAATGTGATGGCCACTCCAATACCTTGACTTTGTTGTCCTTAAGCCATTTTGCCACAACTTTGGAAGTATGCTTGGGGTCATTTTCCATTTGGAAGACCCATTTGCGACCAAATTTGAACTTCCTGACTGATGTCTTGAGATGTTGCTTCAATATATCCACATAATTTTCCTCCCTCATGATTCCATCTATTTTGTGATGTGCACCAGTCCCTCCTGCAGCAAAGCACCCCCACAACATGATGCTGCCACCGCCGTGCTTCACGGTTGGGATGGTGTTCTTCGGCTTGCAAGACTCCCCCTTTTTCCTCCAAACATAACGATGGTCATTATGGCCAAACAGTTCTTTTTTTGTTTGATCACACCAGAGGACTTTTCTCCAAAAAGTATGATCTTTGTCCCCATGTCCATTTGCAAACCGTAGTCTGGCTTTTTTATGGCGGTTTTGTAGCAGTGGCTTCTTCCTTGCTGAGAGGCCTTTCAGGTTATGTCGATATAGGACTCGTTTTACTGTGGATATAGATACTTTTGTATCTGTTTCCTCCAGCATCTTCAAAAGGTCCTTTGCTGTTGTTCCGGGATTGATTTGTCATGTTATGTTATAATCTCCACCCAGCACAGCCAGAAGAGGACTGGCCACCCCTCATAGCCTGGTTCCTCTCTAGGTTTCTTCCTAGGTTTTGGCCTTTCTAGAGAGTTTTTCCTAGCCACCATGCTTCTACACCTGCATTGCTTGTTGTTTGAGGTTTTAGGCTGGGTTTCTGTACAGCACTTTGAGATATCAGCTGATGTAAGAAGGGCTATATAAATACATTTGATTTAATTTGATTTGGACTTTTCGCACCAAAGTACGTTCATATCAAGGAGACAGAATACGTCTTCTTCCTGAGCAGTATGACGGCTGTGTGGTCCCATGGTGTTTATACTTGCGTACTATTGTTTGTACAGATGAATGTGGTACCTTCAGGCGTTTGGAAATTGCTCTCAATGATGAACCAGACTTGTGGAGGTCTACCATTTTGTTCTGAGGACTTGGCTGTTTTCTTTTGATTTTCCCATCATGTCAAGCAAAGAGGCACTGAGCTTGAAGGTAGGCCTTGAAATACATCCACATGTACATCTCCAATTGACTCAAATGATGTCAATTAGCCTATCAGAAGCTTCTAAAGCCATGACATAATTTTCTGGAATTTTCCATGCTGTTTAAAGGCACAGTCAACTTAGTGTATGTAAACTTCAGACCCACTGGAATTGTGATACAGTGAATTATAAGTGAAATAACCGGTCTGTAAACAATTGTTGGGAAAATTACTTGTGTCATGCACAAAGTAGATGTCCTAACCGACTTGTCAAAACTATAGTTTGTCAACAAGAAATTTGTGGAGTGGTTGAAAAACGAGTTTTAATTACTCCAACCTAAGTGTATGCAAACTTCCGACTTCAACTGTAAGTATCAAAAGTAAATGTAATTTCTAAAATATACTTGAGTATCAAAAGTAAAAGTATAAATCATTTCACATTCCTTGTGTTTTTTTTTCATTTATAGATAGCCAGGGGCACACTCCAAATCTCAGACATAATTTATAAACAATGCATTTGTGTTTAATGACTCCGCCAGATCAGAGACAGTAGGGATACCCAGGGATGTTCTCTTGATAAGTGTTATTTTTAAGGTATTTTACCTTAAGTACTTTACTCCACTGCACGCAAGCATTTCACTGCACCTTTCATACCTGCTGTAAGCTGTGTACGTAACAAATAAAAATAGATTTGAGGAAGAAGGCATTCCAAACTACACAAGGATTGGTTGAAATCCCACTACAAAGAATTGATATAACTGTTATTTGGTTGTTGTTTAACAGCAAATACAGGGCAGCATTCTCTTGTGACACCTGTTATTCAATATGAATCACTTTCCACATTCTGAATAATATGAAATGGCAATAAAAAATGTAAGCCTGACAAACAGGTGCAAATGTGACCTTAGAGCAGGCACAGTGCCTACAACTCTCACAAAGGCAGCACAAACAATGCACAATGACTGATCATTAGATAACAAACTGTTGTATTCCTGTTGGGCCTTGCTAGAATGTCACCTCATCCCTGTGACACTGTGCTACAATAAGAAGTAGAATGCTTAGAACATGTTCACAGAGTCACAGTGACTCTGGAGAAACACACACCAAAGCAGTGGTGACAGTGTGGATCAGAGTGTTAACCCACTGATTCACACATGGTGTTGCTGTAAGTCCCCCTCCCTGTGGACTTACAGCAACAGCCCAAATGTCATCAGCTGGCCCCTTTCTCTCTGAAGCTGAACTCACAGCCATCCCCGATTAATAATGAAGTGATGGAGAGAGGGAGGGAGAGCAAGAGCATACACAAATTCGCCCTTCCTAACACCCCTAAGGAACTGATTATTTCACTCTGGGGAAAAAACAGCGTTCCAGAACACAGTGGTCTCCCCCTCATCCCTCCTTCCACCTTAACACACTTTTCACTTAGCAAGAAACCAGTGTTCTAGAAGACAGTCATCTTATCCCTCTTCCCTCCCCCCTCACTGTACGCCAATGGGGCTGGTTTCCATGGAGTAAGGTCAGGCGAATCCCCACAGTAACCCCAGTCCAGCTCTCCCTAGCACACTGAGTGAGTGATGAGAGAGAATACGCAATTACACGATGGCAAAGATGGAGGAACCACAAAGGATGTCTGTCATTCTGTTTGTCTGAGTGTGGGTACAAGGAGATACAACTGGAGATAAAGTAATGAGAGGGAGAAACTTTACATACTGATATGATGAAATGCAATAGCTTGTGCGGTGACAGAAGTTCACACTCTGATAGAGGTTGAAACGTTGAATATCCTAAGTGCAATCATTTGTGTTGTGATCATGTTGAGTCCAATTTGAATGAGTTTCAATTCAACCCAGCAACCACTCTCTCTGTTTTCCAGCCCACCACCCTCCTCTCTCCCATTTTCCATGTGTTAACATGCAGGATACATAGCAGCAGGTCCTTGGTAATATATGTGTGTGTGTGTGTGTGTGGCAAGGAGATCACAGTCAAGGACACAGAGGATATCCGCACTGCACTGTCCTTGCTAACTTCAGCATCAATCAATCAACACTGAGTAGCCTATAAGTGCCGTTATATCACATTACGCCTAACAAAACTGTCCCTTATTTCTCAAATCTGCACCTTATATTAAACTATATTTAGACCAAAGAATAACTACTGCACAATGCCTAGAATCAAAGATTATATCAATAATTACTGGAACAACAAAATTCTTAAAATACCTCCAGAAACAAGGGATTTAAGTTGAACAACTACATAAGAAACTGTCTGGGAACCTTAAAGGTAGACCAGACATGAAGAGTTTCATTCCAAAATGCTACATCAAATCTTTCACATTTGTGTTTTTTCATAAAAAATTATTTCTCATGCGTAACATCATGTGTGTGTAAAATATTACTGTTCTCAGATGTTTTATTCATATATTTTAGATGTGTATTAAAAATCCATTGTTCAGCTCGAATGGAATGTTCGTATTCTGCATATTTGACTGTGATATGTTGTCTCACCTAGCTATTTCAAGATGAATGCACTAATCGTAAGTCACTCTGGATAAAAGCATCTGCTAAATGACTAAAATGTCAAATGTAAATATTTTACATGCAGATCTCATATTACTGTATTGATCAATTTAAATATGTCTCCCTCCATTTAGTATGATAGGGTACGTATTATGTATGTACTTATTATGATATATATTCATTTGTGGATGTCCATCATCCTTTTTGTACAGTTGGAGTTGGAAGTTTACATACACTTAGGTTGGAGTCATTAAAACTAATTTTTCAACCACTCCACAAATTTCTTGTTAGCAAACTATAGTTTTGGCAAGTCGGTTAGGACATCTACTTTGTGCATGACACAAGTAATTTTTTCCAACAATTGTTTACAGACAGATTATTTCACTTATAACTCACTGTATCACAATTCCAGTGGGTCAGAAGTTTACATACACTAAGTTGTCTGTGCCTTTAAACAGCTTGAAAAATTCCAGAAAATGATGTCATGGCTTTAGAAGCTTCTGATAGGCTAATTGACATCATTTGAGTCAATTGGAGGTGTACCTGTAGATGTATTTCAAGGCCTACCTCCACACTCAGTGCCTCTTTGCTTGACATGATGGGAAAATCAAAAGAAATTGGCCAAAACTTCAGAAAACAAATTGTAGACCTCCACAAGTCTGGTTCATCCTTGGGAGCAGTTTCCAAATGCCTGAAGGTACCACATTCATCTGTACAAACAATAGTGCACAGGTATAAACACCATGGGACCACGCAGCCGTCATACCGCTCAGGAAGGAGACACATTCCGTCTCCTAGAGATGAAGGTACTTTGGTGCGAAAAGTGCAAATCAATCCCAGAACAACAGCAAAGGACCTTGTGAAGATGCTGGAGGAAACAGGTACAAAAGTATCTATATCCACAGTAAAACGAGTCCTATATCGACATAACCTGAAAGGCCTCTCAGCAAGGAAGAAGCCACTGCTCCAAAACCGCCATAAAAAAGCCAGACTACGGTTTGCAACTGCACATGGGGACAAAGATCATACTTTTTGGAGAAATGTCCTCTGATCTGATGAAACAAAAACAGAACCATTAGACCATAGTTATGTTTGGAGGAAAAAAGGGGACGTTTGCAAGCCGAAGAACACCATCCCAACGTTGAAGCACAGGGGTGGCAGCATCATGTTGTGGGGGTGCTTTGCTGCCAGAGGGACTGGTGCACTTCACTAAATGGATGGGATCATGAGGGAGGAAAATTATGTGGATATATTGAAGCAACATCAAGACATCAGTCAGGAAGTTCAAATTTGGTCGCAAATGGGTCTTCCATATGGACAATGACACCAAGCATACTTCCAAAGTTGTGACAAAATGGCTTAAGGACAACAAAGTCAAGGTATTGTAGTGGCCGTCACAAAGCCCTGACCTCAATCCTATAGAAAATCTGCGGGCAGAACTGAAAAAACGTGTGCGAGCAAGGAGGCCTACAAACCTGACTCAGTTACACCAGCTCTGTCAGGAGGAATGGGCCAAAACTCACCCAACTTATTGTGGGAGGCTTGTGGAAGTCTACCCGAAACGTTTGACCCAAGTTAAACAATTTAAAGGCAATGCTACCAAATACTAATTGAGTGTATGTAAACTTCTGACCCACTGGGAATGTGATGAAAGAAATAAAAGCTGAAATAAATCATTCTCTCTGCTATTATTCTGACATTTCACATTGTTAAAATAAAGTGGTGATCCTAACTGACCTAAGACAGGGATTTTTTTCTAGGATTAAAACTTCTTATGGCTGCAAGGTGCAGCACTGAGTAACCTGGAAAGAGGTGGCCATTTCAAACGGCCTCCTACTCAATTCTTGCTCGTACAATATGCATATTATCATTTCCATTGGATAGAAAACACTCTCTAGTTTCTTAAACCGTTTGAATTATTTCTCTAAGTGAACCAGAACTCTCTCTGCAGCCCATTTCCTATCCGGAAGTGAGATTTCCAAATGCGAGGTCTTTTTTCAAGAGCTTGTCTATAAAAGGGCATGTCACTTGGGACCATAGAAACACGTCATACGCCTTCCCCTGGGTGTCATGCGGAAGTGAGAGCAGAAAGGACTTGAATATCTCGTTCTGGGATTGAATACAGCCTCTTGGAGTGAGAGGTCCGCCATAATTTTCTTTTTCTTAGGCGCGAAGTTGGACCTTGAATTGCCTCCTGGAAAACCGTTGTTATAGGTGAATATAATCTCCGGCTTCGATTTTACTTGATACATGTCACAATATCATCCTAAAGTATGATTTTTCAATATAGTTTAATTATATTATTGAAATTTATTCGGGACTTTAGACGTGATGCGTTGGAAGAATTCTTTCAAGAAGGAGAGGTTAGCGCCGCACGGCCAGTGTGCTTGCTAATTCAAGAGGGAAATAGTTCGTTCTGAATCCAAACAAAGACCGTTCTGGACAATGGACCCCTTTACAACATTCTGATGGAAGATCAACAAAGATAAGGACCCAATTTGGGATGCTATTTCATATATCTGTCGAGCTGTGCTATCGCTACCGATTACTTGGAATCAATGCTGTTGTGTGTTAGCCATTGCAGTAAGCTAATATAACGATATATTGTGTTTTCGCTGTAAAACACATAAAAAAATCGGAAATATTGTCTGTATTCACAAGATCTTTGTCTTTCATTTTGCTATACACCATATATTTTTCTGAAATGTTTTATGATGAGTAATTAGGTAGTTGACGTTGGTGTCTGTATTTACTCTGGCTACTCCCGTGCTATTTCTGACTGTAGCTATGATGGTAGCATCAATGTAAAACTGATTTATAGCTCAAATATGCACATTTTTCGAACAAAATATAGATTTATTGTGTAACATGTTATAGGACTGTCATCTGAGGAAGTTGTTTCTAGGTTTGTTTGGTTAGATCTTGGTTAGTTAGGTTGGCTTTGTGCATGCTACCTGTGCTGTGAAAAATGTCTGTCCTCTTTTGTATTTGGTGGTGAACTAACATAAATATACGTGGTGCTTTTGCTGTAAAACATTTAAAAAATCGGACATGTTGGCTGGATTAACAAGATGTTTATCGTTCAAATGCTGTATTGGACTTGTTAATGTGTGAAAGTTAAATATTAAAAAAAAATAGATTTTGAATTTCGCGCCCTGCACCTGAGCTGGATGTTGTCATAAGTGTACCGGTGTCGGGCTGCAGCCATAACAGGTTAAATGGTGGGAATTGTGAAAAACTGAGTTTAAATGTATTTGGCTAAGGTTGAATGTAAACTTCCGACTTCAACTGTGACTTCAACTGTATGTGTAACGGTTCCGTAATGACAGACTCTGGGAGACAAGAAGCAGGTCCAGGGTGTGGATTTAATAAAAGACATGAACAAAACAAGAACAGCGTCTGGACAGGAGAAACATAACATCAATGATGACTGGGAATGAAACTGAAGAAGTGACAGATATAGGGGAGGTAAATGACGTGATGGAGTCCAGGTGAGTCCCATAATTAAGCGCAAGTGCACATAACGATGGTGGCAGGTGTGTGTAATGATGAGTGACCCGGTGACCTCGAGCACCGAAGACGGGGAGCGGGAGCAGACGTGACAGTACCCCCCCCCCCCCCCCCCCTCTAGGGGTGCCACCTGACGTCTTACCTGGGTGAGCCTGACGGGCCGGCCGAGGTGTAGGAACCTGATGAGCCGGCCGAGGTGTGGGCGCCCGCCAAGCCAACCGAGGCTTGAGAACCTCTCAAGCCAACTGAGGCATGTGAGCGTGACGAGCCAGCTGAGGCATCCCCGATTGCTTCGGCAGCAACACCCGGACCTAACGTCACCCCCACAAAAAATTTAAAAAATGTAACTCCCTGAATCTTCCAATTGTGGAGTCAGCATTCTGTAACAACAGATGCTGGGGAACGAGATGCAGGTCCAGGGTGTGGATTTAATAACAGATAGACATGAAACAAAACAAGAACAGCGTCTGGACAGGAGCAACATCAATGCTGACTCGAGAATGAAACTGAGGAAGTGAAAGATTTAGGGGAGGTAAATGACATGTTGGAGTCCAGGTGAGTCCCATACTTAAGCCCAGGTGCGCGTAACGATGATGCAGGTGTGCGTAATGATGAGTGAACTGGTGACCTCAAGCACCGGAGAAGGGGAGCGGGAGCAGACGTGACAGTATGATATGTTACGAATTACAATTCGTACAACATAAAAATTGCTAAACGTATATTACGTGACAAATTCCAATTTGATTAGCTAACGTTAGCTAGGTGGCTAGGTGGAGAACGCTAACATTAGCTAGGTGGCTAACTTTAGATAAGCTATGGGTTAGGGGTTAAGAGTTAGTTTAAAGGATTAAGGATTGGTTTAGGGGATGGGTTAGCTAACATGCTAATTAGTCACAAAGTAGCTGAAAAGTAGTAAGTAGTTGCAAAGTTGCTAAAGTTGTTCTCATCAATTCTCACAGCAAAGGGTCTAAATACTTATGTAACTAAGGTATTTCAGTTTTTTATTTTGCAAACATTTCTATTGATGTTTGTTTTTTATCCATTTTAGAATAAGGCTGTAACGTAACAAAATGTGGAAAAAGGGAAGGGGTTTGAATACTTTCCAAATGCACTGTATGTCATGTTTTACAACAAAACATGATTATTTGTGTCTCTGAAATTAAACCATCAAGTGATAGATAAAAAAATACACATGCCTGTCATTGAACATCCCCATTTCATGATTAGATGCTTAAAAAAACACACCAATCTCTTTTATAAGCTCTTTAAGCAATAAAAGCGAATTTACCAAAATGTTAACGTGTATGCAACTGTTCATCAGAATGATGCACAGCTTACTATCAAATCATAATCCAAACATGAGCAATAAATCCTTTATACAGTTTATCTGGATACAACCTAACAAGAAATGCATTGCAAGCACATGACCCTATAGGAGTAAACCAAACCTCCATGGTTAGACAGACTGATATCAGCATGGCAAAAAGGGTAGAGTGGGAGGAGAAAACAACAGAAAAATAAATAGATACAGTATGTTGCTTTTTCAAGAAATCTGTTGAACAAATATAGCGCTCACAGATGGCAGCAGCTATTCACTTCGAACCAAATCTTTTATGGTCAAATTGACCACAATTAAGAAAATGCTGAGAATCCTTATGAAATTTGCAATCGCAAACCTCTCACAAATACATGCGCACACGCATGCACGCACACACACACACACACACACACACACACACACACACACACACACACACACACACACACACACACACACACACACACACACACACACACACACACACACACACACACACACACACACACACACACAAAGTACATCTCCTTGATGTGCTAATTGCCAGAGGCCTGTTGGTTCCTTAAATCTAAAGTCTACAGAGGCAAATTATTTCTCAGGAAGTAGAAAGCTGTAATTAATGGTGACAAATGTGGCTTCCTCTCCCCCAGTGTGTGTGATGACCTAAACTAGAATCCCTAGGTTCCACCAACCAGGCAGGCAAATCACACTCATGTAGCTAATACGCCACAGCACAGTCAGGAGTCAATGTTGGAATAATAGGACTTGGCAAGAAATTAAGAGAAATGGATACCCTACTCCCTCTGCTGCTGCACATCTTTCCTTCCCCATCCCCCCTGTATGCTTTGTGCCAAATTGACATGTATTACAGGGAGAGAGACATGATAAGGTAATATGACAAGAGGGGAGAAGCACTGTGCAATGGGGAGTGGGATGGGGGTGGATGGGGAGTAGGATGGAACAACAGGAGAGTGACGGTGAGTATAATGCCAGTGCAAAGCAGACCGTCACTAGTTCCACTGTTAAGAACAGGAGAATGGATCCAACAGGGAGAGCAGAGAGGCAAATCTTCTCCTTTGGATGTTGCTGGTGATTCACTACCCATGACGTTGAGCTCTGCTTCAAAATTATACTTACACCATTTCGCTTGAGGGTGGAATCTTTCATCTGGGCCCATTATTATTTGAGTGTGTGTGTGCGCGTATGTGTGTGTGTGTGAACGAGAGAGGGGGAGAGAAGGAGAGAGTCTGTTGCTATGCATTTTTCCACATCCCTGCCTACCACCAGCCTCTTCACACCAACCATCAGTGAGCTGAGCTGAGTGCTCATACTGTGATGCTTCACCAGTAAGGGCTCTGAGAGTTCCAAGCCTACAGTGCCTTCAGAAAGTATTCATACCCCTTGACTTATTCCACATTTTGTTGTGTTACAGCCTGAAATCAAAATGGAATAAATGGATTTTGTTCTCAACCATCTACATACAATATCCCATTTTCAAGTCTTGCCACAGATTTTCATACCGATTTAAGTCAAAACTATCTAGGCCACTCAGGAACGTTCAATGTCGTCTTGGTAAGCAACTCCAGTGTATATTTTGCCTTGTGTTTTAGGTTGTTGTCCTGCTGAAAGGTGAATTTGTCTCCCACTGTCTGTTGGAAAGCAGATCTCTACAAGCATACCCATAACAAGATGAAGCCACCACCATGCTTGAAAATATGACGTGGTAGTCAGTGATGTGTTGTGTTGAATTTACCCCAAACATAACACTTTGTATTCAGGACATAACGTTCTTTGCAGTTTTACTTTAGTGCCTTGTTACAAATATTATGCATGTTTTGGATTTTTTTTTTCATTCTGTAGTCTTCCTTCTTTTTCATTTAGGTTAGTATTGTGGAGTAACTACAATGTTGTTGCTCCATCCTCAGTTTTCTCTTATCACAGCCATTCAACTGTAACTGTTTTAAAGTCACCATTGGCCTCAAGATGAAATCCCTGAGCGGTTTCCTTCCTCTCCAGCAACTGAGTTAGTAAGGATGCCTGTATATTTGTATAGTGACTGGGTGTATCGATACACCATCCAAGGTGCAATGAATAACTTCACCATGCTCAAAGGGGTATTCAAAGTATGTTTTATTTTAACCCATCTACTAATAGATGCTTTTCTTTGCGAAGCATTGGAAAACCTCTCTGGTCTTTGTGGTCGAATCTGTGTTTGAAATTCACTGCTCGACTGAGGGACCTTTCAGATAATTGTATGTGTGGGGTACAGAGATAATAATCATGTAAAACACGAGGCAACTTATTATGTGACTTATTAAGATAATTTTAATTCTGAATGTATTTATACTTGCCTTAACAAAGGAATTGAATACATATTGACTCAAGACTTTCAGCTTTTCATTTTTTATTAATTTGTAAAAATGTCTGAAAACATAATTCCACTTTGACATTATGGGGTATTGTATGTAGGCCAGTGACACAAAATCAAAATGTATCAATTTGAAATTTAGGCTGTAACACAACAAAATGTGGAAAAAGTCAAGGGTGTGTATACTTTCTGAAGCCACTGCATATATACAGCTCCAGTGGTCATGGGAATTCTCAAAGCACTATCTCTCTATACTGTATAGAGAAAAGGGCTTAAACCCGCTTTAGAATGATGAACCTGGACTCAGAGACAAACCTAACATAGTAACTGTAAATCTATATCCTTCCATTTATTATGATAAGTTTGTTTTGTCTGGTATGCATTAATTTGTGGATGTCCATCATCCATTTTGTATATATGTTACAAATTACAATTCTTACATTATGTTACAAATGAGTATGAAATGTTATGAATTCCACTTTGTTGTGGCTAATATTAGCTAGGTGGCTAACGTTAGCTAGTCTAGGGGTTAGGATTAAGGGTTAAGGCTAGGTAGTTGCAAAGTAGCTAAAAAGTATTAAGTAGTTACAAAGTTGCTAATTAGATCAAATGCAAAAGTTCATGATGTGATATGAACACACAACTTTTGGGTTGCTAGACATTCACGTTATAAACCGACCCATCCTCAAGGACCAATCTACCTCCTTTCTTTTTTGGATTAAATAACCTTCTGTCTTATGTAACCATACCAAACATAAAATACATTTACGTTTACTATGAGTGTCACACATTTACTGTTAATATTGAAATGAGAATGGCGTGAGAATGGCACCGGAGGAGATGGCGGACGTTTTGCGGACTCCTAACCAATTGTGCTATTGTGTGTGTTTTTTCGCGTTGTGTAACAAATTTTGTACATAATGTTTCTGGCACCTTCTCTTATGACTGAAAGAGATTCTGGATGTCAGGACCGCCATTATTCCCCTCGTACTGGCCGTAGAGTTTTTCTTTAATGAGTCGGACGCTAAGGATTTTCTTCAGACACCCGACAAGGCCCAAATCCCCGTCATTCACATGAGAAAGAGACGGAGATATCGGGGACGTAGGTCGGGGTGCCTTGTAAGGATCCGACGGCGAATGGGTAATCTTTCTCTACCATCAATCATATTAGCCTAAGTATAATCATTGGATAATGAAATAGACGAGCTACGATCATGAATATCCTACCAACGGGACAATAAAAACTGTAATATCTTATGTTTCACAGAGTCGTGGCTGAACGACGACACAGATAATCAGACGAGCTAAATTACTTCTATGCTCGCTTCGAGGAAAACCACACTGAAGCATGCATGAGAGCATCAGCTGTTCCAGACGACTGTGTGATCACGCTCTCCGTAGTTGATGTGAGTAAGAACTTTAAACAGGTCAACATTCACAAGGCCAGGACGTGTACTCAGAGCATACGCTGACCAACTGACATTTTCAACCTGTCCCTGACTGAGTCTGTAATACCAACATGTTTCAAGCATACCAACATAGTCCCTGTGCCCAAGAACACTAAGGTAACCTGCCTTACTGACCCGTAGCACTCTCGTCTGTAGCCATGAATGGCTTTGATAGGCTGGTCGTGGCTCACATCAACAGCATTTTCCCAGAAACCCTGACCCCACTCCACTTTGCATACCGCCCCAACAGATCCACAGATGATGCAATCTCTATTGCACTCCACACTGCCCTTTCCCACCTGGACAAAAGGAACACCTACATGAGAATGCTATTGATTGACTACAGCTCAGTGTTCAACACCATAGTGCCCTCAAAACTCATCACTATGCTAAGGACCCTGGGACTAAACACCTCCCTCTGCAACTGGACCCTGGACTTCCTGACGGGCCGCCCCCAGGTGGTAAGGGTAGGTAACAACACATCTGCCACGCTGATCCTTAGTCCCCTCTTGTACTCCCTGTTCACCCATGACTGCATGGCCAGACATGACTCCAAACCCATCATTATGTTTGCCGATGACACAACAGTTGTAGGCCTGATCACCGACAACGATGAGAGAGCCTATAGGGAGGAGGTCAGAGACCTGGCCGTGTGGTGCCAGGATAACAACCTCTCCCTCAACGTGATCATGACAAAGGAGATGATAGTGGACTACAGGAAAAGGAGGACCGAGCACGCCCCCATTCTCATCGACGGGGCTGTAGTTGAGCAGGTTGAGAGCTTCAAGTTCCTTGGTGTCCACATCACCAACAAACTATTGTGATCCAAACATACCAAGACAGTCGTGAAGAGAGCACGACAAAGCCTATTCCACCTCAGGAGACTGAAAATAATTTGGCATGAGTCCTCAGATCCTCAAAAAGTTCTACAGCTGCACCATCGAGAGCATCCTGACTAGTTGCATCACTGCCTGGTATGGTAACTGCTCGGCCTCCGACCACAAGGCACTACAGAAGGTAGTGCGTAAGGCCCAGTACATCACTGGGGCCAAGCTTCCTGCCATCCAGGACCTCTATACCTGGCAGTGTCAGTGGAAGGCCTTAAAAATTGTCACAGACTCCAGCCACCCTAGTCATAGAGTGTTCTCTCTGCTACCACATGGCAAGCGGTACTGGAGCACTAAGTCTAGGTCCAATAGGCTTCTTATTAACAGCTTCTATCCCAAGCCATAAGACTCCTGAATACCTAATCAAATGGCTACCCAGACTATTTGCATTGCCCCCCCCCACCCCCTCTTTTACGCTGCTGCTACTCTCTGTTTATTATCAATGCATAGTCACTTTAACTCTACCTACATGTAAATATTACCTCAATTACCTCGACTAACATGTGCCCCCGCACATTGACTCTGTCACGGCACCCCCTGTATATAGCCTCGCTACTGTTATTTACTGCTGCTCTTAAATCATTTGTTATTTGTTATTTTTATTTGATGTTTTACTTATTTATTTTTCGTGAACACTTATTTTTCTTAAAACTTCATTGTTGCTTAAGGGCTTGTATGTACGGTAAGCATTTCACTGTAAGGTCTACACCGGTTGTATTCGGCCCATGTGACAAATACAATTTGATTTTACTTGAATATGTTACGTCTAGTCTTTATGCCAGGCTGGAATGTTAGTAGTGTTGCAATTTTCCAAAAGCTCCAAATGCCAGTGTTCTAAATCATCTGGAGAACCCTGGCAGTTCTGCAAGACTATGAAGCTGCTATTCGGCTAGTACATTGTTGAGAAAGTGCCTGGTCAGTCAGTTTCACACACAAAGGAACCTCCTCACTAAGTTGTAAAAATAACATCCCATCTTTACCTTTGACTTTCAACAATCAGATTTTTTTCTCATTGATAATTGTCTTTGATTGTTCTCAGAAGCAGCGATAACTCATATATTTTTCTAATTTGTTGTTTGATTGATGACACTTTGGATTGAACAGTTGCAAGCACTCTCAGCATTCTCCTTCCGGAAATAAATAACGTCATAAATCCAAATAGATTTCATTCGGCGTGACGTGTTTTTTTTTTTTTACCAGCGCAGAGGGGCCGGCCAATGTGTGAACTCAACCATATGGGAAGCATTTACTTCACTCTACGCACGTGCAGTGTTATTCAATTGAGTCTTTGGTTGTGTTCAATCTGGAGATAAGTGTTGTGTGGAGCAGTTTGGTGTTAACGTGCAGACTAAGCATGTATGGAGATGTGTGTGTGTGTGTGTGTGTGTGTGTGTGTGTGTGTGTGTGTGTGTGTGTGTGTGTGTGTGTGTGTGTGTGTGTGTGTGTGTTCCGTTTAAATAATTTCTGCACCATATACATAATGTACAACTATCTTTATCAAGATTATATATTTTCATTAGCTCATGTTTGACACAAGAATGAAAGTCTATGTAGAGTATAAAATGCCTTTCACCTGGGAATAATTGCTTTGAGTAAGATATATTTCACATAAGCATGACCATGACCATGTAAAAGTAATAGCAGTAGGTTAAAATACGCCATCTGTCTGGGAAAGTCTTTTGTAGGGAAAGTCTTATGTATAGGGACTCCATTGGAGCAGTTTGAGCTTGGCTACCAATCCCAACAATAGAAGGAACACTCATTCAAGGCATGATTCATTTAGCACTGTGTCCCATTGTTGCAGCTTTTATTGAAAACTAGCTCCATTGTGTAGCCATGTCATGAACAATGGATGTGTAATGACTCACGCCCATTTCTTTATAGTACTCACAAAGAGTTCCAATTTGACAGTGACAGTCAACCATTTAAAAAGAAGGCAGACAATGAAACAAGATCAAGAGATCAAGTCTCCATAGATCAAGTCTAACTCACAAAGCCCCTTGAAGTAGAACAAAAAGGTGTTTATGTAACATACCGTATCAAAATACCATTCCTGGTGTTGCATAGTAGGCTGTTCAGAGAATAAAAAACTATGTGGTGCTTAATGTTATACCTTTTTATTTGATTGTGAGAATACATATTTAGACTACCAGGGATGCATAGCAGGACCATAGAATAGAACCAGAGGGGGATTACATATAGACATTGTTAGCGTTTAATATAGCTTTTTTTCACTGATCCCTTGTAGTAATCATACTACTGTGGGATTTTCATATCAAAGACCACAGCTACGCTCTTTGAATAACGACAATAGCGTAACTATGAATGTCCAACTTAACAATATAACAGTGTGAACATTTTCAGAGGTTATCTGTTAGCATTAGTGTAAATGTCAGTGTGCTGTTAGTTACAGTATACAGATTAAGACCTTTACACAACACACAATTAACTAATGAGGTGGATCTGGTAGCTATTAGCAATGTGTTTCTGTTTTTTGTGGGGCCTGGGAGGCATACAGCCATGTGGGGAGTAAACTCAGCCTGGATGACATCACCACTATGGTAGGGGGGACCATCACGTTAACAACCAGCAGAGAGAAGGACATAAAGGAGAACCAGGAGAACATTTTAGTTTGAACTAGTATATTAGTATGCAATGACAGGTTAAGGTTCAAGACATGGCTACACTGAGCTACAACTGAACACCATTTCTACCACAATGTGGGTGTTGCTCTTTTACTCCAAATGGGCCTTCGCACAAATTGTCTCTTGTAGGCATGTGGTCATTCTAAAGACAACTTATTTGCTACTGTAAATACTGTTACAATTAGCATTTCAACAAACTAATGGAAGAAATAACACGTTTTAATTTTGTTCTCTATTAGTCCAAATGGACCTCCTGTTACTAACATAGTAGGGTCGTTCCACAAAAAGAGTGCCTTTTGCGTCCCTTGATATTTTAAGTAGAAATTGTGCCCCAATATTGAATTGTAAAAGCTTGTTAAAGTCAATTAAGTGCCCTTTAATATAGACCACATGGAGAATTCAATAAATCTGATTTTTATATTAATAAAGACTTGCTAAAGTGCAAAAATGCAGCATTTTGACATGTTCCTCCATGCACCCTCTTTCAAAGGAAACATTGAACATTTAATAGTCAAATCATAGTGTAAAAGCAGGTGAGCTGGTTCTACTCTTTTTGGCCATTTGCTGGTGTTTTGTGGGCAGGTCGAGCGTAACACGGCAACCCTATTACGCACAGTTTCTTCTCCGCAATGAGTCTGGATCTGAATACCTCCCCAACCCTTCACCAAATGACATCACATTAGAGGCCGTCTGATTGGTCCAGAAACCGATGGGTTGGTCCAGAGCCAGAACACAGGTGAGTAAAACAGAGGTTTGAAAATGTGTCATAGGCTTTGATACTCTGATTGGTTAGAGACGATCCAATCTTTGATGACCTTGTTTTGCACAACACTCCTCGTGCCCCTTGTCACCACAAATTACTTCAATGATGGCAGTCTCAGACTAAAGTATTTACAGTGGCTTGCGAAAGTATTCACCCCCCTTGGCATTTTTCCAAGTTGGATGGGTTCCGCTGGTGTACAGCAATCTTTAAGTCATACTACAGATGCTCAATTGGATTGAGGTCTGGGATTTGACTAGGCCATTCCAAGACATTTAAATGTTTCCCCTTAAACCACTCAAGTGTTGCTTTAGCAGTATGCTTAGGGTCATTGTCCTGCTGGAAGGTGAACCTCTGTCCACGTCTCAAATCTCTGGAAGACTGAAACAGGTTTCCCTCCAAAATTTCTCTGTATTTAGCGCCATCCATCATTCCTTCAATTCTGACCAGTTTCCCAGTCCTTGCCGATGAAAAACATACCCACAGCATGATGCTGCCACCACCATGCTTCACTGTGGGGATGGTGTTTTCGGGGTGATGAGAGGTGTTCGGTTTGCGCCAGACATAGCGTTTTCCTTGATGACCAAAAAGCTACATTTTAGTCTCATCTGACCAGAGTACCTTCTTCCATATGTTTGGGGAGTCTCCCACATGCCTTTTGGCGAACACCAAATGTGAATGCTTATTTTTTTCTTTAAGCAATAGCTTTTTTTCTGGCCACTCTTCCGTAAAGCCCAGCTCTGTGGAGTGTACGGCTTAAAGTGATTTAATGGTGCTCCGTGGGATGTTCAAAGTTTCCGATGTTTTTTTATAACCCAACCCTGATCTGTACTTCTACACAACTTTATCCCTGACCTGTTTGGAGAGCTCCTTGGTCTTCATGGTGCCGCTTGCTTGGTGGTGCCCCTTGCTTAGAGGTGTTGCAGACTCTGGGGCTTTTCAGAACAGGTGAATATATACTGAGATCATGTGACACTTAGATTGCACACAGGTGGACTTTATTTAACTAATTATGTGACTTCTGAAGGTAATTGGTTGCACAATTATTTAGGGGCTTCATAACAAAGGGAGGGAATACATATGCACGCA
Source organism: Salvelinus fontinalis (assembly GCF_029448725.1). Taxonomy (NCBI): domain Eukaryota; kingdom Metazoa; phylum Chordata; class Actinopteri; order Salmoniformes; family Salmonidae; genus Salvelinus; species Salvelinus fontinalis. The sequence continues at coordinate 29,137,582 of NC_074672.1, forward strand.
CCACTTTTTTCACTTTTTTATTTTAATTTTATTTTTTAAATCAAGTAATTTTTTTCATTTCACTTTACCAATTTGGACTATTTTGTGTATGTCCATTACATGAAATCCAGATTAAAATCAATTTAAATTACAGGTTGTAAAGCAACAAAATAGGAAAAACGCCAAGGGGGATGAATACTTTTGCAAGGCACTGTAACAAACGACAGAGCAATTTAGTGTGAGTCGTCAGGCTAAGATCAAATGGGGCATTCTGTCAAATGTGTCTCTTGTAGGCATGTGATCATTCTAAGAACAGCTCACTGGTTAGTGGAAATGTACGGAAATGCTGTTTCCATAACAATTAACTGCAACAAACTCAGCAAGGTAATTCAGGAGTCAACAAGTCCTTGTTGGTTATATACTACTCCAAATTAACCTTCTATTCCCTTGCAAGATAACCTTGGTCAAATGTGGTACTAGCAGGATCTGGTCATTCTAAGGACAGACCATTGGTGATTGTACATGCTTAATACTGTTTCATTAGCAATTAAAGGCATGACCAAGTCAACCAACTGTTTGAGGACATTGTTTAAAAGTGTCCAATAGTGCCTCAGTCTAACACTCTTTCAGGGTTAAGGTTCAATAACCTCTGATTGGCTTCTTAATAAGGAGTCTCTGGTCTTATAAAAATGAATGTCGTTTTACAACAACCAGGAGAAGCCTATATAACATATGAGCTCAGTATATGTCATATTAAGGAGTTTCATTATAGCAGTGCTTGTAAAAAGTCTACGAGGTGCTTAGTATTTCTACAGTGATTTCTTCAGAGTCTGGGTACTTTAGTGGTTGTCAGAGATATACTCTGGCTATGCATGAGTTAACACTGTGTGAACATATAGACACAGACACAGACACAGACACAGACACAGACACAGACACTGACACTGACACTGACACTGACACTGACACTGACACTGACACTGACACTGACACTGACACTGACACTGACACACACACACACACTGCATTTACAGGGCTGGGGGGAAATCATTAGCCACAGCCTCAAATTAATTTACCTGGCAGTCGCAGTCAGGACTACAGGGGTAAAATAACTCCCAGCACTCCTCACATTACACTTCCCTCTATGACCAGGTTGACCGTACCTCATCAACTAATCAAAACAGCAGCCCTATGCCAGTGGATCAACACAACCAGGAAGACTCAGGAGAGGGAGGTTTGGGATGCCAGTGGGGAGGGAGATAAAAGTATAATAAATAAAAATCAAGACCTGGTAGGGAAGAGAGAGCGATTTGATGCCTCTTTCAGTAGTTTGATTAACAGTTAGAGAGCCTCCCATGAGGTAAGCAGGAGACATAGTCACACAGAAAGTGCTTTTTCTAATCAGATCCAGACACTCAGCCGGGTTCTGCTCACCACATTCTGACCTCCACTTCCTCTGCACTCACAGAAGATAGAGAGGGAGAGAGATGCAATAGGGAGAAAGAAACATTTAGAAACATGGCAAAATAGCAAGAGATAAAAAAATGTATGTGTAAGCCAGGAGTGCTTTATTTTTTACTTGACTTCCCGAATGCGGGGAAAGAGGGGAAACCCCAATCCAGCCCATTCTTGCTGTGGGAACGCTGTATGAACGCTGTATGAATGCAGTGTGAAGGCTGAAGGAAGGCTGTAGGAACACTGTATGAACGCTGTATGAATGCAGTGTGAAGGCTGAAGGAAGGCTGTAGGAACACTGTATGAACGCTGTATGAAGGCTGTAGGAATGCTGTGGGAATGCTGTAGGAAAGCTGTGGGAACGCTGTAGGAACACTGTAGGAATGCTGTGTAAGGCTGTAGGAATGCTGTAGGAATGCTGTAAGAAAGCTGTAAGAAGGCTGTAAGAAGGCTGTAGGAATGCTGTGTAATGCTGTAGGAACGTTGTAGGAATGCTGTGTAAGGCTGTAGGAATGCTGTAGGAATGCTGTAGGAATGCAGTGTAAGGCTGTAGGAATGCTGTAGGAATGCTGTAGGAAGGCTGTGGGTTGAGACATTTGGATTAGGAGTGATATTGGTCATCATGGTCACCTAATAATCCCCAGTTTACAATTGGCTCATTCATCCCCCTCCTCTCCCCTGTAACTATTCCCCAGGTCGTTGCTGCAAATGAGAACGTGTTCTCAGTCAACTTACCTGGTAAAATAACGGTAAATAAATAAAAAAAAATATATATATATATTATTCTGCTTGATGGGGGGGTTAATAAGAGGCAGGTGGTACAGCACCATAGCAGCTCTGTTGATTTGGAGTGTGAGTGTCCGTGAGTGTGTGTGTGTGTGTGTGTGTGTGTGTGTGTGTGTGTGTGTGTGTGTGTGTGTATGTGCATGTGCGCACGCATGTGTGTGTGCATGCTTTTGTTTGTGCGTGTGTGTGTACATGCTTGCGGTTTTTACAGAGGAGGTGTAATAGCTAGCAGCTTCGCTGCACTGCGCTCCCTCATCTCGTCAAACCCATTTAGGTGATAAGAGAAATCATTAGCAGAAACCCACATCTTTCTGGTCGGCTGGATCTAGCCTCTAAAGGAATTTCAAACAGAAAACTCAAGAAAAATAAGGATTTAAATTGCAGATCTGCCATCTGGAGAAGAAGAATTTAGATTTGGGATTTGGGGAGTGTGTAAGCATTTTCTATGTAAATCAAGGGGATTGCATCCTCAGCCTCTTAACAGTGTAGTCAGTTTCATACAGCCGTGGTGATTTACATGGGTGTCACAGTCAATCATTGCAGAGCAGAAGAATCCCCTTCCATTCTGACAATCAGTACGCCATCCACTTGACTCCATTCAGTATTCACAGTTGTAAATATTAATGTGAGACTATGACACCAAGGCCAGCCTTATGAGTTCGGCTAGTGGGTATGTGTGTGTGTGTGTGTGTGTGCGCGCGCGTGTGTGCATCACAGGAGGTTGGTGGCACCTTAATTGGGGAGGACGGGCTCATGTTAATGGCTGGATTGGAATAGGTGGAATGGTATTAAATACATCAAACATAGTGTTTGATTCCGTTCCAATCGCTCTGTTCCAGCCATTATTATGAGCCGTTTTCCCTCAGCAGCCTCCACTGGCATGCATACATGCTTGTCTGTTTTATTGTCCATGTGTGAGCCTCTGTCTGTTTGAATCTATGAGTGTTGAATAGGGTTATGGTATTTCAGAGAGACAATAATAATGCCATTAGTAGTCTCAATTCTGTCCCTCAATGGAGAGAACCCCAGGCCTCGGCCGTGGCGGCCACACAGATAGTTCTCATACAGGCTGCTCTCCTGACACTCATCTGCATAGAGCAGACAGGCTGGGTATCTGTGTAAGCACTTTGTGACAACTGCTGATGTAAAAAGAACTTTATAAAATAAATGTGATTGATTGATTGACAGGAGAGGCCAAGCCAACATCACAACCATCCCCATCGTCACCACCAGTACGGCACCAGTAGCAGAATCACGATCTGCATTTCCTCTCAGTACCCCTGGTTAGGTAAGCCTACACACACACACACATCATCATCATCATCGATCACCTTTATCACCATCCTCTCTGGCATACACCGACATGGTATCCACCGTAGCCTGGCTTACCCCTTCTTCTGTCTCCCTTTCCAAACTGAGTTTGGCGGTAGGCAACTTTTGATTTGAGGAATCAGCCTTATGGAAAAACCACATGAATTTCACATGTGAAGTGTTCATGTAATCACATGTGATCTTAATTGAAGTTAATGTGATAATATGTGACAACATGTAAAGCAACATGCGATAACATGAAACTACACATGTGAAGTGTTCCCAAAAAACCATGTTGTCACGTGAAATGTTGTGGTTTGTATGCATGCACTCACTACTGTAAGTCGCTCTGGATAAGAGCGTCTGCTAAAGGACTAAAATGTAAATGTCAAATGGTAAGCATGAAGTCTGTATCGTTTTCTAAGTAATCTCCCTCTTAAGATGGTCGGCACTTTATACTGTGACAGATTGGAAAATCATATTGTGTGTGGTAGCATAAAGTGAAAGGGACTTCATCAATTGAAAAGCCATAACTATATCTACCCTGTAAAGCTCTATGTTGCCCTTTCATTCATCCTTCATCACACCTCCCTCTAGCCAGGAATGTTACACCGGAGCCATTTTGAAACCAGAACTCACGAGGTGATTGGCCATTTAGAGCGAAAAGAGGACCAGATGGCAGGAAGAGCAGGTCCAGATGGGACTAATTGGCCAGAGCTATGAGGTTAGCACCAAGACACCCTGAAACTAAGCTCAATGGCACCTCAGAAGGACCAAAATGACTCAGAACCTCTGTGTGAATATTACGAATCTGCTAGACAAATAGACGAGGAGGATGGAGGAGCAGTCGTGGTAAAAAGATAGTACGATGGCTCTTGAGCATTCAATCAGTACTAATGAGTGTGTTAATAATGGGCTTGCTGAAGCCAATTTAAGCATTTTAATATCGAGTGTGTGTGGAGAGGGAATTAGTCATCAGCAGACACCAGGGAGCTGAAGGCAGAGGCAGCCATCTCAGACACTCCACCAAAGCCTGCGGGATTTTCATGACAACTCGTTGAAGACACAACATTCAACATTTCGCCCCAGACAAAATAAATTCCTCTTCCCCTCAAACATCACTCTGCTTCAAAATTACAGTGCATTCGGAAAGTATTCAGACCCCTTCCCTTTTTCCACAAAAAACAGAAATACCTTATTTACATAAGAATTCAGACCCTTTGCTTTGAGACTCAAAATTTAGCTCAGGCAAATCCTGCTTCCATTGATCATCCTTGAGATGTTTTGTGACAGGATTGTGTCGAGGCACAGGAAGGTTACCAAAAAATGTCTGCAGCATTGAAGTTCCCCAAGAACATAGCGGCCTCCATCATTCTTGAATGGAAGAAGTTTGGAACCACCAAGACTCTTCCTAGAGCTGGCCACCAAGCCAAACTGAGAAGGGCCTTGGTCAGGGAGGTGACCAAGAACCCAATGATCACTCTGACAGAGCTCCAGAGTTCCTCTGTTGAGATGGGAGCACCTGCAGCACTCCACCAATCAGGCCTTTATGGTAGAGTGGCCAAATGGAAACCACTCCTCAGTAAAAGGCACATGACAGCCCGCTTGGAGTTTGCTAAAAGCCACCTAAAGGGTTTCATCAGACCAGAGCATCTTGTTTCTCATGGTCTGATGAAACCAAGATTGAACTCTTTGGCCTGAATGCCAAGCGTCTCATCTAGAGGAAACCTGGCACCATCCTTACGGTCAAGCATGGTGGTGGTAGTATCATGCTGTTGGGATGTTTTTCCACTGGCAGGGACTGGGAGACTAGTCAGGATTGAGGGAAAGATTAACAGAGCAAAGTACAGAGATCCTTGAAGAAAACCTGCTCCAGAGCGCTCAGGACTTCAGACTGGGGCAAAGGTTCACATACCAACAAGACAACGACCATAAGCACACAGCCAAGACAATGCAGGAGTGGCTTTCGGGACAAGTCTCTGAATGTCCTTGAGTGGCCCAACCAGAGCCCGGACTTGAACCTGATCGAACATCTTAGGAGAGACCTGAAAATAGCTGTTCAACGACACTCCCCATCCAACCTGACATAGTTTGAGAGGATCTGCAGAGAAAAATGGGAGAAACTCCCCAAATACAGGGGTGCCAAGCTTGTAGCGCCATGCCCAAGAAGACTTGAGGCTGTAATCGCTGCCAAAGTTGCTTCAACAAAGTACTGAGTAAAGGGTCTGAAAATGTATGTAAATTATTATTTTTACATTTTTTCTTTTTTATTATATAAAATCAAACCTGTTTTTGCTTTGTCGTTATAAGGTATTGTGTTTAGATTGATAAGGGGAAAAACATTTTTTAATCAATTTTAGAATAAGGCTGTAACATATCAGAAAGTGAAAAAGTCAAGGGGTCTGAATACTTTCCGAATGCGCTGTTAGAGTCGGGCTCACATGGCTGCAGATGGGTTTAAAATTAGCTCAGATTATGTCTCTGTCTGGATCAGGTCTCCACTAGTAATCCATATATACTATATTACAACTTTTTTAATCTCCTCAAGGTGCAATTTAGAGGGCATCATTTACAGCAGGGGTTTTCAAACGACGGTCTGCGTACTGCAGGTGGTCCACAATTTATCAATCCATTTTTTTAAGTGACTTATTTTAAGGAATTTTACATTACTTTTCACAATGCAAATGTTTAATAATAATAATAATAATAAATAATAGGCATTTTATTTGTTACATTCACTGCCCAAATTGTCCAAATTTGGATATTTGATTTAAAAATATATAATCTACTGGTGGTTCTCAAAAGCTTTTGACAGTGATTCGGTGGTCCCCAGAATGGAAAAGGTTGGGAACCACTGATCTAGAGTACATGGGCCATCTATAAAGAACTTCCCAGGTCCAAACCTTAACTGAACCACTAAAGGTAAAGAGACCCCAGTCCATTAAGTTGCGATTCGCAGCAGTAGTTCTTTCCACAGATCACACAGTTTAAGCCCCACGACAACTCAGCCATATTAACATTCTTCAGACCAGATATTTTAAAACTGCCCAATTTATCATTAGAACAATTCAATTAAAATGAAAGGCCCAAACTTATTGAGCAAATCAATCTATATGCCAGCTGGGGATAGTTGAGAATGTAAAGTCAATAACCGAAGCCTACTCCATAATCATTAATCTGATCAGCTAAGTGAGGGATGCATCCCTCTACATGAGTAGTGAGTGTCGCAGCTAACGTCCTCCCCCTCATCGTTTCACTTCAATCAATTACCCAGTCAGGATGGATCAGTCTTCCACACTGCATTACCCTGTTTGGGGAACGCCTCTGCCAGGCCTGGGCTTTTTTGGCAGAGAGAGGGAGGAGAAAACTAAGGGAGAAAGTAAAGGGAGAGGGATGGAAGGATGGGGGGGTGAGGAATGAGAATAACCTCCATCACACCCTCATTAATCACCAGTGGGGTACCTTGGAAACACTGGCTCCCTCCCACTCGTTCTCTCTTTATCAATCTCTCCCTCTCTCTCTTTCTCTCTCACTCTCATTTCCTCTTCATAAACACTCTCTCTTCCTACTTGTTCTCATCCCTGAAAATCTTCAATTTTGCCTGCTACAGTTTGGGTTGGTCAGACTGGCTACCCCCCACAATTACAGTGTCACCCTAACCCTAACCCTAGCCAACTGGGCAGACAGAGAGAGATGTGGTCCAACCAGGTCTTACCTGACCATCAAGACTGTTGGGATTGTTCAGGAAGGTGCTACTGTGACATCCTCCTACTTTCTCCCATCTCTCTCTCTTCTCCTCTCTTGGGGGATGTTGTGTATCCATGGGTACAGGACGTGCTAGTGCACAACAGGGAGCTGCCACTACAGTCAGCTGACTACTCGGCAGGAACGTGTACCAGAAGTCACATGACACACTGAATGAGCTGAAGGGCACATACACACACATGCTTGCACACACCCACTTTCTATAACTGAACAAATGAGCTCCAAAGGGTTGTACTTTAAGGAAAGAGCAGCTGATTTCCACCTGAGGCCCACAATTCCACACATATCCCCTCAGCTACACTGGAGGGGCAAGTGTCCTCAAACCATGACTGGGTCAGGACATAGCTCTGCACTCTAAGGCTTCCAATGGGGGTAACAGCATAGTCGTAAGAGATATCTGCTTCCGATGCTGTTCTAATGACATGAATAGAGAGAGAATTTAAAAAGTGAGAAACCTAAGGAAATAGAAATGTGAGGAAAACAATGTGCAGGAGCAATATCCTCTTATTCTATCCTCATCTTCATCATCAGATATTCTTCCTATCGTAACACCTTTAAGATTATGAAGCAGTGGCACCTGTGTTTTCCTCCTCCACCTGTGTTGAGCTATTCTCTCAGATGACTCTGCTCAGTGCTGTGACTAACTTTTGATGTGTCTGCAGTATGCTGTGTGAGTCTGGAGTCTGGGGCGGGTTCTGCGTCACACAGCTGACTGTAATGACTGCACCACTGCAGCCCACATCCTCTCTATTCTTCGATTCCTATTGTTATCGGAATCACAGAAATAGAATTGAATAGCCCCAACTAAACTTTGTGTAGACATTATACCATAGCAACTGGAAATGCCCATGCAGAGTGTCAGCCTATATGTAAGTACATACACATGCATTGTACTAACCACTAGTTTTCTTTAGCCATTAGACATGTTCTTACCCATGTAATGTAAAGTGGGACTCGAAGCTTTGAACCTTTCATACTGAAGTCAGTCTTATTTAATAGAAAGACTCCAGTCCCCATAGAGTATACTTCTAATAATATTTCTGGACGGATATAAAAGGAAATTACACATTGGGGGATCAATGACGTAATACATCACACAGCAGGCAGAGATCCAAAAGATCATTTCCAGGGAGAAAAACAACCTAGATGAACCTGGATCTCCCATAGTACTTCCTGCCTAAGCATAATTCCGGTCCTAATTTAATCAGGCATTCACTAAGGGCGGTCTCATGGGGTCCTGTGTGGGACTAACTGTGGTTCTGTGACAGTGACAGCATTCAGCGAGCAGAGGTTTCCATGGGGCCCCAAACTCATTCCAAAGACCTTTTTCATGACGTTAGTTTAAAAAGGGTTTATATTGACCTATAGCCATAGGGATGAGTCACTGTCAGCACTAGCAGCAGTGTGACATGGACCATAGGCCTGATTAACTGAGTGGATTTTAATGCCCTGTGATTCATCATCATCATGAATACCCACTCTCACATAGATATTAGTTCTGTATGCAGTGTGCTGGCATCCTTGTTATTCCATGGACCCTGCACCTGGAGTTTGATGGATGTTCATGTTTTAAATTGGGATTAATCAATATCACACTATACTTCATACGTTCTTAGAAAAAAGGGTTCCAAAAGGGTTCTTCGGCTTCCCGATAGGAGAACCAGGTAGAACTCTTTTGGGTTCCATGTAGAACCCTCTGGGGAATGGGTTCTACATGGAACCCAATTAGGTTGTACCTGGAACCAGAAGGGTTCTACCTGGAACCAACCAAAAATGGTTCTTCAATTGGTTCTCCTATGGGGACAGCCAAATAACAATTTTAGGTTCTAGATAGCACCTTTTTTCTGAGTGTACTCAAACCGGACAGTTGGCTGCTTTGCGTGATGTATTGTTGTCTCTACCTTCTTGCTCTTTGTGTTGTTGTCTGTGCCCAATAATGTTTTGTGCTGCTACCATGTTGTTGTCATGTTGTGTTGCTACCATGATGTGTTGTTGTCTAAGGTCTCTCTTTATGTAATGTTGTGTTGTCTCTCTTGTCGTGATGTATTTTGTCATATATTTTTATTACATTTTATTTTACATTTTTACTCCCAGCCCCCGTCCTCGGAGGAGGCCTTTTGCCTTTCGGTGGGCCATCAATGTAAATAAGAATTTGTCCTTAACTGACTTGTGAAATAAAATTATTTTAAAAAACATCTTAAGGACCTACAGTTTAAGTCGGAAGTTTACATACACCTTAGCCAAATACATTTAAACTCAGTTTTTCACAATTCCTGACATTTAATCCTAGTAAAAATTCCCTGTCTTAGGTCAGTTAGGATCACCACGTTATTTTAAGAAAGTGAAATGTCAGAATACTAGTAGAGAGAATGACTTATTTCAGCTTTTATTTCTTTCATCACAATCCCAGTGGGTGAGAAGTTTACATACACTCAATTAGTATTTGGTAGAAATGCCTTTAAATTGTTTAACTCGAGTCCAAAATTTTGGGTAGCCTTCCACAAGCTTCCCATAATAAGTTGGGTGAATTTTGGCCCATTCCTCCTGGCAGAGCTGGTGTAACTGAATCAAGTTTGTAATCCTCCTTGCTCGCACGCGCTTTTTGAGTTCTGCCCACAAATGTTCTATAGGATTGAGGCTTTGTGATGGCCACTCCAATATCTTGACTTTGTTGTCCTTAAGCCATTTTGCCACAACTTTGGAAGTATGCTTGGGGTCATTGTCCATATGGAAGACCCATTTGCGACCAAGCTTTAACTTCCTGACTGATGTCTTGAGATGTTGCTTCAATATATCCACATAATTTTCCTCCCTCATAGATCCCTCATCTATTCTGTGATGTGCACCAGTCCCTCTTGCAGCAAAGGACCCCCACAACATGATGCTGCCACCCTCGTGCTTCACGGTTGGGATGGTGTTCTTCGGCTTGCAAGCATCACCCTTTTTCCTCCAAACATAACGATGGTCATTATGGCTAAACAGTTCTATTTTTGTTTCATCAGACTAGAGGACATTTCGCCAAAAAGTATGATTTTTGGCACCATGTGCATTTGCAAACCGTAGTCAGGCTTTTTTTATGGCGGTTTTGGAGAAGTGGCTTCTTCCTTGCTGAGAGGCCTTTCAGGTTATGTCGATATAGGACTCGTTTTACTGTGGATACAGATACTTTTGTACCCGTTTCCTCCAGCATCTTCACAAGTTCTTTTGCTGTTGTTCTGGGATTGATTTGCACTTTTCGCACCAAAGTACATTCATCTCTAGGAAGCAGAATGCGTCTCCTTCCTGAGCAGTATGATGGCTGCGTGGTCCCATGGTGTTTAGACTCACGTACTATTGTTTGTACAGATGAACGTGGTACCTTCAGGCGTTTGGAAATTGCTCCCAATGATGAACCAGACTTGTGGAGGTCTTGGCTGATTTCTTTTGATTTTCCCATGATGTCAAGCAAAGAGGCACGGAGTTTGAAAGTAGGCCTTGAAATACATCCACAGGTACACCCCCAATTGACTCTAATGATGTCAATTAGCCTATCAGAAGCTTCTAAAGCCATGACATAATTTTCTGGAATTTTCCAAGCTGTTTAAAGGCACAGTCAACTTAGTGTATGTAAACTTCTGACCCACTGGAATTGTAATACAATGAATTATAAGTGAAATAATCTGTCTGTAAACAATTGTTGGAAAAAATTACTTGTGTCATGTACAAGTAGATGTCCTAACCGACTTGCCAAACTATAGTTTGTCAACAAGAAATTTGTGGAGTGGATGAAAAACTAGTTTTAATGACTCCAACCTAAGTGTATGCAAACTTCAGACTTCAACTGTATATGGCAAAAACACACAGTGAAGGTTGCATAGAATGAATACTATTTTTTGTATATTGTACTGTAGGAATGGAAAACTTGACAGGAAGAAAACAAACACAGAACACCCTAAAACATGTGTGTGTAGGAGGGGACAGCGGTGTTCTGAAATGATTCTGTTTGATTGACATGCCTGTGCTGTAGGTCCTACCAGAGACCTGCCTCTTACAGTGTTCATTGGCATGTGTGTGGTCCTTTACACTCTGAGGGGGCAAGCATGTTCCATTACATCATGAACACATTGCATGGCATGGCTTCTCAACATCTGGTTTGTGGTCTCTCCCGTAACTCGATCCATATCTCTCCATCATTCACTAGGCATCCTATCGACTGCAGGAGTGCAAGGTCGAGCCACAGCCATTAATAACTGTCTTGTCATGCTACATTACATTATTAATCAGCTCAGTGATACCGCTGAGAACACACGCACACACAGTATCCTCTGTCAGGTGTGTAACCCTCCAGCGTTACATTAGCCACAACATGGTCATAGAGCCGCCCCTTTCATTCAAAGCACAGAACGGGGAGCACACAGATTCAGTAACCAACAGTGACCCAAGCAGAAATTTAACCCACAACCGTGGTGTTGCCAGCACCAATCACTAACCCACTGAACCATCTGAGCCACGGCCAACTCAGATTCACATAGGCAATACAGATGCAGATAACTACAGCACAATGCTGCAGGAGGCAGAGCATTCAGGATCTCTGTGTCTTTTTCCACCCACCACTCTTCCAGAATCAGCCGTTTCTGTGGCGACAGAGCTGGGGGGAGAAGGGGAGGGGGTCGGAAGAGGGGGGGTCGATTCTGTGAAAGTGGAGAGACGACACTTCAATTACAGTGGGAGAGAGATGGAGGGGTGGAAGGAGGGGGGATAAAGGGATGTGAAAGGGTCAGTAGGGAGCTTACGCATCTCTCTGCATCTCTCAACATCTCTCAGATAGACAGACAGGAGTGGCAGAGGCTGTGGCAGAGGCTGTGGCAGAGGCTGTGGCAGAGGCTGTGGCAGAGGCTGTGGCAGAGGCAGAGGCTTGGCAGAGGCTGTGGCAGAGGCTGTGGCAGAGGCTTGGCAGAGGCTGTGGCAGAGGCTTTGGCAGAGGCTGTGGCAGAGGCTGTGGCAGAGGCTGTGGCAGAGGCTGTGGCATTCCCAGCGTATTATCCAGACGCTGCCTTTTCTCTGAAATCTGCAGTTGTCCTTGTTCTACTAATGAACCAAATAACATTCTCCACCATTTCCGCTCAGTCTATTCCTCTATGCTTCTACAGTAACTGATGTAAGAAACAGAAATGGCCTCAATCGATGTCTTCACACACTAAAATGGAGGAATTTCACACGGAATTGATGGTCAATTAAAAACAAACCCCAAAACAGCCAGAGCATACCAATAGCAATAGACAGTACCTAACAGAAAAATCTGCAGCAGAAACCTCCCAGAAGCATCTACAAGTGGTTAGTACTAACACATTAGACATCGCCACTGAACCCTTTCCCCATGCTGGCTTAGAAAGCCATTTATATGGCTTAGAAAGCAGAAATAGGAGGCAGTTATCAACTGTGTCACGGGCAAGATTACTGCAGTATAGTTCTCCATGCTCCACCCCTGCCCACACAGCTCAGTCCATATGGATGGATCAGCCTTCATACAGTACCGAGGAGATGATCTAGCAGTCACCCTGAGAACCAGAGGGACAGCTATACAGATACTGAGTTATACAGTTGACAGGCTGGCTGGACAGCTGTAAGGTACAGTAGCCTAGCTATGTGGATATTTGCATTCTGTCAGCTGGTCGGTGGTTTAAATCAGAGCAGCTGAAAAGACACTTGTGTCTTCATGTTTCATTGCTCCTGAGCTAAGTCAGATAACAGTAATGTTGCTGCTGCTGTGTTCATCCACCCACCCACCCACTCTCTCTCTCTCTCTCTCGCTCTTTCTCACTGCCTCTTTCTTTCTCTCTCACTGGAACGCACAAACACAGGCACAGGCACAGGCACAGGCACGAGCACACACACGGGCACGTGCACGCACGCACACATACACACATAGGTTGTAAGAGGGATATAGCTCGATACATTCAAAAAGTAAACAGGATACACAAACAGAGAGACACACACAAACATAAACATAGCACCCACACACACACCCATTGTCTATGGCAGTTCATAATGGATACACCCTAAAAATGGTATCAGACTCATAAAACTTTCCACACTTTCCTTTGGTAAGTGTCAGCATTAAACCATCAGCATTAAACCTGTTCAGTCTTATTATAAACACTTCTGTGTTACATCTTTCTGAGTCATCTAACACACCAAGAAACTAAGCCGTCACATTCTCTCACCCAAGACTAATGAAAACAATACCATAGATCAATTCATGAAGTTTTACGAGCACATTAAGCTGTGAACCAAAACACACCATACAAGTATTTCCCTCTCTTTCTTTCGTTCTCTCCCTCAATTCAGTGGATACATATGTTTTATTGCCAAAACAGTTCACTACTGCAAATTTAAATCTCTCTCGCCCTCTCTCTCTGACTACAGACTACAGAAAAGCAGCAGACAGACTCACCTCTGTAATTATCTGTCTGTGGCTGCAGGGTTCCGCAGCTGTAGCTTTAGAGAGGTGGTGGACAGGAGGAACTCTCTCTTTTCACTCACAGTGTTGTCATGGCAGTGGTGTGGCAGAGGTAGAGTACTGTTCACAGCTTACAGCTCACTGCTCTGTCTGTCTGTAGATCACTGAGAAAAACACCAGCTCAGCTCAGCCCCTGGCTCTGATTCTGACTGCAACGCAGCAGCAGACAGATGGGAGGCACGACTGGAGCCTGCAAGCTCTGTCACCAGCTCAAGTCTCCCTCCCTCACTCTGTTATTCTCTCTCTTTCTCTCTTTATTTCTCCTCCAGGCGTGGTGTCTTTCCTCAAGGCTGCTCAGAGGTAAAGGGAGAAGAATACTACAACAGATCAGCACATTCAGGTTGGGTTGGTTTCCTTCACATGCATTGCATGTGTGTTATGAACTTTCTGTGAGCGCTAATGAGAGTTAGGCAAGCAGGCTCTCACTGAGAGATAGACTGATAGAAAGCTACTCCCACCTCTACCGCCCCTCTTCTCATCATCTCTCCAGCCTGTTAGAGAGTGAGTCATCGTCTCTGAGCCAATCACAACGCGGCGAACTGCCTATGATTAAAATCACAAGCGTACTAACCAGGGCCGAGGCTCCACCACTGCTATCATGAGAAGGGGATGAAACAAGGAGGGAAAGAGAGGAGGGTAAAACAAGCAGAGACAAGGAAGGGGAAAGTCTGAGAGAACTTTTACAAACTTGACGATTTCATGGGCGGGGAGGCAGTGGACTCTGGTCATATGGTGAGGTAGTCAGTGAATGACAGCTGCATTCCTCTTTGAAACTGTGTCACAGTAGTCTGTCAGGGAAAGGGTTTCTCCTCTGATGCATAATTACATCAGGCACAGAAAGTGAAGGGGAATGCAGAGTCCACTGGTGGATTTGACATATTCTTGATAATAACCTATTTTTTCCTGTTGGGTTGCGCCTGATTGAATAGGGGAGGTAAATAAACCTGCTGGGCAGAATCAGGGAATTCTAGGGCTGATTCTCCTTATTCTGAAGTGCTGCTGATTGCAAACCCTTTACAACTGACCACTTCTGTAGGATTATGATGACATTCATTCAACCAACCTGCCACCATCGACACCAGGGGTCTCCAATTACATTCAGCCGTGGGCCGATTTTCCTTGAGCGGATGGTCGGGGGGGGAGGGGGGTAGGAGCATAGTTAAAAATAATTTGTACACTACAAATTGACTGCAAGAATCCCGAACACATATAGTGTTTGGCAAAACATAATTATTTCAAACCTTGATTAGATTTGGATATGATCACATATGCCTCTCTATTTATTATTGGGAATACTTGGGAACAGGTTACCTAAATTAAAATCACTTTGAGCTAATTTCCTGGTGATGTTATAGTCTCTCACGTCCAATATTGAAAATGATTATATTTATACTCTACCGGTCAAAGTTTTAGAACACCTACTCGTTCAAGGGTTTTTCTTTATTTTTACTATTTTCTACATTATAGAGTAATAGTGAAGACATCAAAACTATTAAGTAATTCATATGGAATCATGTAGTAACCAAAAAAGTGTTAACTTCTCTAGGGTAGGGGGCAGCATTTTCACGTTTGGATGAAAAGCATACCCAAATTCAACTGCCAGTTACTCATCCCCAGGCAATAAGATATGCATATTATTAGTAGATTTGGATAGAAAACACTCTGAAGTTTCTAAAACTGTTTGAATCATGTCTGTGAGTATAACATAACTCAACCCCGAGGACAAACCATTCAGATTTTTCTTTTTTGAGGTCACTGTCTTTTCAACGAGGTTTCATTGGGAAACCAGATTTCTAAGCGAATTGCTTGCAGTTCCTGCGGCTTCCACTAGATGTCAACAGTCATGAGAAATAGGCTGAGGTTATTCCTTTATGTAATGAAGAAATACGGCCATCTTGAAGTCGAGGCACTCCAGGTGTCCTGGACATGCTCTTCAATCAAACAGAAGGCATGCTACATATCGTTTTAATCCTGTATTGAACACATATCATCCCTGCTTCAATTTTATCGATTATTAACGTTAAAAAATACCTAAAGTTGTATTACAAAAGTAGTTTGACATTTTTTGGCAAAATTTACAGGTAACCTTTGAGATATTTTGTCGTCACGTTTGAGCAAGTTGGAACCAATGTTTTTCTTGATCAAACGTGCCAAATAAATGGACATTTTGGATATATATCGACGGAATTCATCTAACAGAAGGACTATTTGTGATGTTTATGGGACATATTGGAGTGCCAGCAATAGAAGCTCGTCAAAGGTAAGGCATGAATTATATTTTTATTTCTGCGTTTTGTGTTGCGCCTGCTGGGTTGAAATGTTTTCTCTCTTTTGTTTACAATGGTGCTATGCTCAGATAATAGCATCTTATGCTTTCGCTGAAAAGCCTATTTGAATTCTGACATGTTGGCTGGATTCACAACCAGTGTAGCTTTAATTTGGTATCTTTCATGTGTGATTTAATGAAAGTTTGATTTTATAGTAATTTTCATAGTAATTTATTTTTATTTGGCGCTATGCATTTTCTCAGGCTTTTTGCCAAGTGATACAGTAGCGTCTTGCCTAAACTCAGATTTTTGGATATAAATATGAACTTTACCGAACAGAAAAATACATGTATTGTGTAACATGAAGTCATATGAGTGTCGTCTGATGAAGATTATCAAAGGTTAGTGATTAATATGATCTCTATTTCTTCTTTTTGTTACTGCTCTCTTTAGCTAGAAAAATTGCTGTCTTTTTCTGTGACTTGGCTCATACCTAACATAATCGTTTGGTGTGCTTTCGTCGTAAAACCTTTTTGAAATCGGACCCTTTGGCTGGATTTACAACAAGTGTAGCTTTAGAATGGTGTAAAATACTTGTATGCTTGAGGAATTTAAATTATGGAATTTCTGTTGTTTTGAATTTGGCGCCCTGCAGTTTCACTGGCTGTTGACGAGGTGGGACGCTACCGAGAGGTAGCGAGGTTAAACAAATCAAAATATATTTGAGATTCTTCAAAGTAGCCACCCTTCGCCTTGATGACAGCTTTGCACACTCTTGGCATTCTCTCAACCAGCTTCACCTGCAATGCTTTTCCAATAGTTTTGAAGGACTTCCCACATATGCTAAGCACTTGTTGGCTGCTTTTCCTTCACTCTGCGGTCCGACTCATCCCAAACCATCTCAATTAGTTTGAGGTCGGGAGATTGTGGAGGCCAGGTCATCTGATGCAGCACTCCATCACTCTCCTTCTTGGTAAAATAGCTCTTACACAGCCTGGATGTGTGTTTGGTCATTGTCCTGTTGAAAAACAAATAATAGTCCAACTAAGCCCAAAACAGATGGGATGGAGTGAATCCAGCCAACATGTCCGATTTTTAAAATGTTTTACAGCGAAAACAGCACGTATATTTATGTTAGCTCACCACCAAATACAAAGAAGAACAGACATTTTTCACAGCACAGGTAGCATGCACAAAGCCAACCTAACTAACCAAGAACCAACCAAACTAACCAAGAAACAACTTCATCAGATGACAGTCTTATAACATGTTACACAATAAATCTATGTTTTGTTCGGAAAATGTGCATATTTGAGGTATAAATCAGTTTTACATTGCAGCTACCATCACAGCTACCGTCAAAAATAGCACCGAAGCAGCCAGAGTAATTATAGAGACCAACGTGGAATACCTAAATACTCATCATAAAACATTTCTGAAAAATGCATCGTGTACAGCAAATGAAAGACAAGCATCTTGTGAATCCAGCCAATATTTCAGATTTTTTAAGTGTTTTACAGCAAAAACACAATATAGCATTATATTAGCTTACTATAACAGCCTACCACACAACCACATTCATTCATCAAGGCACGTTAGCGATAGCAATAGGCACGTTAGCGTTAGCGAATAAACCAGCAAAAGATATTAATTTTTACTAACCTTCATAAACCTTCCTCAGATGACAATCCTATAACATCAGGTTATACATACACTTATGTTTTGTTCGAAAATGTGCATATTTAGAGCTGAAATCAGTGTTTATCCATTATGCTAACGTAGCTTATTTTTCCCAGAATGTGCAGATATTTCTATTAGACTCTCACCTATTCTGACCAAATAGCTATTCATAAACATTACAAAAAAATACATGTTGTATAGGAAATGATAGATACACTAGTTCTTAATGCAATCGCAGTGTTAGAATTCTAAAAATATCTTCATTACGACATAAGGCTTATGTTATAGCGAGAGAGTGGCCAAAACCTGGGCGCAAAACTACTAGTACACAGTTCGACAGATATATGAAATAGCATCATAAAATGGGTCCTACTTTTGCTGATCTTCCATCAGAATGTTGTACAAGGTGTCCTTTGTTAAGAACAATCGTTGTTTGGATTTAGAACGTCCATTTTCCCTCTTGAATTAGCAAGCGCACTAGCCAAGTGGCGCGAAGCTCTCCTTTCTGAACAAAGCACACAACTCAACACGCCTAACGTCCCGAATAAATTTCAAAAATCTAATAAAACTATATTGAAAAAACATACTTTACGATGATATTGTCACATTTATCAACTCAAATCAAAGCCGGAGATAGTAGTCGCCTATAACGACAGCTATTCAGAAGGCAAATCCAGGACCAGCTTCGCGCCTTCCTGAAAACAAAAAATGGGTGACACGTCATTCCAAGAGGACGTATTCCATCTCAGACCAAGATAAACACTCCATTTCTTCTCTCACTGCATCTTGACATCCAGGGGAAGGTGTATGACGTGCATGTATACTAATAGGTATCATGCCCATTTATAGGCAGGACCCAGAAGAGAGCATCGATTTCAGATTTTCCACTTCCTGGTCAGGAAGTTTGTGCCAAATGAGTTCTGTTTTACTTACAGATATAATTCAAACGGTTTTAGAAACTAGAGAGTGTTTTCTATCCAATAGTAATAATAATATGCATATTGTACGAGCAAGAATTGAGTACGAGGCCGTTTAACTTCTACTGCCTCAGAAACCCGGATCCGGGAGCACCCCCCACCCCCCACACACTGTTTAGCATAGCTAGCATAGCTTCACAAGTAGATAGTAGCATCTAAATATCATTAAATCACAAGTCCAAGACACCAGATGAAAGATACAGATCTTGTGAATAAAGCCACCATTTCCGATTTTTAAAATGTTTTACAGGGAAGACACAATATGTAAAGATGTACATCTATTACCTAAAAACACATTAGCATAATCCACCATCTTTTATTTGTCCACCAACACCAGTAGCCATCACCAATTCGGCTAAACTAAGATATTTATAGCCCCTAACCAACAAAAAAACTCATTAGATGACAGTCTGATAACATATTTATGGTATGGGATAGGTTTTGTTAGAAAAATGTGCATATTTCAGGTAGCTGCCATAGGTTACAATTGCACCCACCGTCACAAATGGACTAGAATAATTACAATGAGCAACGTGTTTACCTAACTACTAATCATCAAACATTTCGTAAAAATACACAGCATACACTAATCGAAAGACACAGATCCTGTGAATACAGACAATATTTCAGATTTTCTAAGTGTCTTACAGCGAAAACACAATAAATCGTTATATTAGCATAGCACATAGCACATAGCAGCCCAGCATTGATTCTAGCCAAAGTGAGCGATAAAAGTCAACATCGCCAAAAGATATTAATTTTTTCACTAACCTTCTCAGAATTCTTCCGATGACACTCCTGTAACATCATTTTACAATATACATATACAGTTTGTTCGAAAAGGTGCATATTTAGCCATACAAAACCGTGGTTACACAATGAAAATAGTAGCAAAACAAGCCTGAAAATGTCGGTCGCCATCTTTCAGAGTGATCTAGTTTAATTAATAGCTAATCATATACTTGACTAAAAAATACAGGGTTTACAGGAATCGAAAGACAAATTAGTTCTTAATGCAACCGCTGATTTACATTTTTAAAATTATCCTTACTTTTCAATACAGGGTTCGCCAAGTGAAGCTATACCAAACAAAATGGCGAAATATGCGTTTAAAATATTTCGACAGAAACACGATTTATCATATTAAATATTGCTTACTTTGAGGTGTTCTTCCATCAGATTCTTGGGAAATGTATCCTTTCTATGTTATAAACGTCTTTTGGTCGATAGATGTCCTCTGTCCTTCGAAATGTCCACCACCAACGACCGACACCCCAAAACGTGTCCAAAGTTTCAGAGTGCACAACAAATAAATTCCTCTAAAATCGCACTAAACGGATATAAATTGCTATAAAACTGTTCAAATTAACTACATTGTGATGTTTTTAACACCTAAAACGAGTAAAAACATGACCGGAGAAATATTGCTGGTTAGAAAACGATTTGGAACGAGGCAGGTCCGATGCCCTTCACGCTTCAGGCGCACGACGAGAAAGGGCGGTCTCTATACATTTTGGTCTTTTATACTGGCTGTGAATATCCCATCGATTCCATTGAAAGCGTGATGACGTACAGACACCCAGAGGAAGACGTAGGCAGTGTCGGTTTCTTCATAGCATTCACTGTCGCCTTAAAAACAGACCCCAGATCAGAGGTAAAAAAAATTGAAATCTGAACCCTGTCATGAAAAGTGCTGTAGAAATTGTTCTGTACAACTCAGAGACAAAATTTCAACTTCTATAGAAACTAGAAGGTGTTTTCTATCCAATAATAACAATAATATGCATATTGTACGATCAAGAATTTAGCACGAGGCAGTTTAATTTGGAGACACAAATATGCTAATGCGGAACAGCACCCCCTATAGTTCCAAGAGGTTAAATTGGGCACGTTTTTCCCCCAAAGTGGCAACAGCGCCCTCTGTCCTCATCAGGTTAAGGAGAAGTGGATCTAAAATTCCATGCATAACACTTGTATCTTTTAGCAGTATGAGTATTTCTGTAAATTGATGTGGCTCTCTACAAAATCACCGGATGTGTTGGTACTACTGAACGCGCCAATGTAAACTCCGATTTTTGGATATAAATTTGAACTTTACTGAACAAAACATACATGTATTGTGTAACATGAAGTCCTATGAGTGTCATCTGATGAAGATCAAAGGTTAGTGATTAATTTTATCTCTATTTCTGCTTTTTGTGACTCCTCTCTCTTTGGCTGGAAAAATTGCTGTTTTTTTCTGTGACTTGGCTCTGACCTAACATAATCGTTTGGTGTGCTTTCGTTGTAAAGCCTTTTTGAAATCGGACACTGTGGCTGGATTTACAAACAAGTGTATCTTTAAAATGGTGTAAAATACTTGTATGTTTGAGGAATTTTAATTATGGAATTTCTGTTGTTTTGAATTTGGCGCCCTGCAGTTTCACTGGCTGTTGGCGTCCCACATACACTAGTGAGGTTAAACTATATCTTTAATAATAATTAGCTTTGCAATAGCCTTTTGACTTTCAATGATCCGCTATCTCTAATGAACCATTGAAAGTGACTACAGAAAAGTACAAAGATCTTTTATAGCCAAGATACACCCCTCTCAACTTACATGACGAACCACAGATCTTAGGAACAGTTCACAAAGGTTAAGATTTGTGTGAAAGATATCTATAAAACATAGCAGACAGTTACTGCTGTGTCAACAGTTTCCAGTGTAAAGACCAGTGTCTGGCCCCCTTACTCCAAAAGGGAACCGTCTCTCCCTGGTACGGCATAGAACAGAACCATTAGCTCATGTTCTCTGGAATGCTCTTTAGATTTTATCACCCAAAGACCTCGTAAATCTCCTCTGTCAGTGTTCTCTCATAGAAGCCCATTCTCAGTGGAACACACACACAATACTCTATTCTGTCGAATAAAACAACCATTATAATGCAATGCAAGCATTATAACATAATCATGCAATTTTCCACGACAAGGTATAAAAATAAAATCTGAGGTCTTGGCTGATTTCTTTTGATTTTCCCATGATTTCAAGCAAAGAGGCACTGAGTTTGAAGGTAGGACTTGAAATACATCCACAGGTACACCTCCAAGTAACTCAAATGATGTCAATTAGCCTATCAGAAGCTTCTAAAGCCATGACATAATTTTCTGTAATTTTCCAAGCTTTTTAAAGGCACAGACAACTTAATGTATGTAAACTTCTGACCCACTGGAATTGTGATACAGTGAATTATAAGTGAAATAATCTGTCTGTGTACAATTGTTGGAAAAATGACTTGTGTCATGCACAAAGTAGATGTCCTAACCGACTTGTCAAAACTATAGTTTGTTAACAAGAAATTTGTGGAGTGGTTGAAAAACGAGTTTTAATGACTCCAACCTAACTGTATGTAATCTTCTGACTTCAACTGTATACATTTCCTTGTTTTTGAAAGAAAATCATATTTTTTGTCCATTTAAAATAAAATTGATCCGAAATACAGTGAAGACATTGTTAATGTTGTAAATGACTATTGTAGCTGGAAACAGCAGATTTTTTATGGAATATCTACATAGACGTACAGAGACCCATTATCAGCAACCATCTTTCCTGTACTACTCCCTTCACAGAACAGGGCAAACTGGCTCTAACCAGAATAGAAAGAGGAGTGGGAGGCCCTAGTGCACAACTGAGCAAGTACATTAGAGTATCTAGTTTGAGAAACAGATGCCTCACAAGTCCTCAACTGGAAGCTTCATTAAATAGTACCCACAAAACACCAGTCTCAACGTCCACAGTGAAGAGGCAACTCCGGGATGCTGGCATTCTAGGCAGAGTTCCTCTGTCCAGTGTCAATGTTCTTTTGCCCATCTTAATATTTTATTTTCATTGGCCTGTCTGAGATATGGCTTTTTCTTTGCAACTCTGCCTAGAACGCCAGCAACCCGGAGTTGCCTCTTCATTATTGACATTGAGACTGGTGTTTTTAGGGACTATTTAATGAAGCTTCCAGTTGTATATTTCCAAATTTATTAGTCTGGTAATTTGTACTTGTTTATTTTATCTTTATTTAACTAGGCAAGTCAGCTACGACCAATTTCTTATTTTGAATGACGGCCTAGAAACAGTGGGTTAACTGCTTTGTTCAGGGGCAGAACTACAGATTTTGACCTTGTCAGCTCGGGGATTCGATCTTGCAACCTTCCGGTTACTAGTCCAACCCTCTAATCACTAGGCTACCTGCTGCCACTTATGGCAGAAAATATTACTGTTTGATTCAGTCACTCAGTAAACTCTGAGTTATGTAGATAAGGTTAATGTCTTCGAGGATATGTCCTTATTGTCTACAGCTGGACACTCACCCATGTACCAAAGCAGGAAGGTCTCCATTGAACGGCCACTACACATGTCCATGTACAACCTTGTGTTATGTAGATGAGGTTAATGACCCGAGGGTCAAGCCTTATCCTCTACAGGTGGACAGCCATTCTCACCCATTTGGTATAGTAGGAAAGTTATCATTGAAAATGCCATTACACAACACAACAAAATGTCTTGAGGGTCTAGAAAATAGGAAAATAGGAAAAACTAAAACAAGAAAGAAGTGACTGTCATTATAGTGTGAATAAGAAAAACAGCAAAATCAAGTGTATAGCTCACAACATGACACAATCAGTCAACAACCAGAAGAAAAGGACATACGAGTGCACGTTTTCTAAACCACACTCCAACATTTACTGAACGTTGCCACACGTGATAGCAGCATCCCGGAAAGACACTTGACCTGCTTGTGTGAGGAAGTCGTCATTGAGGTTGTTGCACACGTATCAAGCAATTTTGGTTGCTCTTTCTGCTGACATGTTTCTTGCATCCAGGAAGCTGGTGTCCCCTTGTAGCACCTGTCTCCACTCTCCTGGAAGCAGGTCCCCAGTGGGTGTGGAGTGGTCAACAAACATGGGGTGGATGTACCGTGTTGAGGAATCTGTGTTGTCAGTGTCTGTGTTAGTGTCTGTGTTGCTGTTATGGGAATTTTATGAATAATGACTAAATGTGGTATACATGTAACGTAGAATTATAACTAACAGAATTATATTCTGTCTGATAAATCATGTTTGTCCATAAGGAAGAGGGACTGTTAGCAGGCAAGGAACTGTGTTAGACATTTTGTGACCACTATGGAACTGATAACAGGGAAGGAAGTCTCCCCAACCAGGGAGGGGAGAACCCTTGGGCTTGTAGTAGATTGTACAACAGGTGGCAGGCAATATATAAGAAGGACTTGTAAACTATATTATCATTGTATTAGAGGAGGAGGGACATTTATGACGAAATGAGAGGTTTATAAACCAATGTACATGTAATTATTGGCAGAACGTTCCCGTAAATAAACATTTGACTATTGTAGACTGGGCCTCTGTCTGTTTTTATTTCTATCAGTATCCTACAAATCCTGATATAGCAGACTGAGTAATTTAATTGAATTGGTTAAAGAACATGAGAACTGAATTCTCATAAAAATTGGTCCTTCGAAGCCGGAACTCAATATCTGTCACTGCCGTCAGAAGGTACCACGCCGTAATACTGTGCACGGGCGGGTCATTGACCCGTAAATTAAAGACCTGTGCCCTGACATTGGGGTTCCATACCAGGCCGGTATATACCTAAGGTCGGCAGAGACGGTGACGGGATCCAACCTACATTACTTTTCCCAGTCTACAAGACAAGTCAGTAAATCTTTATTTACGAATTTGGGGGGAATGATTTAAGATATCTGGGATTGGATGTTCTAAAAATGCTTAGAATTAATCAATAATAGGTGCTTGATTATTCTAAACAGATTCACTAGGTTTACTTTGTGTTGTAACCAAAATCGATAGGAGACAGGTCTGCGATGACCCTGGGGTAAGGTGCACTACCACAAATAAAACTAACTTAATAGATCCGGCCACCTTTGTGACGGCCTGCAAGGTTTGTTAAGTAGGGATATTAAATAAGTGTTGTTAGAGAGGACGGTCATTTGTACAAATAGGATAACTTATGGTTAACTGGCATACATTTGCCATTTGCCATTCAAAAGACATACCTGAATAAAGTCCTAATACCTAAGTAGTCTATCTGTATATGGTAAGTAGTCTGAGACTATGAAAAGTAGTGATAGATATATTAAAACAGGTGTGGATATAAACTAGGCTTGGTGAGAAAGGAAGGTGATTCTATGCGAACAAGATAACTTAACCTATTCAATACTGCAATAAAGTCCAAAAATGAAGAGACAAGGGAAACCTAATATAGTTGAGTGAGATAAGAGATATTAACAAACCTGTTGGGGATGGGGGCGCTGTTTAGACTATTTATGCTAATTTGGCTAATTTTTTAAACGGCTTCCCACAAAATCCTTGATCGTACAATATGCATATTATTATTATTATTGGATAGAAAACAGTCTATAGTTTCTATAGGAGTTGAAATTTTGTCTCTAAGTGGAACAGAGCCCATTCTACAGCAATTTCCCTGACATGGAGTCAGATTTGAGAAATGTTGGCCACTCTTCTGAAGTCAGTTAAAAGGGCACTGTCGTTGCTATGACTATACGGACACTTCTTACGTCTTCCCCTGGATGCCTTTACGTGATGACGATTCCAACGGGGTCGATTGCGCGTTCACAGGCCCTACAAATGAAAAAACCCTGAAGCTAGTCATTCTTTGGGAGCTGCGTCATGAGCCTAGAGGACACCGGCGCGCACCTGTTCCAAGCGTTAGTTTAGCCTGTTATATTTCTCCGGTCATCTTTTCACTCGTTATAGGAGTTAAAAACATCATAAGGTAGTTAATTTAAAGCGTTTTATAGCAATTTATATCCGTTTAGTGCGATTTTGGGACATTTATTTTTGCAACGATGTGAAAAGTTGGGCACGCTTTTCAGTTCATCCCGAACGCAGTTGACATTTCCACATGGCAAGAGGACAGCTTTCCACCAAAAGACGATTTCTCCCAAGAAAGGATCCTTTGCCCAAGATACTGATGGAAGAACAGCTCAAGGTAGGACATTTTTATTATGATAAATCGTGTTTCTGTCGAAACATTTTAGTGGCTTAGGACGCCATGTTTTTTGACGTAGCTTCGCTTGGCGCAAACTGTATTGAAAAGTAAGGATAAATTAAAAAATGTAATAACGCAATTGTATTAAGAATTAAATTGTCTATCAATCCCTGTCCACCCTATATTTTTTAGTCACGTTTATGAGTATTTATGTATAAGAGTAGATCACTGTCTAAGTGGCGCAAGGACTTTTTCTTTACCAGCTTGTCTACATTTCACATTGTCTAACCATGATTTTGGTGGCTAAATATAAAAGTTTTCGATCAAACTGTATATGCATGTTGTAATGTGATGTTACAGGAGTGTCATCGGAAGAATTCTGAGAAGGTTAGTGAAAAAATTAATATCTTTTGGCGATGTTGACTTTTATCGCTCACTTTGGCTAGAATCAATGCTGGGCTGCTAATTGCTATGTGCTAAGCTAATATAACGATTTATTGTGTTTTCGCTGTAAGACACTTAGAAAATCTGAAATATTGTCTGTATTCACAGGATCTGTGTCTTTCGATTCGTGTATGCTGTGTATTTTTACGAAATGTTTGATGATTAGTAAGTAGGTAAACACGTTGCTCATTGTAATTATTCTAGTCCATTTGTGATGGTGGGTGCAATTGTAAACTATGCCATCTACCTGAAATATGCACTTTTTTCTAACAAAACCTATCCCATACCATAAATATGTTATCAGACTGTCATCTAATGAGTTTTTTTGTTGGTTAGGGGCTATAAATATCTTAGTTTAGCTGAATTGGTGATGGCTACTGGTGTTGGTGGACAAATAAAAGATGGTGGATTATGCTAATGTGTTTTTAGGTAATAGATGTACATCTTTACATATTGTGTCTTCCCTGTAAAACATTTTAAAAATCGGAAATGTTGACTGGATTCACAAGATCTGTGTCTTTCATTAGCTGTATTGGACTTTAATGTGTGAAAGTTAAATATTTTAAAAAAATATTTTTTTTGAATTTCGCGGCACTGGTTTTTCAGTGGGGGGGGGGGGGGGTGTGCCGCTAGCGCCACGCTGATCCTAGACAGGTTTAAGAGAACAAGCAGCAACAGAAAAATAGGCTGCTGACTAGGGATTTACGACCCCTGGAAAATAGCTTATAGTTGTATACGGATGAGACTTAATGTCCGATCGAAAGACACCTCTATAGATAAAGTTTCAAGAAAGGAAAAGCACACAATAGGTTAAGAGATATCAACATACACACCAATAGTGAGACACACATTGGAGTAATTTAATCAGAATTAAAGAGCCACACACATAGATTGTGATAACAACTATAAGTAATTAGGTAACGGTAAACAGCACATACATAGATCTTAGATATCCATACACCTAGAGTGTAAGAATAGATCATAGAAATACATACACATAGATTGTGAGCATAAAGAAACACACACAGACATCGTGCAGGACAAAACTATAGCAATTGGATAACGGTAAAAAAAAGCACACACATAGATCACAAAAGTAGATACATAAGAGATATGGAGATGAGACAGAAAAAGGTCAGTAGGAAAGGATTGGGCGGCTGTAAAAGGAGACGGGACCCCAGGACAGGAGGCAGCAGTAGTTTTACAGTGGGCTGTAAATACAGAGACAACGAGAGAGAGAGAGAGAGTAAGGAAAATCCATGCTGGGGAAAAGCTTGGACCTTTAAATTAGGGCTATTTTCTGGGAAATTGTCTCGGTGCCGGAGTTTGCGACTTCAGACAATTATAATAAAAGGGTTGTTGGCGGGGAGGCTCTGTCATTCCAATAGTGATGGTGGTCGAGGGGTGGAACTCTTGCCTTACAACACGAGAGACTCGGGATCGTATCTCAGCCTATGCACCGATAAACAAAAAAAATATTATGATTGTAATTAAACTATTTATAGCTTTTGTCCGGCAGAGATACGGTTAGTTAGTGTTTGTTTAAGATATA
Source organism: Salvelinus fontinalis (assembly GCF_029448725.1). Taxonomy (NCBI): domain Eukaryota; kingdom Metazoa; phylum Chordata; class Actinopteri; order Salmoniformes; family Salmonidae; genus Salvelinus; species Salvelinus fontinalis. Next base: position 29,165,312 of record NC_074672.1, read on the forward strand.
AACCGAACGTTTTAAAAGCTTGTTTAGGTTAAATTGAAAGACTAAGCCATTCAAAATAATAGCGAGACGATTTCGATGTAATACGTTTTGTTGCCTAAATGATCTGATGGAATAATGTATTGAGACTGGAGTCGTATTTAAAATGCTGAATCATAGAAGAGACAGTTACCTAAATTTAATGAATTCTAAATAATAACGGCGAGATAATTACGATAGTTGTGCCCATTGAATGTTTTTATTCTTATGGATTGACTGACATATGTTATAAATTTAGCGAAGTACATGGTACTTTTAAAATTTGGAGTAGGGAAAGTTGGAAAGTTTGGTTTTGCTCTGGCGATAGACTTAAAGCGGAGCTCGGTTTGAGTAGGGGGTATGTTTGCGTAGTAGCGTAAAACTGTGTCATTACGTAGAATACACAATAACGTTACTCAAATTGATTTGACAGTGGTTCGGATACAGACTCCCACTCTTTTCTGTACTGCTGGCAGTACAATTTTGATTGAGAGATGTTGATTGATGTTGTAAGTTCTGTTCAAGATCAAACATTCGTGACCAACTATATTCCTTGGTTGCTGTTGCAGTCAGCCAACAACATTTTGCAATTCGCTGAAATTGCTGCTGCCTGGGCACGGGCTGAGCGCCTGCTGCTGAGGTCACTCACAATGCACTTTTGCAGCCAGGCAATGATGTTGTGACAGAGTGGGACAGAGAAAATTGTTTGTCATTGAGAAGGAAAATGCGTGCATTATAGCTTTGAGTCACTTTTAAAAAGTTGCTAAAAGTTCCAAATATATTTTCAAAAAGTAGCTAAATTTGTCAGGGTAGTCTGAAAAGATGCTAAATCTATCAACAAAATTGCTAAGTGGGATTCACTGGTTGGTGGAGCTCACTGGGCTATATTTGGCTGTAAGAGAGGGAGGTCTGAATAGTTGAATCGTAAAAGTTTTGTGATAGTGCCCGGTTATTGATTTTAGTTTGATTGTTTAGGTAACACCAGTGAATTTGAAGAGGAAGTTACGTATTCTAAACATTATAATCTGTTTCCATTACGTGGAACCATGTCCGGTCGATAAAGGGGATTGCAGGTTAGTTCATTTTCTTTTAAAGGGACAGTGCACGCTAATCACAGTTGTGGGCATCTAATGGCAGGATATTCCTATTAAGAATTTTGGGAGACTGTCCGCAGACGGACTGTAATCTTGAAGGGAGCGAGTGAGTGAGATAGAGGCATGTTTCTACCAAAATTGAAAAGGCCTGGATATGTTGTGTTTGTTTTTAGCCTTTGGTTTTGAGGAAATTTCCATTTCCCTATAGACACGAAATCTTAAAGGGGTACACACATGTGGAATATGAGAAGTTTTATTTTCTGCGTTTTAATTAAACACATTAATTATTTTGATAAGGGAATGTCCTCGGAATATATAAATTGAGTAACAAGACTGTAAAAGGGTGGTATGACTCTTGACCTCTATCATGGCTTTTTCCTTTGGGGTCTGATCAGCCTCAGGGGAGGGCCATTTGGATAAGGAATTTAAGGTCATTTGTGATACTGATTTTAAAGGTAAATTGAGTAATTTATAATTATGAACGAGTTTATAGTTCTTTGACATAGTTGTAATTTGAACCAATGAGAAGATAGAGATAACCTTAATCAACCTATGTAATTACTTTGGAGATGACCACCATAGACAGGTAATTTTTCCAAAATCTATCAGTTCAGACAGTAAGACACTTAGTCAAGATTTGGCAACAACCCATATAATTGACAGACTGTTATGAGAAAGTGCGACAGACAGATAGGAGAAAGGGCAGACGGAGGAGCCCTCCCCGCACTGCTGAGACCTTGAAGGTTTGGGAGCAGAGAGGAGAAGGTGGGGAAGGGGTCCAGGAAATCAGCAAGATAGGAGTGACACAGACTGGGTCACGGTTAGTGAGGGGAGACAAAAGGGGGAATGAAAGCTTAGTTGGTTTCAGGAACTAAGGTGTTAAACACGGAAACATTGCCCAGAAATTATTCGACACAGCAGGCCGAAATAGTAGCATTGACCAGTGCCTGTGAAATAAGAAAGGAGAGAAATGTTACTGTTTACATAGACAAGCACATATATATCTAAGACCATACAAAGCAGCACAGATAACTCTTAAAGTAGATAAGACACTTGACAGAGAATTGATACAGGATAGACATGAACGAACGCCCCAGGGAGAATTGGACATAAAGAGAATGAAAGGGGCGCTCCTACATGATAAGATCAGACATAAGGATAATTTACTCATCTTACCTAAGTCATTGTTTAGATAATGCAACATATATGTTAAATTATTGATGAGACTGATTTAAGATTAGTCCATGTTATTGTTAGATAAAATACAGTGGACACCCGAAGGAGAGATTTCATTAGTACAGAAAACATATGCTATGTTTAGCATTCGTTTTGTCTTTATTTAATCATTAGAAGACTTTTATTTAAATAAGTAAAAAGTTGACAGGGATATATGGCGTCTGTGGTGATCCAGAATCATTGAGTTTTCTGGGAATGATAAACTATTGTAGAGCGTGGGTCCCACACCTTGCATTACATACAGGGAGACTTAGTGATTTGATCTATGGTAGGACTATGGCAGCAAAAGACAAAATTATATGGACAAGGGAGGCGGAGAATCAGTTTATGACTATGTAGCAGAGACGGAGAAAGTAGTTCTCCCCAGACCAGATCTAACTGATTTGCCTATGCCAGATGCTGAAATTACTATGTTTGTTGATGGGTCTTCTAGAAAGAACCCAGATGGCTCAAATGCCACTGGTTATGCAATAGTGACTCTTACTGAGGTGTTGGAAGCTGGAGCATTACAAAAAAATTACTCTGCTCAACAAGCTGAAATTGTTGCCCTTACCAGGGCTTGGGAATTGGGGAAGGGTAAATGCATTACGATACATACTGATAGTGCTTATGCTTTTAACACCGTCCATATATTTACAGCTCAGTGGAGAAACAGGGGTATGATCACTACGGTAGGTAAACCCATTACACATGGGCACAGCTAATTTTGAATTTGCTAGAAGCAGTCTTATTACCAGAGAAGGTAGCGATTTGTAAATGCGAAGCACATACAAAAGGCACTGACTACGTCAGCATTGGGAACAGAAAGGCAGAAGAGGAAGCAAAAAGGGATGGAGGAAAGCCACACCCACACACACAGATTCTCACTTGAAGGAGGAAGTTAGTATAGACACAGAATTACTGAAGGAAAGTCAGCTTCGAGCCCCAGTTAAGGAAGTTACTAGATGGGTTAAGATGGGGGCCGTTGACAAAAGAGGAATTTGGCACAAAGGGAACCTCTCTATTTTACCTAAGTCATTGTTTAGATGCAGCAAGATTGATACATGGGCGGAGCCAGGTATCAACCGGAGGGATGAGGGCCTAGTGACCTATTGATGGCCCAGTGGCCTAGGCAGGATAGGAAAGATGTCGTCGCCTAGTGGCCTATGCGATAATGAACTACTAATAAAAAATAAAAATAAAATGTTTTTAATAAATAAGCAAAAATATTAGGTCAAGATATTATCCCTAGAGTGGTTTACTAGGATATATGTCTTTAAATAATGGATGACATTTTATCTAATCAGGTAGAACAAATAAAATGCCAGAGTTAGGGACCAGAACAAGTAGACATAGAAGTTGAAGATATACGAGCAGAACCCATGAGAAGACTTTCTGGTAACCAAACCCGTATGTCCAAGATTTTGTGTCCAACAGGTGAATGACAGGAGAAGGTGATTCACTCAATCCAACCAGGAGACTGGGGGGGGGGGGGATCCAGTCCCTGAGGAGAATAGACGGGAAGCAGCCCGTTGGGAAGGCCCATACCAGGTTCTGTTAAACCACCGCCTTTGCCATTAGAAAAGCTGAGAGAGTCACTTGGGTCCACGTTACCCACTGCAAGAAATGTGTGTACCCATATAAGCACTGCTGATCACACAGAGAGTTAGGAGAAGAACCGGGTTACCTCCTTAACTTTTTATGGCTGCAGGGGCAGTATTGAGTAGCTCTGATTAAAGGTGCCCATTTCAAACGGCCTCGTACTCAATTCTTGCTCGTACAATATGCATATTATTTTTACTATTGGATAGAAAACACTCTCTAGTTTCTAAAACCATTTCAATTATATCTGTGAGTCAAACAGAACTCATTTGGCACAAACTTCCTGACCAGGAAGTGGAAAGTCTGAAATCGAGGCTCTGTTCTTCTTCCTGCCTATAAATGGGCATGATACGTAAGAGTCTACGTGCACTTCATAGACCTTCCCCTGGATGTCAAGAGGCTGTGAGAGAAGACATTTCGTGTTTATCTTGGTCTGAAGTGGAATACAGGCTCTTTGTATGACGTGTCCCTCATTTCCGGTACTGCATTTGTAATCCGGTACATTCTCTTTTATTAGAGCGACGAACAACGACGAAACAAAACAAACTGACAACCGTGAAGCTATATAAACAAATGGTGCTGACACTGACCACTACACAATGACATAGACAATTACCCACAAACACCTAAAGCTGCCTTAAATATGGCTCCCAATCAGACAACAATAAACAGCTGTCTCTGATTGAGAACCAAACCAGGCAACCATAGACTTTCCTAAACACCTACAATGAACACAACCCCATACATTCTACAAAACCCCCTAAACAACACACACACCCTAAACTAGACAAAACACACAAAGATCACCCATGTCACACCCTGACCTAACTAAACTAATAAAGAAAATCAATATAACAAAGGCCAGGGTGTGGCAGTACCCCCCCCCCCCCCCCAAAGGCCAAAGGTGCGGACTCCGGCCGCAAAACCTGACACAGAAGGGGAGGGTCCGGGTGGCCCTTCCTATGGCGGCGGCTCGGGTGCGGGACGTGGAACCCCTCCACCATAGTCACTACCCGCTTTGGTGGCGCCTCTGGAACGGCGAATCCCGGACTGAATACCATCTCAGAGGGCGCCACTGGATGGAGGGGCGGATCCTGGCTGGCTGGCGACTCTGGCCGCTCACGGCTGGCGACTCTGGCCGCTCACGGCTGGCTGGCTGGCGACTCTGGCCGCTCACGGCTGGCTGGCTGGCGACTCTGGCCGCTCACGGCTGGCTGGCTGGCGACTCTGGCCGCTCACGGCTGGCTGGCTGGCGACTCTGGCCGCTCACGGCTGGCTGGCTGGCGACTCTGGCCGCTCACGGCTGGCTGGCTGGCGACTCTGGCCGCTCACGGCTGGCTGGCTGGCGACTCTGGCCGCTCACGGCTGGCTGGCTGGCGACTCTGGCCGCTCACGGCTGGCTGGCTGGCGACTCTGGCCGCTCACGGCTGGCTGGCTGGCGACTCTGGCCGCTCACGGCTGGCTGGCTGGCGACTCTGGCCGCTCACGGCTGGCTGGCTGGCGACTCTGGCCGCTCACGGCTGGCTGGCTGGCGACTCTGGCCGCTCAGGACAGACGGGCGGCCCAGACGGCGCTGGGCAGACGGACGGCCCAGACGGCGCTGGGCAGACGGACGGCCCAGACGGCGCTGGGCAGACGGACGGCCCAGACGGCGCTGGGCAGACGGACGGCCCAGACGGCGCTGGGCAGACGGACGGCCCAGACGGCGCTGGGCAGACGGACGGCCCAGACGGCGCTGGGCAGACGGGCGGCTCAGACGGCGCTGGGCAGACGGGCGGCTCAGACGGCGCTGGGCAGACGGGCGGCTCAGACGGCGCTGGGCAGACGGGCGGCTCAGACGGCGCTGGGCAGACGGATGGCTCAGACGCCGCTGGACAGGCAGGCGGCTCAGACGGCGTTGGGCAGACGGCCGACTCTGACCTGCTGAGGCGCACAGTAGGCCTGGTGCGTGGTGCCGGACTTGGTGGTACCAGACTGGAGACACGCACCTCAAGGCTAGTGCGGGGAGCAGGAACAGGGCACACTGAATTCTCGAGGCGCACTATAGGCCTGGTGCGTGGTACCGGAACTGGTGGTACCGGGCTGAGGGCACGCACCTCAGGGCGAGTGCGGGGAGAAGGAACAGTGCGTACAGGGCTCCGGAGACGCACAGGAGGCTTGGTGCGTGGTACCGGAACTGGAGGTACCGGGCTGGGGACACGCACCTGAAGGCTAGTGCGGGGAGAAGTTAACAGGGCAAACTGGACCCTGGAGATGCACATTAGGCCTAGTGCGTGGTGCCGGCACTGGTGGTACCGGGCTGGGGACACGCATCTCAGGGCTAGTGCGGGGAGCAGCAACAGGGAGCACAGGACTCTGGAGACGCACAGGAGGCTTGGTGCGTGGTGTAGGCACTGGTGGTAATAGGCTGGAGACACGCACCACAGGGCTAGTGCGTGGAGGAGGAACAGGACTCTGGAGACGCACAGGAAGCCTGGTGCGTGGTGTAGGCACTAGTGGTACTGGGCTGGGGCGGGGAGGTGGCGCCGGAAATACCGGACCGTGCAGGTGTACTGGCTCCCTTGAGCACTGAGCCTGCCCAACCTTACCTGGTTGTATGCTCCCCGTAGCCCGACCAGTGCGGGGAGGTGGAATAACCCACACTGGGCTGTGTAGGCGAACCGGGGACACCATGCGTAAGGCTGGTGCCATGTATGCCAGCCCGAGGAGACGCTCTGGAGACCAGACGCGTTGAGCCGGCTTCATGGCACCTGGCTCAATGCTCAATCTAGCCCTGCCAGTGCGGGGAGGTGGAATAACCCGCACCGGGCTATGCACTCGTACAGGAGACACCGTGCGCTCTATCGCATAACATGGTGTCTGCCCGTACTTTCGCGCTCCACGGTAAGCTCGGGGAGTTGGCACAGGTCTCCTACCTGACTTCGCCACACTCCCTTGTAGCCCCCCCCCCCCCCCCCAATAAATGTTTTGGGCTGACTCACAGGCTTCCTACCGCATCGTCGTGCTGCCTCCATTCGCCGGTATCCCTCCTCGCACTGTTCCAGAGAATCCCAGGCGGGCTCCGGCATTCGCCCTGGGTTGATCGCCCACCTGTCGATCTCCTCCTACGTAGTATAGTCCAGATCCTGCTCCCATTGCCATAAATCATGTGTATGTTCCTGCTGCCGCTTGACATGCTGCTTGGTCCCGGTTTGGTGGGTAATTCTGTCACGATCGTCTTGAGGATAATGAGTGGACCAAGGCGCAGCGTGTGGAAAATACATCTCTTTTATTTGAGACGAGTGAAACACGAAACGAACACTTATAACAAAACGAAACAAAACAACAAACGACCGTGAAGCTACATACGTAAGTGCAATACAAAAGCTACAAACGTTCTACATAGACAATTACCCACAAAACCCAATGCCTGCCTTAAATATGGCTCTCAATAAGAGACAATGAACCACAGCTGCCTCTAATTGAGAACCAATCTAGGCAGCCATAGACATACAAACACCTAGACAAGACACTGACCCATTTAACATACAAACCCCTAGACCAGGGGTGTCAAACTCATTCCACGGAGGGCCTTGTGTCTGCAGGTTTTTGGTCTTTCCTTTCAATAAAGCCCTAGACAACCAGGTGTGGGGAGTTCCTAACTAATTAGTGATGTTAATTCATCAATCAAGTACAAGGGTGGAGCGAAAACCCGCAGACACTCGGCCCTCCGTGGAATGAGTTTGACACCTGTGCCCTAGACAATCCCAAAAACACATACATTCCCCATGTCACACCCTGACCTAACTAAAATAATAAAGAAAACAGAGAATACTAAGGCCAGGGCGTGACATCTACTGTTTGTTTGTTTACGCATTTCTGTGATTATTTAGTTAGTTAGTAAAAACATGATTAAGACAATTGGTGTATGGATGATTCATAGTAAAGGCTGGGTTCGTGCACAATTTACAGCGTTTGGAATGAGAGTAACGTGAGGTAAAGAATAATTAATTAATTAGAAGACTAACTGATCCGATATTAAAATATCTGAAGAATTATATTAGGAAAATTATAACTTTTTAATCTGAAGTTTTTCCTTGGTGCCCCAACTTCCTAGTTAATTATATATACATGATTAGTTTAATCATGTAATAATAATTACAAAGAATCAATTTGATAAAATAACAATCCTCAATTTAATGATGCCAAAGACACGACACAACGGGGACTTCCTCTCTGGTTGGAACGCAATTAAAAGGGTTAGCTGCCCCTTCAAAAACGACTCCAAACACACACATTTATGCAAGTAGATCTACTCACTTAAACCGTGTAGATCCCTTAGATGGAAACAGAAAAGTCTGAGCCTTTTGGGTAAAACAATAAGGTAAATCTGAGCAGGTTGACATTTACAGTCATGAATCTTACCCTGGATGCAGCTCTGCAGTGGTCACCACAAAGTCATAACCTCTGATTTTAAATCTGTTTTTAAACCTAACCCTAACCTTAACCACATTGCTAACCCTAATACCTAACCCTAAGACCAGAAAGCAAAAAAAAATATGAATTTTGACTTTGCAGCTGGTCCATCTAGCGGAAATCGATCAGTTCTGCCCCCAGGGCAAGATTTATGACAATAAACACCAACCTGCTAAATCTGATGGAAACTTGCAAAGAGAAGAGGAGAGGCCCAATCTTCACACACTCAGTCATTCCATCATTCCCTCTCTTTCTGGTCGTATAAATACTAAACCTTTATTTCCCACTCAATCTTTATCTTTCAAAATGTACCTACAATGTTAGACCCGCACTCCATATCTTAGTTCAATGTGACATGGCCACAGCACCACAAAATATTATCTTTTTCACTTTCACAAGTTAAAGGACCCGACATGAAATGGGTTTAGAATATTTAACGAGGAAATGTAATGGAAGTGGGGAAATGAGAATGAACTGGATGAAGCCAAGTGCTGCAGATGAAGGATCCAGAGGGGTTGACTCATTATGGTTTGGCTTGGAGTCTCAGACAGATATCACTGTCAGGCTGGTAGTGGGGAAGAGGATAGATGCAACACAAAACAGAGATAAAAAATTATTGTTTGGTCAGGTTTAATTAGGGTGGTAATGGTGATTAAGGAAAGTGAGAACAGGTGTTGAGGCTGATTAGCAGTTAGTAGCAGCTTGAGCTTGTTTGAGGAGTTACGTTCAAACCATCTAGTCAAGTGTTGCAAACAGTAGTTGAGGCAGATTGGCAATGGTTAGCAGCTGGTACTTGTTGAGTTGCTAGGAAGCTGCTTTCAAGGCAAGTGTTACATTCAAATTTGGTCCTTTCCCCTGAATTTTTGTTAATCCTTAACACAATAATCTGAGTACACACATGCTAATAAAACCAATGTGTTATTGCAAAGGGGTATTACAAATCAAGCGTGTACAGTATCTGTGACTGAACCAGAGTTTAATTTGATTCCAGATTTATGGAAAATCTGACAACGTCAGTAGAACGTGCAATACACAATGCTGTAACAGTAACTCAACAACAGACGCCACTGTTAAAGACGGGACCTGTGATTTAGCCATGGAGTCAATACTGAAGTGGTCCGTTTCCAAGCGCTCCGATCCAAATCAATTTCCTCCTCTCCTGTTTCTTAGAGTTCTGCGATAGAATCAGAGAGAGTCAGAGGAAAAGTCCAGATATTAAGTGAAGAGAAATATGAACAGAGAGATAGAGAGAATGAAAAGGCTTCAAAAGAAAGCAAGAGAAAGGAAAAATTGGTAAGCAAGAAAGAAAGGAGAGATGGATAGAGGGAGGGAGACAGAGCAATCCACATGACTGAAAATGAAGGCTGTGGTGTAGCTGTTAAAGCCATTTCCCCTCTACACATTTCTGTTTCAGCCTGAAAATAGGCATTGACATCTGATGCACATAATAGAATAACCTGATGATTATAAAGCCAGACAGCCCTCTTTCTTAACAGTCTCCCTTTTTGTTCAACATTTTCCATGAACTCAAAAGCAATTACTCTGACGGAAGGGAAACTGGATCCATCTTGGCCATTTATTCAGAAAGAAGGATGTATAGCAGTGGTGGTCGGTGCCATTTAAAATGAGGGAGGATGAAAAAAAATCCTGAGCATGGCCTTGTTTCTGTAATAGCATACTGGATGACTGTCATTCATATTCCATTCACCCAGTTCAATGTAACGTTGATAGATTTTGGCTACTACATGATACTCAAATTTCCCTACACCCATCATGAGGTTGCTACAACCTAGCCTATGAATGAACGTTTACAACGTAGGTGCCCGGTCAAGATCATTTTTTGTAATCAAGGTGACAGACAGTGACACATTCAATACCGTCTTGCACACTCTTGCCTGTATCTAGCTGATCTTGGGTGTAATCATTAGTCCAACAGTTGCAAACAAGAGTTCCTATTGGACAAATTCTGTCACGCTTCGCTCCGTTTGCTTCCGCTTAAGATTTTTTTTTCAACAGAATTGGCCGAACGAATACACCCCTGATCACAAGCAAACACAGTTAATTTTCATAGCAGCTACATACCAACAGCATGATCACTTCGCTCTTGTAATTCCTTCTCACGTCTACGCGTTCTCTTCTTCTCTCACCTTTTCCCTTCGCTTGTGGACTTTAGTGCACAACACGTCAGCTGTCTGTGACCAACTTTTCCAAGCCAAACCTTCATATCATAACCGCTATCCGCCTACATTGTTGTCAACATATTATCTAACGTCATAATCAGCATAGCTAATTAAACTAATGCATTTGCTGGTAAACCTGCTACAATGAGGCAGTACAGTGTACAGTTAGCAAGCACTTTAGCACCGGCAGGCCCCGGTTGCAATAAATTAATAAAACCAAAAGTGTTGGATAGCCAAAGCCAGCTAGCTAACATAGCATCCCTCTCTGTTTGAGACAGTTGTTTGTGTAGGCTAAACTAGCTAGCTGGCAAAGAAATTGAATGTTAAAAAAATACTATGAAATATAGCTAGCTCTCTCTCTCTCCCACTTTCTTCTGCTTAGCCTTCATTTTTGAAGAAATATATTTGATCAAAACTGTTCAAATATTGTCTTTCTCTCTCTTTGAGTCCTCTAATCACCACATTTTATGCACTATAGCTATAGCTAGTTGTAGCTTATGCTTTCAGTACTTGATTCATTCTCTGGTCCTTTGATTGGGTGGAAAACATTTCAGTTCATGCTGCAAGAGCTCTGATAGGTTAGAAGACGTCCTCCAGGAATTGTCATAATTATTGTGCAAGTCGATGGAAGGGGGTGAGAACCATGAGCCTCCTAGGTTTTGTATTGAAATCAATGTACCCAGAGGAGTACAGAAACTAGCTGTCCTCCGGCTACAACAAGGTGCTACCCTACAGAGTGCTGTTGAAGCTACTATAGACCTTCATTGCAAAACAATGCGTTTTAATCAATTATTTGATGATGTGAATATATTTGTATAATTTTATCTAAAATTATAGCTTTTTTTAATGTTTCACTATTTTTATTTTAAGAAATTCACTGAGGAGGATGGTCCTCCCCTTCCTCCTCTGAGGAGCCTCCACTGGTGGACGGGGAAGAGGAGGGGAACTGAAAGCGACAAGAAAAGAAACATATCTTATCAGTTGCTAGGATGATATTCATAGAATGAAAAGCCTGACAGAATGGACTTTGCCTAGACGGCCAACAGAGATATTGAGTTAACATCACAGGACCAGATTAGCACTTTCCTGAGCGAGAGATGAGGGTAGGAAAAAAAATGATTCTGGGTCTGTGTGTGTCAGGGCAGAATATCCTTGACCTTCCATGTAACTGACTGGGTGTCTGTTTGTCAGATTGGTGTCGCCTCCATAATCCAATGTGAAAAACCCAGACAATAAACACTAGCACGTCCAATAAAATGTCTATTGTTTTCAATTATAGGTGATCAAGACAAGATTGTCCTTTTGTACAAACTTCTGTAGGGGCTATGTTTAAAAAGTGAACTGCTCTACCCAATGTGCAGCTAAACATACTGTATGTCTGACTTGCCACCCTTCACCTATAGACTCATAAATGGTGTCTTACCTGTTTAACTATTTCAAGGTGGCACAATGTTAGAGCACTCCAAAAAGCAGTCCATAAACACTCCAGCCTTCTTCCAGATGGAAAAACACATAGATAGACATAGATCCAGCATTGATTCTTTTGCATCCTCAGTGTGTGGTGGTCTGATTGCTACATCTCCTGTGACGTTATTAGCCTTGGTTAGCATCTCCAGGGCTGGGAGGACCAACTTGCTGAGAACACAGGCAGGGTGGAGGGTGAGCTCCATGTAAAGCTGTTGAATGGTTGTCTTGAGTGCCTCCAAACTACGTTGGCCAAGCATGTCCAAAGTGTCCCCTTTTGCCTTTAAATATAAACAGCAATACTGTAAGTAGACCTATAGCCAGTCTTCTGAATCTGTTGTAGATTTTGTGTATTTGACAGCTGGTTCAGATCTGCTTTTCTCTTCATTTCAGAAATGAAAATGAGACATATGTGAGTTTCTGTACCAATATGGTGGAAAATGTTACGCTTCACGTTCTGAGGAGAATGCTGCTCATCCCCCATGCGAGGCTGGACTTCATAAAAATAGCTAGAGACAACTGACCTTGATGTATGGCACGACACAAGGCTGTTTTTAAAGGACTTGCCAGTACGTGGGAACAAGAGTAGTATATGTATTTAGAGTGCCTTGCTTAATAGATGACTGATTATTAATGGCCGTGACTCGTGAGCAATTCATACAATACATTGCAGCGATAATGTCCGTATGAATGCAAATCTGAACAAAAGAGTTTCAGAAGGGGTAATTGGTGTTGCGGTTCTGCACTAAATACTAACACCTAGATGTTGATCATCTGAGTTCCTCAACACACTTTCCAAATGTAGGCCTTCTACCCACGAGCAGAGCTCTAAAATGCAACCAATTTTATTTTGGGAGGAATGTGCGCCCAGGATAAAAAAACTCCCAGATGATAATTGTTGTAATAAAAAGGCTTTGCTGTACTGTTGTTGCCAAATGCCCTAGAGAAAAAGTGAGTGCAGATTCGTTAGCGTCATGTTTGTACCATTACTAGAGCGAAGCTTCTAGCCCAATGTCTAGCTTCTAGCCCAATCAAGCAGGGTTCTAAATTTAAAAATTTCATTGGTACTGTATTGAAATACAACCTATATTGGGCCTATATGAATTCTAGCTATTTTTGAAGCATGTGTTGTGCCCTAGAAAATAATATGTAACACTGTAAAGACCTTAGTTTATTATATAATCTGTAAAAGTCATTTGTGTAATTTTAGGTTTCTACATTATGTAAAAGCATAATTCTTCTATTGAGATGCATTACTGTGACAATTGTATACTGTCTCTTTAAAAACATCAGGTTTGTGATGAGAACGAGCAAGAGATCTGTCATCCAGTGAGTAAGGAGTTCGCACTCGGAGACACGGGGACACAGATCGGGCATGGTACAGTCTGCAAGCTACTAGCAATGATGGCTAGTATATGTAGTTAGATAGCTAGGTTAGATACGTTAGTTAACTAGCTGGCTATGGTTAGACGTAAGTCAACCCATTATAAGAGATGAGTAGATGGATATAATCTACTAAAATCATTCTGGTCTAACAAATAACATTTAAACTGCTAGTTGTCATATATATGATGACATCATCAGGGTATCCCCACAAGAGATAGGAATCACACCTGCCTCCTCTGCCCCTGTACTGTGACACTTACTTTCTTGCGCAGTAAAGCTGTTCCTTGACTCAATACTGTTAAAGCTGCAAGCCAAAGTAAGTAAGAGTGTAACCACAATGGCTCATAGGAGCTACTGTTTCTGTAGTGTGAGGCCATTTGAGGTACAAGTACACCCCCTGGACAGGACGCTAGTCTATCGCAGGGCCTTACCCCCAATCTATCTCTATCTCAGTCTATCTTGAGCAGAGACGCATCTGGTCCCATTTTCACAGTCTTTGGTATGACTCAGCCAGGGATCGAAATGTCCAACCTTCAAATCTCAGGGAAGAAACTAACAACAAACACACTGAGTTGGTTATGCAAGCCATACGTATAACTATACTGAACAAAAATATAAACACAACATGCAACAATTTCATTGATTTTACTGACTAACAGATCATATGGATTTCACATAAGTGGGAATACAGATATCCATTTGTTATCTGTGACCAACAGGGCATCACAATGGGTCTCACAGTGGGTCTCAGGATCTCGTAACGGTATTTTTGTGCATTCAAATTTCCATCAATAAAATGCAATTGAATTTGTCTGTTCACAACGTTGACATCAGCAAACCGCTCACCCACACAACGCCATACACGTGGTCTGCGGTTGTGAGGCCGGTTGGACGTACTGCCAAATTCTCAAAAATGACGCTGGAGGCGGCTTATAGTAGAGAAATGAATATTAAATTCCCTGGCAACAGCTCTGGTGGACCTTCCTGCAGTCAGCATGCCAATTGCACACTCCTTCAAAACTTGAGACATCTGTGGCATTGTGTTGTGTGACAAAATTGCACATTTTAGACTGGCCTTTTATTGTCCCCAGCACAAGCTGCACTTGTGTAATAATCATGCTGTTAATCAGCTTCTTGATATGCCACACCTGTCAAGTGGATGGATTATATTGGCAAATGAGAAATGTTCACTAACAGCGATGTAAACAAATTTGTGCACACAATTTGAGAGAATGGAACAATTGCACGTATGGAACATGTCTGGGATCTTTTATTTCAGCACACTTTACATGTTGCGCTTATATTTTTGTTCAGTGTATATTGCAGATTAAGTTATTCCATGTCGACTGAAAAATGAGAGGCATGCACAATTAACCATCACAAATAATTTTATTAAAGATGTACCTTACTGTACCCTTGGTGACCTGTGGTAGAGACATTGTCCTACAGGTATCAGTTATTCTTGTTCTTAGAATCACGGGTATTCAACAAACAGGTTACTATCGACACATTGTGTTCAACTACTGTAGGATTCCATGATAATGGTTTCCAACATAGGATTGGAATAACCGCATTGAAGAGCAAAAACATTTCTGTTGTATTACTACATGTATTTTTGCAGAACGTGTTATTGCACATGTGACCAATGGTAACAATGTGGCACTGTACATTTGACTGAACACTTCAAGCATTTCAGCAACAATGGATAATTCTGCCCTCCTCTTCCTCATCAGTACAGCTATTTATTTTCTAAAAGTATTAGTAGTATCATCGGGGACGATATTTCTTCTCGGTTTCTATCAGCTAGTTGACTATATCATAGTTCATGTGGGATTCAATGACATTAGAAAGGGCAGCTCAGAACAGCTGAAGATGGATTTTAACGTCTTATGGCTGGGGGCAGTATTGAGTAGCTTGGATGAATAAGGTGCCCAGAGTAAACTGCCTGCTACTCAGGCCCAGAAGCTAAGATATGCATATTATTAGTATATTTGGATAGAAAACACTCTGAAGTTTCTAAAACTGTTTGAATGATGTCTGTGAGTATAACATAACTCATATGGCAGACAAAAACCTGAGAAAGAATCCAACCAGGAAGTGGGAAATCTGAGGTTTGTAGGTTTGCCTATCCAATGTACAGTGTCTATGGGGTCATATTGCACTTCCTAAGGCTTCCACCAGATGTCAACAGTCTTTAGAACCTTGTTTCAGGCTTCTACTGTGAAGGATGAGGGAATGAAAGCTGTTTCAACCAGGTGTCTGGCAGAGTGCCATGAGCTCACTCAGGCGCGCCCCCGTGACAGGTAGCTGCGTTCTTTTTAGTTTCTAAAGACAAAGGAATTCTCAGGTTGAAACATTATTGAAGATTTATGTTAAAAACATCCTAAAGATTGATTCTATACATCGTTTGACATGTTTCTACGAACTGTAATGGAATTTTTTGACTTTTCGTCTGGCCTGCACGTCATGAATTTGGATTTTTGAACTAAAAGCGCGATCAAAAAGGAGGTATTTGAACAGAAATGATGGACTTTACCGAACAAAACAAACATTTATTGTGGAACTGGGATTCCTGGGAGTGCATTCTGATGAAGATCATCAAAGGTAAGTGAATATTTATAATGTTATTTCTGACTTCTGTTGAATCCACAACATGGCGGGTACCTGAATGGCCTGTTTTTGTGCTTGATCGCCGTACTCAGATTATTGCATGGTGTGCTTTTTCCGTAAAGTTTTTTTGAAATCTGACACAGCGGTTGCATTAAGGAGAAGTTTATCTAAAGTTCCATGTTTAACACTTGTATCTTTTATCAATGTTTATTATGAGTATTTCTGTAAATTGATGTGGCTCTCTGCAAAATCACTGGATGTTTTGGAGGCAAAACATTACGGAACATAACGCGCCAATGTAAACTCAGATTTTTGGATATAAATATGAACTTTATCAAACAAAGCATGCATGTATTGTGTAACATGAAGTCCTATGAGTGTCATCTGATGAAGATCATCAAAGGTTAGTGATTAATCTTATCTCTATTTCTGCTTTTTGTGACTCTTCTCTTTGGCTGTGTGTTTTTTGGATTTGGTGGTGATCTAACATAAATATATGTTGTGTTTTTGCTGTAAAACATTTTAAAAATCGGACATACTGGGTAGATTAACAAGATGTTTATTTTTCATTTGCTGTATTGGACTTGTTAATGTGTGAAAGTTACATGTTTCTAAAAAACATTTTTGAATTTCGCGCGCTGCCTTTTCAGCTGAATGTTGTGGGTGTTACGCTAGCGGAACCCCTGGACTAGAAAGGTTAAAATGGTTTAAAATACTTGTATGTTTGAGGAATATTAATTATGAGATTTCTGTTGTTTGAATTTGGCGCCCTGCACTTTCACTGGCTGTTGTCAAGTCGATCCCGTTAACGGGATCTCAGCCATAAGAAGTTTTAAAGAACTGATTGGGTCACTAATTGACACCAACAAAAGCCTCAATATATCTGGCCCTCTGTCCTCTGTAAATCATGGCATTGAACAGTTCAGCTGATTTTTAGCCCCCCATAACTGGCAACGAGACTATTGCAGCTCTCTGGGAGTAACATTTATTGACAATTTTGATACCTTCTGGAAACAAAGTTTATATTATAAGGAGGATGGGATCCATCCAAATCATTTGGGTTCCAGGATCCTTTCACATTATTATAAGGCTGTGTTGAGACAATGACCTATCTATGACCCAAGCCCAGCTAATTTAAACACTACCATTGTGTCGCTGAGTTGTCATAATGCTTCAGCAAATGTACATTATCCCAAGGGTGCTAGAAGAGGCAATGTAACTAACCTAATTTATGTCCTTCTTACTGACTTGAATGCCTCTGCTGACCCTACAGCTATTGTATACAGTAATCATGTGCCTATGAACCAGAGTTATACTGTTATGACTGAGGCGGTGTGCTCTAGCAGGAAGTCCACTGTGTGCAGCTCACCCTGCACTAACATAAATAACCCGAGAATGTCTACCTCTGCTAAATGTTTCAGTAAAGCAATAAAAACAATCAAGCATCCCAGAAAAGTGTTCAAATTAGCCCACGTTAACATATGCAGCTCAAGGTTAATGAAATCAATAATTTGCTGGTAACAGATGACATTCATATTCTGACAATCTCTGAAACTCACTTAGATAATACCTTTGATGATACAGTGATAGCAGTACATGGTTATAAGATCTACAGAAAATAAAGAAATTACAAAAGTGGAGGTTTATATTCAGAACCCCATTCCTGTAAAGCTTAGACAGGATCTCATGTTAAATACTATTTAAATAATATAGCTACAGGTTCATCTGCCTCACCTAAAGCCCATTCTGGTGGGAAGCTGTTATAGACCACCAAGTGCTAACAGTCAGTATCTGGATAACATGTGTATGTGTATAATGTATGTGATATCAACAGAGAGGTATATTTTCACTCAAGAAAAAGCTTCAAACTGTAACTATTGCCTGCAACCTGGTCAGGTTATCAGTCAACCTAGCAGGGTAGTTACAAACAGCACAATAATGAAATCATCAACATGTATCGATCATATCTTTACTAATGCTGCAGAAATTAGCTTGAAAGCAGTATCCAAATCCATTGGATGTAGTGATCACAATATAGTAGCCATATCTAGGAAAACCAAAGTTACAAAGGCTGGACCTACTATAGTGTATATGAGGTCATACAATACGTTTGTAGTGATTCCTATGTTGTTAATATAAATAATATTTGTTGGTCCGTGGTGTGTAATGAGGAACCAGATGCTGCACTTGACACATTTATGAAATTGCTTATCCCAGTTACTAATAAGCATTCACCCATTATGAAAAGGACTGTAAAAACTGTTAAATCCCCATGGATTGATGAGGAATTGAAAACTTGTATAATTGAGAGGGATGAGGCAAAATAAATGGCAAATACGTTGATTGGCAAACGTACTGCAAATTGAGAAATCATGTGACTAAACTGAATAAAATTAAGAAAAAACGACACTACAAAACAAAGAATAATGACATAAAGAATGATAGTAAAAAGCTTTGGACCACCTTAAATGACATTTTGTGCAAAAAGGCTAACAATGCTCTATGATTCATTGGATGATGGCTCATTCATCACGAAACCAACTGATATTGCCAACTACTTAAAAAAAATGTTTTGTCAAGATTAGCAAATTTAGTCATGACATGCCAGCAATAAACGCTGACACTATACATCCAAGTAGATCTGACCAAATTATGAAAGAAAAGCATTCTGTAAAGTGAGTGTGGAAGAGGTGAAAATATTATTGTTGTCTATCAACAATGACAAGCCACCGGGATCTGACAACTTGGATAGAAAATAACTGAGGATAATAGCAGACGATATTGCCGCTCCTATGTGCCATATTTTCAATTTCAGCCTATGAGAAAGTGTGTGCCCCCAGGCTTGAAGGGAAACAAAAGTCATTCCACTATCTAAGAATAGTAAAGCTGAATGGCTCAAATAACTGACCAATCAGCCTGTTACCCACCCGTAGTAAACTTTTGGAAAAAATTGTTTGACCAGATACAATGCTATTTTAGAGTCGACAAACTGACAACAAACTTTCAGCATGCTTATATGGAACATTCAACAAGCGAGCACTTACACAAATGATTGATGATTGGCTGAGAGAAATTGATGATAAAAAGATTGTGGGGGCTGTTTTGTTAGACTTTAGTGTAGCTTTTGACATTATCGATCATAGTCAGCTGCTGGAAAAACACGTGTTATTGCTTTACACCCCCTGCTATATCGTGGATAAAGAGTTACCTGTCTAACAGAACACAGAGGGTGTTCTTTAATGGAAGCCTATCCAATAAGATCCAGGTAGAATCAGGAATTCCCCAGGGCAGCTGACTAGGCCCCTTGCTCTTTTCAATCTTTACTAACAACATGCAACTGGCTTTGTGTAAAGCCAGTGTGTCTATGTATGCAGATGACTCAACACTATACACATTAGCTACTACAGTGACTAAAATAACAACAACACTTAATAACGAGCTGAAGTTAGTTTCAGAATGGGTGGAAAGGAATTCAAAAACTAAAAACATTGTATTTTTTTCACTAAACCCTAAACTTTAACTAAATCTTGTAATCAATAATGTGGAAATTGAGCAAGTTGAGGTGACTAAACTGCTTGGAGTAACCCTGAATTGTAAACGGTCATGTTCAAAACATATTGATGCAACAGTAGCTAAGATGGGGAGAAGTCTGTCCATAATAGAGCGCTGCTCTGCCTTCTTAATAGCACTATCAACAAGGCAGGAGTTTAATCGAATCCCCTCTTTGTAATATCGCTGTAGCCCTCAGTTAC
Source organism: Salvelinus fontinalis (assembly GCF_029448725.1). Lineage (NCBI taxonomy): Eukaryota > Metazoa > Chordata > Actinopteri > Salmoniformes > Salmonidae > Salvelinus > Salvelinus fontinalis. The sequence goes on from NC_074672.1 coordinate 29,185,085, forward strand.
AGGAATAGGCATATGAGTCTTTGAGAGGGCACATGAGGGCTACATCCCAATTCTCCACCCTTCTCTTCTGGTGTGCACTTGCAAACTCATGGAAGTATGCAATTGCACACTTTCGGGGGAAGGGAGTAGAATCATTACAGCAACTCTGCAACAAGTCCAACTCATTTGGGTACTGCCTATGAGGAGAACGGATGGTCCATACAGTCTGTTCACAGTGTGTCTTTGGGTTGCACAATCACATCCACGCAATGACTTGCAAACATACAGTACACAGTATGTTCCGCTACTGTATGCTTGCAACATCTGCCTCCTATATATCTAAGTAGTAGTAGCTAATATGGCATACTTACTTCTACATGTCATACATGTGCCCAGTAAAGATGCCCTCCAGTGTTGTCCACCACTACTATCCTGCAGCAACATCTGGGGGGGGGGGGGGGGGGGACTAAATGTTATTTTGTGTATGTGACGTTACACTATCTAGTCTGGTGACATGCTTTCACAAAATTCCCTTGTTTTTGAGTAGCCACATACCATTAGTGATCCCCTCTAGAATAACTAGTTGTGATAATAAATAAATAACCATGCTAGTTATCCAGCAAATTGTTTCAATGCGCCTTCCAAATGTGAAATTACAAGACAAATAATCCCCTTAACGTAACTAAAGGTGTTCCACAATGTCTTATTGTGAAAGTAGCTAGATAGCTAGGCTATCTAGTGGGCTAGGTACCTAAAGATAGACAGTAGTTCCTCTTCATAGCCAGCTACCTGGGGTGGCATGTAGCCTAGTGGTTAGAGCGTTGGGCCATTAAGGTTGCTAGATTGAATCCCCGATCTGACAAGGTAAAAATCTGTAGTTCTGCCCCTGAACAAGGCAGTTAACCCACTGTTGCTACTGTATGCTGTCATTGTAAATAAGAATTTGTTCTTAACTGACTTGCCTAGTTAAATAAAGGCAAAATAAAAAATACCTGCTAGCTATCTAACCTACTGGTAGCTAACTACATATAATAGCAAATAGCCATATTAGCTAGTAGCTCCCCTTACGCAAACTCCTTGCACACACTGGCTGTTCTTCTTTTTCTTTCCTAATTTAACCTTTATTTAACCAGGCAAGTCAATTATGAACAAATTCTTATTCTTACACTGATAGCCTGGCAAGAGGCAAAAGTGCTCCTGTCGGGATGGGGGTTGGGATGAAAATTAAAAAAACACACAATGTAAGACAAAAATGGACAGAACACAGACAGAAGACACTGGCAACATCACATACATACAACAGCAAACAAACAGTGTGTCACGATCGTCTTGAGGTGAATGAGTGGACCAAGGCGCAGCGTGATATGAGTACATCTTCTTTTAATATAACGAAGACGACAACTAACAAACTAATACAAAAACAACAAACGATCGTGAAGCTATACAAACTACATGCAACATAGACATAGACAATTAACCACAACCTACCTAATGCCTATGGCTGCCTTAAATATGGCTCCCAATCAGAGACAACGATAGACAGCTGTCTCTGATTGAGAACCAATCCAGGCAACCATAGACTTACATAAACACCTACACTGAACACAACCCCATGAACTCTACAAAACCCCCTATACAATACAAACACCCTAGACTAGACAAAAAACACACAAACATCCCCCATGTCACACCCTGACCTAACTGAAATAATAAAGAAAACAAAGATAACTAAGGCCAGGGCGTGACACAGTGGAAGTGTGTGTGTGAAAGGCATGTGTGCAGTGTGTGTGAAGTAAAACAACATACTTCCTTACGTAAGGCAACGCAAACTATGGACATCGGTTGACAACTAGAAACAACTAAATGTTTCAACAACCTGTTAATCTATGTGTCCTTTGAACTCCCCCAGGGATATCAGATCCTACAGTTTTAGATAGGCTTGGAGAGAATTCCATGACCAGGGGGCTGAGTCGTTTTTCCATGCTCGGTTCAAATTGTTGGGACTTTAAGCATAGAACAAGATTGATTGAACTTGTATGTGTTTTCATTTCGAGCTAAAAGAGAGGATAGATAAAACGTCCGTTTCCTGAAATGGCCTTATAAATAAGAATGTTGCTAGTGATGTTCACCCGACAGCTCTGTAGAGGTCACAATGGTGAGTTAGATGTTTCTGATTGGTGATAAATCCTGGAGAGACACCCAAGCACAACTCTACTGTGGGGTTTCACATTGCCTCTTGTTGCCGGAGCAGCGTAAAACACACCACATCTCATTCTTCTTCTTTAAATTTGTATTGGCGGATCGCAACCAAGAGGTGCATATACTACCACGTACTGTACTGGAGTGTGAGGCAGGTGACAGCCTCCCTATTAATCAATGTATCTTATCTAGCCCTGTGTTTACGCCTACTGTTCTGGAGAGTGAATTCATAACACTTTGTGAGTCAAAAAGGAAGGGAAAAAATATGGGGCAAAGGGAAGAAAAATTATCCTACCAACTAGCCCTACACCCATTAAAACCTCACCACTATTCCACTACATGGGCCTGTCTGATACTACACCAGGCCAACAGCCTGGGAAGATGGGAAACTGTAGTCTTATCTAGGATAGGGGGCAGAGTTTTCACTCTGGGAAAAATAGCATGCCCAATTTCAACTTCCTTCTACTCATCCCCAGAATATAAGATTTGCATATTATTAGTAGATTTGGATAGAAAACACTGAAGTTTCTAAAGCTGTTTGAATCATATGTGTAAGTATAACAGAACTTATGTAGCAGGCAAAACCCAGAGGAATAACCATTATTTTTTTTATTTTTTTTCAGTCACTGTCTGTTCAATGTGGTTTCATTGGAAAGCCAGATTTCTAATCACTCTATTCTCAGTTCCTACTGCTTCTACTGGATGTCACCAGTCTTAGGAAATAGGTTGAGGTTATTCATTTGTGCAATGAAGAAGGCCATCAGGAAGTAGAGTAACGTCATGTGTACTGTTTGAGAGTTGCGCAAGACTAAAAAATGTAGCGTTTGTTTGTTGAACTCCTGTATTGAGAACAGATAGACCCGTCTTCAATTTGATCGATTATTAACGTTTACAAATACCTTAAGTTGTATTACAAAAGTACTTTGAAATGTTTTGGCAAAGTTTAGATGTAATTTTTTAGATATTTTGTTGTGACTTTGCGCAAATTGGAAGCTGTTTTTTTCTGGATCAACGGCGCCAAATAAATGGACAATTTGGATATATATGGACGGAATTAATTGAACAAAAGTACCATTTGTGATGTTTATGGGACATATTGGAGTGCCAAAAAAAGAATCTCGTCAAAGGTAATGCATGTTTTATATTTTATATCTGCGTTTTGAGTAGCGCCGGCATGGTTGAAATATGCTACACTCTCTTTGTTGACATTGTGCTATCATCAGATAATAGCATCTTATGCTTTCGCCGAAAAGCCTTTTTGAAATCTGACATGTTGGCTGGATTCACAACGAGTGTAGCTTTAATTTGGTATCTTATATGTGTGATTTAATGAAAGTTTGATTTTATATAATTTTTTTGAATTTGGCGCTCTACATTTTCCCTGGCTATTGGCCAGGTGGGACGCAAGCGTCCCGCTATCCCAGAGAGGTTAAACAAATAAATACCTTGTCACAACACAACTGACTGGCTCAAACTCATTAAGGAAAGAAATGCCACAAACGAACTTTTAACAAGGCACACCTGTTAATTGAAATGCATTCCAGGTGACTACCTCATGAAGCTAGTTGAGAGAATGCCAAGAGTGTGCAAAGCTGTCATCAAGGCAAAGGGTGGCTACTTTGGAGAATCTGAAATATAACATATATTTTGATTTGTTTGACACTTTTTTGGTTACTATATAATTCCATATGTGCTATTTTATAGTTTTGATGCCTTCCCTATTATTCTACAATGTATAAAATAGTAAAAATAAAGAAAAACCCTTGAGTGAGTAGGTGTGTCCAAACTTTTGACTGGTACTGTATATTTTCTATTGGCCTCTTTCTACGCAAAGAAGGGGCCTCTTAGGATTCGTCACACTGGACCCATCTTCCTCTACTAATCTCTTCACTGCTTCACTGCTTCAGCATACAACACCTTCTGTACTACTCTGATCCTGGCAACCTCAGTCTGCATTTCTCTCCCAGGACACTTCTGATTTCCAGTACCATGGGTAACGCTACAGTTAATACACACAACTTTTTCCATGAATACCACACATTCCTTTGTCTCATGCCCTCCTGCACACTTCTGACATCTAGGAATCTCCCTCCTACACACTGCTGCAACATGACCATAACCTTAGCACCTAAAACACCTTAATGGGTTCGGGACAAATGCGCTTACAGGATATGTGTCAGTACACATCCTAACTTGACTTTGTTGGGTAAAGATTTTACATCAAAACTCAGCAGGACAGACAGTGTCTTTTCTGTTTCACCACGCTCTCTGCCGGTCTGCGTCGCAACAAATGGCGGTGGTCTCAGAAACTGTGAATCTTCCATTTCAGTTGATCCTATTTAAAAGTTAACGCCACCCCAGTTATCACTCCTTTCAACGGTGCACTGCTCTGAGAGAAAAGCAAGTCAGTTTTTGTCCTTAAGCACGTGGTGCTGAGTGTCTGCTCCCTCTGGACCAAAAAAACACAACCAATCATCACGAGTCCACTTCCAGTTACTTTCACCGACTCAACCTGACACCACATATGGATCAGCGAGAAGGCAGGAATCCATTCTCCCCTAAAATCTCACTCCCACAGGGCCAGAATCATCTTTGTCATCCTTTTCTTTCTTCCCACTCTTCACAGACACATCAACCTCCACACTTTGCAGCTCCGAATCCGCTCCTCCATTTTTTTTTAACGTCTTCCTCTCTTTCTTAAACTCCATGTCACTCTCCTCAGTTTCACGTTCTGAGCTATTAAAGTACTGGTTTTCTAGTTTTGTACTTGACACCCAACATCTTCTCTTTCCCCAGGGTTTTTCCTTGTTCACTCGACCCTGCCACCATCTTCCCTCTTGTCATTTTCACTTTCTGAACTGCTGTAGCATGATTTCCCATTTTTGTACTTCTCTCAACATCCTCTCTTGTCCCAGGCTTTTTTCCTTTTGTTTCTTCAACTTTTCTGCTTTCTTCCTCATGTTCTCTTCCGAGCTACTGAAATACTTTTTTACATTTTTGCACTTGATGCCTATCAACCTCCCGTCTTCGTCGTCCATATTCGAAACCATTGGGACTCAAACTTCCGTCTACCCACGCCACATTGATACAGTTATGACCGAAAGTGACTGTTGCCAGCAAGCACAGGCAACCTCTTCCGCCTCGCGTTACCGAAACCCCACACTCTTTGAATGACAATCGAAAATGATAATACAAATGAAGAAACTAAATAGCAAAATTAAGCAATGCGATTGATTTATCGAATTTGATTGATCATTAGAATTTTGACTGTCTTTAACCACAGAGTATGGAAACTAATTGTCAATTGCGAATTGATCATTATTTATCTTTTCGTCACAATTCATGCTATCACAACAAAGAAATTAAATGGCAAACATGAGAAATTATTTGTCATTTAAGCATTTACATTATATTTTTAAATGTGTCAGTGTTGTATTTGATAGTACCATGGAAATAAAATATCAAACACACTTTGCTATTTATTTTTCATATGGCTGACGTTATGCATACTCAATCATGAAAATTCAAATGAAATATCTAGCTATAGTTGCTAAAATTGGTATAGGCCCAATATAGCTTATATCTCAATCAATAAAACAATTCTGGTGCTTCTATATTTCATGTGGTTGCTCCTAACTTTTTCAAGTTGGGAGTACCAGTTCTACCAAATATTTGTATTTATTTATAGCCCTGCTCACAAGGGACATCTGTTTTTAACTGAAGCATATTGTAAAGGCAGTCATTGTTGTTCTCCCCCTTAGACGAGGAGGAGCATGGATAGGACCAAGATGCGGATTGAGGGAAATAAGCCATCTTTTAATGGAAACAGCAAAACAATACACTACAAAACTACAAAACAACAAATGAGACTAACCTTCAACTGTCCTGTGAGGACACAGGAACAAACACCCACAAAACACCAGTGAAACCCTGGCTGCCTTTGTATGACTCTCAATTAGAGACAAACAATACACACCTGTCTCTAATTGAGAATCATACCAGGCCGAACACAAAACCCCACATTGAAATACAAACATAGACAAACCCACCCAACTCACGCCCTGACCAACTAAAATGAATACAAAACAAAGGAAAACAGGTCAGGAACGTGACAGAACCCCCCCCTTAAGGTGCGAACTCCGGGCGCACCAGCACAAAGTCTAGGGGAGGGTCTGGGTGGGCGTCTGTCCACGGTGGCGGCTCTGGCGGTGGACGAGGTCCCCACCCCACCATAATCAATCCCCGCTTCTTTATCCCCCTCCCAATGACCACCCTCCCACTAACCCCACCTAAATGAAGGGGCAGCACCGGGACAAGGGGCAGCACCGGGACAAGGGGCAGCACCGGGACAAGGGGCAGCACCGGGACAAGGGGCAGCACCGGGACAAGGGGCAGCACCGGGACAAGGGGCAGCACCGGGACAAGGGGCAGCACCGGGACAAGGGGCAGCACCGGGACAAGGGGCGGCAGGTCCTGGCTGAGGGACTCCGGCAGGTCCTGGCTGAGGGACTCCGGCAGGTCCGGGCTGAGTGGCAGCTCCGGACTGTAGGGCAGCTCCGGACTGTAGGGCAGCTCCGGACTGTAGGGCAGCTCCGGACTGGCGAGCGTCTCTGGCAGCTCCTGACTGGCGGGCGTCTCTGGCAGCTCCTGACTGGCGGGCGTCTCTGGCAGCTCCTGACTGGCGGACGGCTCTAGCGGCTCCTGACTGACGGACGGCTCTACTGGCTCGGGACAGACGGGCGGCTCTAATGGCTCGTGGCAGACGGCTGACTCAGATGGCGCTGGGCAGACAGATGGCTCAGACGGCTCTGGGCAGACAGATGGCTCAGACGGCGCTGGGCAGACAGATGGCTCAGACGGCGCTGGGCAGACAGATGGCTCAGACGGCGCTGGGCAGGCAGATGGCTCAGACGGCGCTGGGCAGACAGATGGCTCAGACGGCGCTGGGCAGACAGATGGCTCAGACGGCGCTGGGCAGACAGATGGCTCAGACGGCGCTGGGCAGACAGATGGCTCAGACGGCGCTGGGCAGACAGATGGCTCAGACGGCGCTGGGCAGACAGATGGCTCAGACGGCGCTGGGCAGACAGATGGCTCAGACGGAGCTGGGCAGACGGGCCGTTCAGGCACCGCTGGGCAGACGGCAGACTCTGGCCGGCTGAGACGCACTATAGGCCCGGTGCGTGGTACCGGAACTGGAGGTACCGGGCTGAGGGCACGCACCTCAGGGCGAGTGCGGGGAACAGGAACAGGGCACACTGGACTCTCGTGGCGCACTCTAGGCCTGGTGCGTGGTACCGGAACTGGAGGTACCGGGCTGAGGGCACGCACCTCAGGGCGAGTGCGGGGAGAAGGAACAGTGCGTCCAGGGCTCTGGAGACGCACAGGAGGCTTGGTGCGTGGTGCCGGAACTGGAGGCACCGGGCTGGAGACACGCACCATAGGGAGAGTACGTGGAAGAGGAACAGGGCTCTGGAGATGCACTGGAAGCCTGGTGCGTGGTGTAGGCACTGGTGGTACTGAGCTGGGGTGGGAAGGTGGCGCCGGATATACCGGACCGTGAAGGAGGACACGTGCTCTTGAGCACCGAGCCTCCCCAACCTTACCAGGTTGAATGGACCCCGTAGCCCTGCCAGTGCGGCGAGGTGGAATAGCCCGCACTGGGCTATGCAGGCGAACCGGGGACACCACCTGTAAGGCTGGTGCCATGTACACCGGCCCGAGGAGACGTACTGGAGACCAGATACGTTGGGCCGGCTTCATGGCACTCGGCTCGATGCCCAACCTAGCCCTCCCAGTGCGGCAAGGTGGAATAGCCCGCACTGGGCTAAGCACGCGTACTGGGGACACCGTGCGCTTTACCGCATAACACGGTGTCTGACCAGTACGACGCCCTCTTACTCCACGGCAAGCCCGGGGAGTTGGCTCAGGTATCCAACCCGGCTTCGCCACACTCCCCTTTAGCCCCCCCCCCCAAGAAATTCTTGGGTGAGCCTCTCGGGCTTCCAGCCTCTCATCCGTGCTGCCTCCTCATACCAGCGCTCCTGGGCTGTGGCTGCCTTCTTCTCCTCCCGAGAGCGGCGATTCTCTCCAACCCTTCCCCAGGGTCCCTTTCCGTCCATGATCTCCCAAGACCATTCCTCCTGTGTCCAGTACCTTAGTTCCCTTTCTCTCTCCTCAATCCGCTTGGTCCTGTTGTGGTGGGTGTTTCTGTAAAGGCAGTCATTGTTGTTCTCCCCCTTAGACGAGGAGGAGCATGGATAGGACCAAGATGCGGATTGAGGGAAATAAGCCATCTTTTAATGGAAACAGCAAAACAATACACTACAAAACTACAAAACAACAAATGAGACTAACCTTCAACTGTCCTGTGAGGACACAGGAACAAACACCCACAAAACACCAGTGAAACCCTGGCTGCCTTTGTATGACTCTCAATTAGAGACAAACAATACACACCTGTCTCTAATTGAGAATCATACCAGGCCGAACACAAAACCCCACATAGAAATACAAACATAGACAAACCCACCCAACTCACGCCCTGACCAACTAAAATGAATACAAAACAAAGGAAAACAGGTCAGGAACGTGACACATATGTTATTCCTATCACTCTCATTTGGCCTCTGCCTACTCACAGGAAGCCTCTTAGGATCCCTCGCCCTGGACCCATCTTCCTCTACTATTCCCTTCACTGCTTCAGCATATGACACCTTTTGTACTACTCTGATCCTGGCAACCTCAGTCTGCCTTTCTCTCTCAGGACACTTCTGATCTCCAGCACCATGAGTACCGCTACAGTTAACACACACAACTTTTTCCATCGATGTGGTGCTCCTTAATTTTTTAAGTAACATAGTGTGTGTGTGTGACCTGTTGCACCCTCAACAACCACTGTGATTATTATTATTTGACCCTGCTGGTCATCTATGAACATTTGAACATCTTGGCCATGTTCTGTTATAATCTTCACCCGGCACAGCCAGAAGAGGACTGGCCACCCCTCATAGACTGGTTCCTCTCTAGGTTTCTTCCTAGATTTTGGTCTTTCTAGGGAGTTTTTCCTAGCCACCGTGCTTCTACACCTGCATTGCTTGCTATTTGGGGTTTTAGGTTGGGTTTCTGTACAGCACTTTGTGACATCAGCTGATGTAAGAAGGACTTAATGAATACATTTGATTGATTGATTGTGTGTTTTTGTATGTGTGTGTGTGACCATAGCACTCTCAGACTACACACATAGCCTTGGGAAAAAGACTCTTTAGGTCCACAGCAGCATGTGAATTACAGAAGCCATTTCCCTAACTATCAGCCAGCCACTCAAGCAGGAAATAAACACTGTTAAACACTGATGGGCCAATGGAAGCCAAGGCAGCATTTTGTTATTGAACCAATCTGGCGGCTGGAGAGGGGCGATAAAGTTTCTGCTGGTGATGAGTTGAGTTTATTTGAGTCAGTGACAGCTTGTCTGACCATTGCTTTAATCACACAACTTTACAGAGAGATAACCAGCCCTCCCGTCCCTCACTGTCACGGGAAACACGTCTGTGTGGCAGGTAGAATATCTCATGTCACTTCCCTATTGCAAATCATGATAACAGACAAAACAACAGAACTCCTTAATTTCAACGCTACTCTAATAGTAAGTAATTGATTAACAACAATAGAAACTGTAAATCTCACATGATCTAGATCTTCTCACAGACAGAGGCAAATTTCCACTTTATGTGGACAATATTTATTATTTTTTTCTATTCTATTCTACTCTGTCCAGTCCTGCACAGAAAACCAAGGTTGTTAGTAGCAATATTTTGGTTACTTGTTTTGTACAATATTAAGTCCAAATGTGTAAAAATTGGCATAAACGAAGATACAGACTAAATCCTTAAGCCATTAAAGAAAGAGGACACTGAAGCAGCTTCTGTTCCTTGGAGACAAGAAACAATTCACACTTTTGTACTCAAGTCTAAAAATACAGTCTTTACAGAACAACATAATAAACAAACAACAACATGAAACATGAAAAACATGTTTTGGTTGCAGTGGTGTAGACTGAGTTGCAAGCTGAAAAATTGTCCTTTACAGCAGGAGGCCCTCTTTTAATAACTAACTCCTATGCTCCATGGAAAATACCATCATCGCATGAAACACAGTTTTACTCCTCCTAACAGTGACTGTTTACAACATGCCACCGGTTATTGAATACAGTACTATGCGCTAAAATGGTACACTGAACAAAAAATATAAATGCAACATGCAACAATTTTACTGAGTAACAGTTCATATAAGGAAATCAGTCAATTGAAATTAATGAATTAGGCCCTAATCTACTTATTTCACATGACTGGGAATACAGATATGCATCTGTTGGTCACAGATACCTTAAATGAAAACCAGTTTGTATCTGGTGTGACCAACATTTGCCTCATGCAGCGTGATACATCTCCTTCACATAGAGTTGATCCGGTTGTTGATTGTGGCCTGTGGAATGTTGTCCCATTCCTCTTCAATGGCTGTGTGAAGTTGATGGATTTTGGCGGGATCTGGAACACGCTATCGTACACATCGATCCAGAGCATTCCAAACATGCTCAATGAGTAACATGTCTGATGAGTATGGGAACTGGGACATTTTCAGCTTCCAGGAACTGTGCACAAATCCAAGTGACATGGGGCTGTGCATTATCATGCTGGAACATGAGGTGATGGAGGCGGATGAATGGCATGACAATGAGCCTCAGGATCTCATCACGGTATCTTTGTGCATTCAAATTGCCATCAATAATATGCAATTGTGTTCATTGTCTGTAGCTTATGCCTGCCAATACCATAACCCCACTGTCACCATGGGGCACTCTGTTCGCAACGTTGACATCAGCAAACCGCTCGCCCACACAACGCCTGGTACAGTTGAAACCTGGTTTCATCCGTGAAGAGCACACTTCTCCAGCATGCCAGAGGCCATCGAATGTAAGCATTTTCCCACTGAAGTCGGTTACGACGCCGAACTGAAGTCAGGTCAAGACCCTGGTGAGGACAACGAGCACGCAGATGCGCTTCGCTGAGATGGTTTCTGGCAGTTCGTGCAGAAATTCTTAATTTGTGCAAACCCACGGTTTTATCAGCTGTCTGGTTGGCTGGACTCTGAAAATCCCGCAGCTGAAGAATCCGGATGTGGAGTTCCTAGGCTGGTGTGGTCACACGTGGTCTGCGGTTGTGAGGCCGGTTGTACGTACTGCCAAATTCTGAAAAATTACGTTGGAGGCGGCTTATGGTAGAGAAATGACTATTCATTTCTCTGGCAACAGGTCTGGTGGACATTCCTGCAGTCAGCATGCCAATTGCACACTCCCTCAAAACTTGAGACATCTGTGGCATTGTGTTGTGTGACAAAATTGCACATTTTAGACTGGCCTTTTATTGTCCCCAGAACAAGGTGTACCAGTGTAATTATCATGTTTAATCAGCTTCTTGATATGCCACACCTGTCAGGTGGATGGATTATATTGGCAAATGAGAAATGCTCACTAACAGCGATGTAAACAAATGTGTGCACAAAACTTGAGAGAATGGAACATAACACGTATGGAACATTTCTGGGATCTTTTATTTCAGCACACTTTACATATTTAATTTATATGTTTGTTCAGTATACATTGTACATGTAATTGGCTTATGGTTCTTTCTGCTGTCATTGTTCATTGCATTTGTATAGAATACTTTGTCTGTGTGCATGCCATGTAATCGTCAATGTAGGCTATTCCAAACTATTTGAAATGTTATGGTTGATTTACGATCTCCACTATTCTGGACATGTAGTCTTAAGCAGAATTTATTTCTGCCAGTCATGTGGGTTTGTTGGGTTTGTTGGAGTGGAAGGTGCTGTATAGTACTATGGACCTAGAAGAGAGATGGAGTTGATGGTTATTGGGTTAACCCGGGTCATAGCGGCTCACGCTCTGACCACTCCGAGCTTTCAGGAGATAAAGTATTTTATTAGGATCCCCATTTGCTGTTGCCAAGGCAGCATCTACTCTGCCTGGGGTCCAAACAGAGATAAAACATTATGTTAAACAAAACATTGTGCATTATACAAATTTAGATTGCTCCATTATTACCTTATAATATTACATTACTAAGAATAGTGTGTGTGTGTGGGTGTAGAGTATGTGTGTGTGTTTGAGTATGTGTGTGTGTGTGTGTGTGTGTGTGTGTGTGTGTGTGTGTGTGTGTGTGTTTCTTCAGAGATGAGGCCATTGATTCCCTAGTGGCTGAGCAAGAGCACAAGCAAGCAGCGAGACTCTAGCTAAGAGAGGGAGAGAAATCACTCAGAAGAGATAGTCTACTTTCATGGTCCAGAAAAAGCACTTGGATCATACAAATAAAGATTGAGGTTTGGGTAAAATGTGATTCCCTTTCCCTCGTTGAAACCCATGATTAAAAAAAAATATATATATTTATAGATTTTTTTAAACATGACTTTAAGACATGCCATACACAGCAAGAGAAGGGAAACGCTAAAAACAGATTGAAAAAATAAGAAGATTGAAAACATACTGTGTAAGAAGTTCTGAACTTCCAATCTTCCTTCTGTATCCTGATCTCTCTGCCCCTTTCAACCTCTTAAAGGTTCTCTCTCACACACTCACACACTCACACACTCACACACTCACACACTCACACACTCACACACTCACACACTCACACACTCACACACTCACACACTCACACACTCACACACTCACACACTCACTCTCTCTCTCTCACACACTCACTCTCTCTCTCTCTCACACACTCACTCTCTCTCTCTCACACACACTCACTCTCTCTCTCTCTCACACACTCACTCTCTCTCTCTCTCACACACTCACTCTCTCGCTCTCTCACACACTCACTCTCTCTCTCTCTCTCACACACTCACTCTCTCTCTCTCTCTCTCTCACACACTCACTCACTCTCTCAATCTGTCCATTTCAGCTCCTCACAGCACCTGTCTTGTAAATACACCTGGTCTGGGGACTCCATGCTCCTCTGTAGAGGATGACAGAAACGTCAACAGGCAGACATCTGTATATCTTATCACTCTTTATCACAACTCACTGGGAAACCAGCTGTCAGAGGCCTTCCCTAAAAAATCCTCAAGACCTTACAAAAGGAGGCCAAAGCCAAAACATACATTATGCACACACACACACACACACACACACACACACACACACACACACACACACACACACACACACACACACACACACACACACACACACACACACACACACACACACACACACACACACACACACACACACACACACACACACACACACACACACACATACCTGCACAGGCACACACTCACACTCACACACCTGCACAGGCACACACTCACACTCACACTCACACACATACCTGCACAGGCACACACACACACGCACACTGTCTTCTGTCACGGTTTTCTTATCTCATGCTGGAGATGCTGGAAATTTTTACATTGTCAGTGTCTGTCTTTTTTCTGCAGTGAAATACAGTTCTCTCTTTCAGCAAGATGAAATGAAAATAAGCAGCAGAGGAATGATAGACATTGTCTGGAGTGTGAGGCTGTTTTTCATCTGAACATACTCTCTCTCTTTCTCTTTCGCTACACTTTCTTAGATGGATGCTGATACATGAGTTCAAAACCTTTCCAAAAGCCCAATCTCAAGAGAGGCACTTTGATATTTTTCACATCTTAAAAAGTTTCTGTCTCCATTGGTATAAAAAATGTGCACAAAAACATCTTCTACAGACAGAAATTCAGTGAAAAACCCATTTTTACTCATAATTCATAAGTTTGACATACACTTGCCTCTCTAACTGATTTTAACACACACTTGTTGTATCACATGAATAACGACATCTAATCAACTATCATGAATAATCCAAATTGGTTTTCAAGTAGGCCGAGTCTATCACTATAAAATGTAACTGCCTTGGAAGTGTTATTATTCTATAAGTTTATCTCAAGTGTCAAGCTATAGCTTCCTGAACAGAACATTCTTCCCCATCATATGCCAATGGACGCTTCAGTGCAGAATGACATTTCAAAAATATATTTTAGGCAGTTAGTGGAGGATTTATAATATATCTCCCTACTGTAGTGGAGGTTTTACCCATGTACAACTCACTGCAGGTCCGTTCCCCTGGACATTACACATCCACTATGGGGATGGTTAGTGACAGAGCATTAAGCCAAGTCGACAGGAGCCACATGGACTAAACAACACATGCACGCATGTACGCCGCACGCACACACACAGACACGTCACATCTGTAGGGCTATTTGTGCTGTCTACCTCTAATCCTGTCAGTCTGTCGCCCTTTCACCAAATCACACCATCAGAGAAAACACACATGGGGAGAAGTTTAACAGCTGTCTGTCAACCTCCTTCTCAAATTGCTCTTTCTCGCCCAGACCGAACCAATAGAATCAATCAAAGCAAAAAAGCTACAAAACCACAACCTTTAAGAGTACGAATTAGTCACATAAACTGTGAAATCATGCTAGCATAACAGTAAACCTTCAAACTGCCACCCACAGCCATATATTGGGTAAATCCTTCAAGGAGAGCTGTAAAAGAGAAAGTCACGAAAGGGAATCAGATTTCACTGGGTTTTACACAGCCACTTTGTCCTGGTCCTGGGAGCCACCTGGGACTGTAAATCAGCCATTACTTATAGCTCTGAATTGGCTTATATTCAAAGACTGTAACTGTAACGGTCCTGACCTGTTTTCTGTTGTTTTTGTATGTGTTTATGGTCAGGGCGTGTGTTTTGGGTGGGTAGTCTATGTTTTGTATTTCTAGGTTGGGTTTTGTGTTCGGCCTGGTATGATTCTCAATTAGAGACAGGTGTGTATCGTTTGTCTCTAATTGAGAGTCATACTAAGGCAGCCAGGGTTTCACTGGGGTTTTGTGGGTGTTTGTTCCTGTGTCCACACAGGACGGTTGAAGGTTAGTCACGTTTGTTGTTTTGTAGTTTTGTAGTGTCTTGTTTGCTGTGTTCATTAAAAGATGGCTTATTTCCCTCAATCCGCATCTTGGTCCTATCCATGCTCCTCCTCGTTTGAGGAGGAGAACAACAATGACTGCCTTTACAGAAACACCCACCACAACAGGACCAAGCGGATTGAGGAGAGAGAAAAGGAACTAAGGCACTGGACACAGGAGGAATGGTCTTGGGAGATCATGGACGGAAAGGGACCCTGGGGAAGGGTTGGAGAGAATCGCCGCTCTCGGGAGGAGAAGAAGGCAGCCACAGCCCAGGAGCGCTGGTATGAGGAGGCAGCACGTATGAGAGGCTGGAAGCCCGAGAGGCTCACCCAAAAATGTCTTGGGGGGGGGGGGGGGCTAAAGGGGAGTGTGGCGAAGCCGGGTTGGATACCTGAGCCAACTCCCCGGGCTTGCCGTGGAGTAAGAGGGCGTCATACTGGTCAGACACCGTGTTATGCGGTAAAGCGCACGGTGTCCCCAGTACGCGTGCTTAGCCCAGTGCGGGCTATTCCACCTTGCCGCACTGGGAGGGCTAGGTTGGGCATCGAGCCGAGTGCCATGAAGCCGGCCCAACGTATCTGGTCTCCAGTACGTCTCCTCGGGCCGGCGTACATGGCACCAGCCTTACAGGTGGTGTCCCCGGTTCGCCTGCATAGCCCAGTGCGGGCTATTCCACCTCGCCGCACTGGCAGGGCTACGGGGACCATTTAACCTGGTAAGGTTGGGGAGGCTCGGTGCTCAAGAGCACGTGTCCTCCTTCACGGTCCGGTATATCCGGCGCCACCTTCCCACCCCAGCTCAGTACCACCAGTGCCTACACTACGCACCAGGCTTCCAGTGCATCTCCAGAGCCCTGTTCCTCTTCCACGCACTCTCCCTATGGTGCGTGTCTCCAGCCCAGTGCCTCCAGTTCCGGTACCACGCACCAGGCCCAGAGTGCGCCACGAGAGTCCAGTGTGCCCTGTTCCTGTTCCCCGCACTCGCCCTGAGGTGCGTGCCCTCAGCCCGGTACCTCCAGTTCCGGTACCACGCACCAGGCCTATAGTGCGTCTCAGCCGGCCAGAGTCTGCCGTCTGCCCAGCGGTGCCTGAACGGCCCGTCTGCCCAGCTCCGTCTGAGCCATCTGTCTGCCCAGCTCCGTCTGAGCCATCTGTCTGCCCAGCGCCGTCTGAGCCATCTGTCTGCCCAGCGCCGTCTGAGCCATCCGTCTGCCCAGCGCCGTCTGAGCCGTCCGTCTGCCCAGCGCCGTCTGAGCCGTCCGTCTGCCCAGCGCCGTCTGAGTCGTCCGTCTGCCACGAGCCATTAGAGCCGCCCGTCTGTCCCGAGCCAGTAGAGCCGTCCGTCAGTCAGGAGCCGCTAGAGCCGTCCGTCAGTCAGGAGCCGCTAGAGCCGTCCGTCAGTCAGGAGCCGCTAGAGACGCCCGCCAGTCAGGAGCCGCCAGAGACGCCCGCCAGTCAGGAGCCGCCAGAGACGCCCGCCAGTCAGGAGCCGCCAGAGACGCCCGCCAGTCAGGTGCCGCCAGAGACGCCCGCCAGTCAGGAGCTGCCAGAGACGCCCGCCAGTCAGGAGCTGCCAGAGACGCCCGCCAGTCAGGAGCTGCCAGAGACGCCCGCCAGTCAGGAGCTGCCAGAGACGCCCGCCAGTCAGGAGCTGCCAGAGACGCCCGCCAGTCAGGAGCTGCCAGAGACGCCCGCCAGTCAGGAGCTGCCAGAGACGCCCGCCAGTCAGGAGCTGCCAGAGACGTCCGACAGTCCGGAGCTGCCAGAGACGTCCGACAGTCCGGAGCTGCCCTACAGTCCGGAGCTGCCCTACAGTCCGGAGCTGCCCTACAGTCCGGAGCTGCCACTCAGCCCGGACCTGCCGGAGTCCCTCAGCCCGGACCTGCCGGAGTCCCTCAGCCCGGACCTGCCGGAGTCCCTCAGCCCGGACCTGCCGGAGTCCCTCAGCCAGGACCTGCCGGAGTCCCTCAGCCAGGACCTGCCGGAGTCCCTCAGCCAGGACCTGCCGGAGTCCCTCAGCCAGGACCTGCCGGAGTCCCTCAGCCAGGACCTGCCGGAGTCCCTCAGCCAGGACCTGCCGGAGTCCCTCAGCCAGGACCTGCCGGAGTCCCTCAGCCAGGACCTGCCGGAGTCCCTCAGCCAGGACCTGCCGGAGTCCCTTATCCCGGTGCTGCCCCTTATCCCGGTGCTGCCCCTTATCCCGGTGCTGCCCCTTATCCCGGTGCTGCCCCTTCATTTAGGTGGGGTTAGTGGGAGGGTGGTCATTGGGAGGGGGATAAAGAAGCGGGGATTGATTATGGTGGGGTGGGGACCTCGCCCTCAGCCTGAGCCACCACCGTGGACAGACGCCCACCCAGACCCTCCCCTGGACTTTGTGCTGGTGCGCCCGGCGTTTGCACCTTGAGGGGGGGGGTTCTGTAACGGTCCTGACCTGTTTTCTGTTGTTTTTGTATGTGTTTATGGTCAGGGCGTGTGTTTTGGGTGGGTAGTCTATGTTTTGTATTTCTAGGTTGGGTTTTGTGTTCGGCCTGGTATGATTCTCAATTAGAGACAGGTGTGTATCGTTTGTCTCTAATTGAGAGTCATACTAAGGCAGCCAGGGTTTCACTGGGGTTTTGTGGGTGTTTGTTCCTGTGTCCACACAGGACGGTTGAAGGTTAGTCACGTTTGTTGTTTTGTAGTTTTGTAGTGTCTTGTTTGCTGTGTTCATTAAAAGATGGCTTATTTCCCTCAATCCGCATCTTGGTCCTATCCATGCTCCTCCTCGTTTGAGGAGGAGAACAACAATGACTGCCTTTACAGAAACACCCACCACAACAGGACCAAGCGGATTGAGGAGAGAGAAAAGGAACTAAGGCACTGGACACAGGAGGAATGGTCTTGGGAGATCATGGACGGAAAGGGACCCTGGGGAAGGGTTGGAGAGAATCGCCGCTCTCGGGAGGAGAAGAAGGCAGCCACAGCCCAGGAGCGCTGGTATGAGGAGGCAGCACGTATGAGAGGCTGGAAGCCCGAGAGGCTCACCCAAAAATGTCTTGGGGGGGGGGGGGGCTAAAGGGGAGTGTGGCGAAGCCGGGTTGGATACCTGAGCCAACTCCCCGGGCTTGCCGTGGAGTAAGAGGGCGTCATACTGGTCAGACACCGTGTTATGCGGTAAAGCGCACGGTGTCCCCAGTACGCGTGCTTAGCCCAGTGCGGGCTATTCCACCTTGCCGCACTGGGAGGGCTAGGTTGGGCATCGAGCCGAGTGCCATGAAGCCGGCCCAACGTATCTGGTCTCCAGTACGTCTCCTCGGGCCGGCGTACATGGCACCAGCCTTACAGGTGGTGTCCCCGGTTCGCCTGCATAGCCCAGTGCGGGCTATTCCACCTCGCCGCACTGGCAGGGCTACGGGGACCATTTAACCTGGTAAGGTTGGGGAGGCTCGGTGCTCAAGAGCACGTGTCCTCCTTCACGGTCCGGTATATCCGGCGCCACCTTCCCACCCCAGCTCAGTACCACCAGTGCCTACACTACGCACCAGGCTTCCAGTGCATCTCCAGAGCCCTGTTCCTCTTCCACGCACTCTCCCTATGGTGCGTGTCTCCAGCCCAGTGCCTCCAGTTCCGGTACCACGCACCAGGCCCAGAGTGCGCCACGAGAGTCCAGTGTGCCCTGTTCCTGTTCCCCGCACTCGCCCTGAGGTGCGTGCCCTCAGCCCGGTACCTCCAGTTCCGGTACCACGCACCAGGCCTATAGTGCGTCTCAGCCGGCCAGAGTCTGCCGTCTGCCCAGCGGTGCCTGAACGGCCCGTCTGCCCAGCTCCGTCTGAGCCATCTGTCTGCCCAGCTCCGTCTGAGCCATCTGTCTGCCCAGCGCCGTCTGAGCCATCTGTCTGCCCAGCGCCGTCTGAGCCATCCGTCTGCCCAGCGCCGTCTGAGCCGTCCGTCTGCCCAGCGCCGTCTGAGCCGTCCGTCTGCCCAGCGCCGTCTGAGTCGTCCGTCTGCCACGAGCCATTAGAGCCGCCCGTCTGTCCCGAGCCAGTAGAGCCGTCCGTCAGTCAGGAGCCGCTAGAGCCGTCCGTCAGTCAGGAGCCGCTAGAGCCGTCCGTCAGTCAGGAGCCGCTAGAGACGCCCGCCAGTCAGGAGCCGCCAGAGACGCCCGCCAGTCAGGAGCCGCCAGAGACGCCCGCCAGTCAGGAGCCGCCAGAGACGCCCGCCAGTCAGGTGCCGCCAGAGACGCCCGCCAGTCAGGAGCTGCCAGAGACGCCCGCCAGTCAGGAGCTGCCAGAGACGCCCGCCAGTCAGGAGCTGCCAGAGACGCCCGCCAGTCAGGAGCTGCCAGAGACGCCCGCCAGTCAGGAGCTGCCAGAGACGCCCGCCAGTCAGGAGCTGCCAGAGACGCCCGCCAGTCAGGAGCTGCCAGAGACGCCCGCCAGTCAGGAGCTGCCAGAGACGTCCGACAGTCCGGAGCTGCCAGAGACGTCCGACAGTCCGGAGCTGCCCTACAGTCCGGAGCTGCCCTACAGTCCGGAGCTGCCCTACAGTCCGGAGCTGCCACTCAGCCCGGACCTGCCGGAGTCCCTCAGCCCGGACCTGCCGGAGTCCCTCAGCCCGGACCTGCCGGAGTCCCTCAGCCCGGACCTGCCGGAGTCCCTCAGCCAGGACCTGCCGGAGTCCCTCAGCCAGGACCTGCCGGAGTCCCTCAGCCAGGACCTGCCGGAGTCCCTCAGCCAGGACCTGCCGGAGTCCCTCAGCCAGGACCTGCCGGAGTCCCTCAGCCAGGACCTGCCGGAGTCCCTCAGCCAGGACCTGCCGGAGTCCCTCAGCCAGGACCTGCCGGAGTCCCTCAGCCAGGACCTGCCGGAGTCCCTTATCCCGGTGCTGCCCCTTATCCCGGTGCTGCCCCTTATCCCGGTGCTGCCCCTTATCCCGGTGCTGCCCCTTCATTTAGGTGGGGTTAGTGGGAGGGTGGTCATTGGGAGGGGGATAAAGAAGCGGGGATTGATTATGGTGGGGTGGGGACCTCGCCCTCAGCCTGAGCCACCACCGTGGACAGACGCCCACCCAGACCCTCCCCTGGACTTTGTGCTGGTGCGCCCGGCGTTTGCACCTTGAGGGGGGGGGTTCTGTAACGGTCCTGACCTGTTTTCTGTTGTTTTTGTATGTGTTTATGGTCAGGGCGTGTGTTTTGGGTGGGTAGTCTATGTTTTGTATTTCTAGGTTGGGTTTTGTGTTCGGCCTGGTATGATTCTCAATTAGAGACAGGTGTGTATCGTTTGTCTCTAATTGAGAGTCATACTAAGGCAGCCAGGGTTCCACTGGGGTTTTGTGGGTGTTTGTTCCTGTGTCCACACAGGACGGTTGAAGGTTAGTCACGTTTGTTGTTTTGTAGTGTCTTGTTTGCTGTGTTCATTAAAAGATGGCTTATTTCCCTCAATCCGCATCTTGGTCCTATCCATGCTCCTCCTCGTTTGAGGAGGAGAACAACAATGACTGCCTTTACAGTAACAGTATATGAATCACTCATGAATGATAATTGACTAGAGTATGAACTCTCTAAGTCACTCTGAGACCATACACCACATGATGCCATAGTGGAATGAAATCCTTCATCGTTAACCCTTACTATTAGCATTAAGCTAATTACTAAAACGTCCACGTAAAAGCTCTAACTTCAGCTTTTAGATCGCTTGAGGCTGCCTCTTTCAACATAGCATCTTTAGTACATGAATCCAGTAATTATCATCCCTTGTTTCACTAATGAAGCAAGATGTACCTTTCAGACACTATTTCTGTGTGTTTCAAACACTAAAAAGGAGCACAGTTGGAGTCTCTGTAGAGAAACAGAATCATATTTATATATATAAGATGTTATGAAACCCTTTCATTTCTGTTTCTGTTTCCGTCAAGCAGTTCTCAGGTGGGTCGTGAGTTAGAGGCAACAAGAAGACTTTACCTCATCAACCTTGTGAGAAGGTCACAATAATAACAGAACATTCCAGGAAGGCACCAGAAGAGGATGTATTCAATTCCATTCCTTCTCACATAATGATTTGAAGACCTCTATTTCACTATTTGATAATATTTTCATATTTTGGAATGGGTAAAGGGAGGTAAGCTGTCATTGATACACATACAGCCCTGGATCTGAATTCATCAATATCAATTTCTATTTCAGCAAGTGCTCAACAGACACGCTCCCTGCTCTGTCTTTTGTTCTCTCCCTCACTTCTTCCCTCTCTCTCATACATATGTATCATATCAGCATTTACTTCAAGAAATGCAAAAAAGCTAGCAGCATTTTCTTGACAGCTTGAACACCGCCCGCGACGAGGTTAACCCTTGGGGCTGGGACCGCGGAGTGCCTTCAGAAAGTATTCACACCCCTTGACTTTTTCCACGTTTTGTTGTGTTACAGCCTGAAATTAAAATGTATTAAATTGAGATTGTTTGTCACGGGCCTCCACACAATGCCCCACAATGTCATAGTGGAATTATGTTTTTCAAAATTTTAACATATAAAAATGGAAGGCTTGAAAGTACTTAAACCCCTTTGTTAAGGCAAGTCTAAATAGGCTCAGGAGTAAACATTTAATTAACAAGTTACATGATAAGTTGAATGGACTCACTCTGTGTGCAATAATAGTGTTTAACATGATTTTTGATTGAGTACCTCATTGCTGTATCCCACACATACCATTATATGTGAAGCCCCTCAGTCGAGCAGTGAATTTCAAACACAGATTCAACCACAAAGACCAGGGAGGTTTTCCAATTCCTCGCAAAGAAGGGCACCTATTGGTAGATGGGTAAAAGCAAAAAAGTATACATTGAATATCCTTTTGAGCATGGGGAAGTTATTAATTACACTGTGGATTGTGGATCAATACATCCAGTTTCTACAAAGAAACTCATGTCCGTCCTAACTCAGTTGCCGAAGAGGAAAGAAACCACTCAGGGATTTCACCATGAGGCCAATGGTGACTTGAAAACAGTTAGAGTTTAATAGTTGTGATAAGAGAAAACAAAGGATGGATCAACAACATTGTAGTTACTCCACAATACTAACCTAATTGACAGAGTGAAAAGAAGGAACCATGTATAGAATATAAATATTCCAAAACATGCATCCTGTTTGAAAATTGCTTTACCATAGTAATGGTAAAGCAATTTACCTTTTAGCAGACACTCTTATCCAGAGCAACGTACAGTAGTAGTGAGCCGATACTCTTTCATACTGGTCCCCCAAGGGAATCAAATCCACAACCCTGGCATTGCAAGTGCAATGCCCTACCAACTGAGCCACACGGGACTGTTATTTATCCTGAAGACAAAGTGTTATGTTTGGGGCAAATGTATTGCAATACATTACTGAGTACCACTCTCCATATTGTCAAGCATAGCGGTGGCTACATCATGTTATGGTATGCTTGTAATCGTTAAGGGCTAGGGAGTTTTTCAGGATAACAAATAAACGGAATTGAGCTAAGCACAGGCAGAATCCTAGAGGAAAACCCTATTCAGTCTGCTTTCAACCAGACACTGGGAGATTAAGTCACCTTTCAGCACGACAATAACCTAGAGCACAAGACCAAATCTACACTGGAGATGCTTACCAAGAAGACAGTGAATGTTCCTGAGTGGCCTAGTTACAGTTTGGACTTAAATCTGCTTGAAAATCTATGTCAAGATATGAAAATGGGTGTATATCAATGATCAACAACCAATTTGACAGAGCTTGATGAATTTAGAAAATAATAAATAGGCAAATGTTGCACAATCCAAGTGTGGAAAGCTCTTAGAGACTTACCCAGAAAGACTCACAGTGGTAATCACTGCCAAACGTGATTCTAACGTATTGACTCAGGGGGTTGAATACTTATCTAATCAAGATATATTTGTCTTTTATTTTTTTGTATTTATTTTGACAAATGTTAGAATTTTCTTCCACTTTGACATTACAGAGTATTTTCTGCAGATCGTTGACAAAATATTAGGATTAAATACATTTGAATACCGCTTTTGTAACACAACAAAATCTCAAAAAAGTCAGAGTGAGAATACTTTCTGAAGGCACTGTACTGGCCATGTCTGAAATTCAGTTAGATCGTTCCTTTGATGATACAGCAGTAGCAATACAGGGCTCTACATGAAAGACAGGAATGACTCTATGGGGGAGGTGTTGCTATATAGGGGTGGCAGCGTAGCCTAGTGGATAGAGCGTTGGACTAGTAACTGAAAGGTTGCAAGATCAAATCCCTGAGCTGACAAGGTACAAATCTGTCATCCTGCCCCTGAACAAGGCAGTTAACCCACTGTTCCTAGGCTGTCATTGAAAATAAGAATCCACTGTGGATTGCCGGAGTGTGCTCTGAGTTCACACTGGGCCTTTGCAAATTCAGAGCTTTGTCAGATTGTGCTTTTGTAAATTTAGAGCGTTTCCCTCTTGGAGGTCTCTGGCCGAGGAGTAGGGTTGAGCCGAGTGTTCTGACCTCACAATGGCAGTAAAGCACCTAATCTAACTGGCTAAAGTTGGCTAGCTTGCTAGCTACTTCCAGACACAAATGAGACAGTACCTCAATCTGACCATTTTACTTGCCCTAGGAGAGCTGGCTAGACTGTTTTCACGTTATCTAGAGCATTGGTGACTGTAGCTGTGCTGCTGGCAACAATTTAATTATGTCTTTTGCCAGTGTTTACTCACAATGGTCATACTCAACAGGTGTTGCGCATTTGTAAATTCATCAGTTAGTCTGCGTTCTGGAACACTCAGACGTGAGTCCCCTGAAATTGGAGTAGATAGCCAGAGTGAATTTACAAACACACCCTATGACATTAGCTAATATGGTGACAACCATGTAGGCTGTGTGTAGCGGTTAGTGATTATGATATGAAGGTTTGGCTTGGAAACGTTTTTTCGCCTGGTCACAGACAGCTGAAGTCAACAAGCGAATGGAAAAGGTGAGAGGAGGAGAGTGCATAGATGCGAGAAGGAATTATACAATGTGCAAAGTGATCATGCTGTTTGTATGTGGCTGCAATGAAAGTAAACTGTGTTTGCGTGTGATCAGGGGTGTATTCATTCTGCCAATTCTGTTGAAAAACGTTTCTTAAACGGAAGCAAACTGAACAAAGCAGGGATACACATACCTGAATTTGTCCAATAGAAATTCTCGTTTGCAACTGTTGGACTAATGATTACACCCTAGATCAGCTAGATGCAGGCAAGAGTGTGTAAGGTGGTATTGTGTCAATGTCTGTCACCTTGATTACTGACATTTTTCTCTCAACCTCTGCACCTATGTTGTAAACCTTCATTTATAGGCTAGGTTATAGTAACTTCATGATCATCGGGTATAGAAAACATTTGAGTATCACGTAGTAGCCTAAATCTATCAATGTTACATTGAGCTGGGTGAATGAAATATGAATGACAGTCATCCAATATGCTGTAATAGAAATAAAACAATAAATTAAACGGCACCAACTGTCACTGGTTCAGAGCTATATTCCTGAAAGCTTAGAGAGGATCTCATGTCAAGTGTTGTTTAAGTGTTGGGGTTGCAAGCAAGTTCACCTCATCTAAAGCCTCTTCTTTATGGTGCTGCTATAGGCCATCAAGTGCTAACAGTCAGTATTTGAATAATATGTGTGCAATGCTTGATAATGTGTGTGATGTTAACAGAGAGGTCTATTCTCTGAGTGTGCACAGCAATAGTGTTGGAACTGTGACATCCACTTGCATTGATCATATCTTCACTAATGTCGCAGGGCTTTGCTCCAAAGCAATCCATTTCTATTGGCTGTAGTGACCAAAACATTGTGGCAATAACAAGGAATGCCAAAGTGCCAAAGGTTGAGCCTAAAGTAAGAAATAAGAGATGAGAATTTTTTTTTTGAAGATGTAAAAAATGTATGATAGTCTGATGTGTATGAGGAAGTGAATCCAGATGTAGCACTAGAAGTATTTGTAAAATTATTCATACCAATAGTTGAAAAGCATGCACCTGTTAAGAAACTAACTGTGAGAACTGTTAGAGCCCCATGGATTTGATGATGAATTAAAAAATTCTATGGTTCAAAGAAAAGCCGCAAAATAGGTGGCAAACAAGTCAAGCTGCTCAGCTAGTTGGTTGACATACTACTTAACAGAAAGAAGAAGCGATCACTCCAAACAAAAATATAAATGCAACTTATAAAGTTTTAATCCCATGTTTCATGAACTGAAATCAAAGATTCCAGAAATGTTCCATAAGCACAAAAAGCTTATTTCTCGAAAATTGTGCACAAATTTGCTTACATCCCTGTTAGTGAGCATTTCTTCTTTGCCAAGATAATCCATACACCTATCAAGTGTGGCATATCAGGAAACTGATTAACCGCATGATCATTACACAAGTGCACCTTATGCTGGGGATGATAAAAGGCCACTGAAATGTGCAGTTTTGTCACACAACACAATGCCACAGTTGTCTCAAGTTTTGAGGGAGCGTGCAATTGGCATGCTGACTGCAGGAATGTCCACCAGAGCTGTTGCCAGATAATTTAATGTTAACTTCTCTACCATAAGCTGCCTCCAACGTTGTCTTAGAGAATTTGGCAGTACGCCTCACAACCGCAGACCACGTGTAACCCCGCCAGCACAGGACCTCCAAATCCCAGGACCACCCGGACAGCTGATGAAACTGTGGGTTTGCACAACCAAATAGTTTCTGCACAAACTGTCAGAAGAAGCTCCTCTGCATGCTCGTCGTCCTCACCAGAATCTTGACCTGACTGCAGTTCGGCATCATAACCGACTTCAGTGGGCAAATGCTTACCTTCGATGATCACTGGCTCGCTGGAGAAGTGTGCTCTTCACGGATGAATCCCGGTTTCAACTGTACCGGACAGATGGCAGACAGCATGTATGGCGTCGTGTGGGCGAGCGGTTTGCTGATGTCAACATTGTGAACAGAGTGCCCTATGGTGGCGGTGGGGTTATGGTACTGGCAGGCATAAGTTATGGACAATGAACACAATTACATTTTATCTATGGAAATTTGATTCCACAGAGATACCGTGACGAGATCCTGAGATAATGCACGGCCCCATGTCGCAAGGATCTGTACACAATTCCTAGAAGCTGGCCTGCATACTCTGACCTGACTACCCACCAGACATGTCACCCATTTAGCATGCTTGGGATGCTCTGGATCGATGTGTACGACAGCATGTTCCAGTTCCAGCCAATATCCAGCAACTTTGCACAGCCATTGAAGAGGAGTGGGACAACATTCCACAGGCCACAATCAACAGCCTTATCAACTCTATGCGAAGGCGATATGTTGCGCTGCATGAGGCAAATGGTGGTCACCCCAGATACTGACTGGTCTTCTGATACATGCCCCTAGCTTTTTTTTAAAGGTGTCTGTGACCAACAGATGCATATCAGTTCCCAGTCATGTGAAATCCAGAGATTAGGGCCTATATATATATATATAGTATATATAATAAAGACACCAACACATACCCCACAAGACATGTCACCAGGGGTCTCTTCACAGTCCCCATGTCCAAAACAAATTCAGGCACAGATTTATACAGCGCTATGATCGCATGGAACTCCCGCCAATCTCCAATTATTCAAGCAAACAGCAAAATTACCTTTAAAAACTGATTAAAAACAACTAATGGAATGGCAGGGTACACACACACACAAACACATGCACACAGACACACTAACACACACAAAAAATGTTTTGTTGCATTGTTTGTATGATTTCTTTAGTTGCATTGTTTGTATATCATTGTATTTAAATGTTTTGTGACCTTCCTTGTCTATCAGTATATCAGTGTTTTGTTACTTGTCATGTTTTGTGTTTTTTTTGTGGATCCAAGGAAGAGTAGCTGCTGCTTATGCAAAAGCTATTGGGGATCCAAATAGAGAAAGAAATACACTAAGTACTGCATCACAATGTTAACATGTAGATTATTAACTAAGTACTGCATTACCATGTTAACATGTAGATTATTAACTAAGTACTGCATTACCATGTTAACATGTAGATTATTAACTAAGTACTGCATTACCATGTTAACATGTAAATTATTAACTAAGTACTGCATTACCATGTTAACATGTAGATTATTAACTAAGTACTGCATTACCATGTTAACATGTAAATTATTAACTAAGTACTGCATTACCATGTTAACATGTAAATTATTAACTAAGTACTGCATTACCATGTTAACATGTAAATTCTTGTTTAACTAAGTACTGCATTACCATGATAACATTTAGGTTATTATTATTCTATTTTAAGTTTGAGGGGATTAGTGATATCATATTTTTGGCAGCATCATTTCAGAGGAATTATCTAATACGAGTGATGACCGAGATTTGTGCTGATAAGTGAGCGAGTGGGCTGAGAGAGCACTGAGTGTGTGTGTGTGTGTGTGTGTCTCTGAAAACAGCAGGTTAAATCCACTTCACCAGTGGTTGTGGATGACTCATTAGGAACATCACAAGACTCTCAGCTCCCCTTATAAGACCAGTGAAGCAGCCCATGATTCCTAATGCACACACACACACACACACGCGCACACATACACATTGAATGGACTAAACATTGTGGACGAAACGTTCAAATCCTGTTGCTGCAGGATTATTTTGCTGCGACAAATCTGGTCAAATTAAGATCCTACATCAGTACACCTAAACATATATGTTCACAGCCATGTCCTATGCCCTAAGTGTGTTTACAAACCATTCTAACCTTTGTAGTACACCTGCCACTGTAGAGCCGTTCTGTTGCATTTCTCATGAACATCTGTCAGTAAATGTAGCCTGGAGTAGAGACTATTATAGTGACTATCAATGTGGCTACCACAGTGGATGTCATAGAGGTTATTATAGTGGCCATCATAGAGGCCATCATAGAGGCTATCAGAGAGGCTATGAGAGAGGCTACCAGAAAGGCTACCACAGTGGCTATAATTTTGACATTATAGAGTCTTTCCTAGTGGATATCATAGCGGCTATGATAATGGCTATCATAGTGGCTATCAAAGTGGCTCTAAAACCAGTACAGCAAAACTCAAAATGGTATGACACTGCTATACTTTCCAACAAGCATTTGTTGAATACATTTCTTCATAAAAATAAGGTTGAAAGAAAGTCTATTTTTGTTTCATTCTCTGAACATTTCCTCCAGTTTGTTGACATGTTCACAGGAGGCCCTATTCTGTAGAGCTTCTCTTCCTGACTGTCTGTGTCAGACTGGTTACATGTCTCCAATAATTAATCACTGCCAATCACACTCTGGCCCCTGGCAAGGCTGTTCATCCCAGCTCTGGAACCCACCCTGGACCCCCTCTGTCCCAGACACGTTGCTGTGCCCTGCCAGTGACTCCCTCCCCTCCAGTCAGGCAGGTTGATGAGCTGGTTGTGCTGTGCCCCTGTGGTTAACCCAATGACAGGCCCCGCTGAGCCCTGCACCTGCACCCGCCGGAAAACCATGCTCAGAGACAGAAAGCTCAATCACCCAGAAACCCCTGCTCAAAGACAGAGAGCTCAATCAACACCCAGGCAGACAAAAAGTTATTTTTGTTTTTTCTCTCCACCTTTCATTTGTTAAGTTACAGAATTGTCAGTCTAGTCCCAGTCTTCCAGAAACATACCAAGCCAGGGGCCTGCCACAGATGGGGCTAAACACACCCCTACCCCCTACCCCCCAGAACCCCATCCATCATCTACTAAACTCACAATGCCATGGACACCATGCCCTCACACTCATTAGGGAAATTAGAATTTTAATTGTAAATCATGTAAATGTCCGTTCTGGCTGATGATGCATGTATCACAAAGATACAGTCTAGACCAAACTAATTCTCAGTCTCCATGTAAATCACACTTCTGTAAGAACAGTTAGTATTCAATGCTTTCCTGAATGAATGAATAATAATTATGTTTTTAACCAAAGCTCATTTTTCATTTGACTTCACTAGATAGAGTGTTCTGTTCATGTAGACATCCCATCTAGATACACCCACATGCACGCACACACACACACACACACACACACACACACACACACACACACACACACACACACACACACACACACACACACACACACACACACACACACACACACACACACACACACACACACACACACACACACACACACACACACACACACACACACACGTTTGTTTTATTATCCTTGTGGGGAACAAACAAATCCCATTCAAAATCCTATTTTCCCTAGACCTAACCCTAACCTTAACCCTTACCCTAACTCCAAAGCCCTAACCTTAACCCCACTCTTAATCCTAACTCCTAAACTTAAATCCTAACCCTAACCCTAACTGTAAACCTGGCCAGTAATACACTGGTCCTGAACATCTCTAAAACTAAGAGAATTGTGTTTGGTACAAATCCTTCCTTAAGTTCGAGACCTCAGCTGAATCTGGCAATGAATGGTGTGGCTTTTGAACAAGTTGAGGAGACTAAATTACTTGGTGTTACCTTAGATTGTAAACTGTCATGGTCAAAACATATAGATTCAATGGTTGTAAAGACGGGGAGAGGTCTGCTCTGCTTTTTTGACACCACACTCCAAAAAGAAAGTCCTGCAGGCTCTAGTTTTGTCCTATCTTGATTATTGTCCAGTTGTGTGGTTGAGTGCTGCAAGGAAAGACCTAGTTAAGCTGCAGCTGGTCCAGAACAGAGTTGCATGTCTTGCTCTTCATTGCAATCAGAGGGCTAATATAAATAATGCATGTCAGTCTCTTGGCTCAGAGTTTAGGAGAGACTGACTGCATCACTTCTTCTTTTTATAAGAAATGTGTTGAAAATCCCAAATTGATTGCATAGTCAACTTACACACAGCTCTGACACACACACTTACAGTACCCCACCAGACATGCCACCAGGTGTCTTTTCACAGTCCCCAAATCCAGAACAAATTCAAGAAAGCGTACAGTATTATATAGAGCCATTATTGCATGGAACTCCATCCCATCTCATATTGCTCAAATGAACAGCAAACCTTGTTTCAAAAACAGATAAAGCAACACCTCACAGCACAACACCTCTCCCCTATTTGACCGAGATAGTTTGTGTGTTGTATTGAAATATAAGCAATGTGTGCCTTTTTTAAATTGATGTAGTTCTGTCCTTGAGATGTTATTGTCTATTAATGTTCTGTATTATGTAATGTTTCATGTTTTGTGTGGACCCCATGAAGAGTAGCTGCTGCTTTCGCAACAGTTAACCTGTTGGGGATGGGGGCGCTGTTTAGACTATTTATGCTAATGTGGCTAATTTTTTAAACGGCTTCCCACAAAATCCTTGATCGTACAATATGCATATTATTATTATTATTGGATAGAAAACAGTCTATAGTTTCTATAGGAGTTGAAATTTTGTCTCTAAGTGGAACAGAGCCCATTCTACAGCAATTTCCCTGACATGGAGTCAGATTTGAGAAACGTTGGCCACTTTTCTGAAGTCATTTAAACGGGCACTGTCGTTGCTATGACTATACGGACACTTCTTACGTCTTCCCCTGGATGCCTTTACGTGATGAC
This sequence comes from Salvelinus fontinalis, assembly GCF_029448725.1. Lineage (NCBI taxonomy): Eukaryota > Metazoa > Chordata > Actinopteri > Salmoniformes > Salmonidae > Salvelinus > Salvelinus fontinalis. The sequence continues at coordinate 29,215,856 of NC_074672.1, forward strand.
GATTCCAACGGGCTCGATTGCTCGTTCACAGGCCCTACAAATGAAAAAAACCTTTAGCTAGCAAGTCTTTTCTTGCTGCGTAACGCGCGTGGAAGACACCGACCCTCTCCTGTTCCAAGCGTTAGTTTAGCCTGTTATATTTCTCCGGTCATCTTTTCACTCGTTATAGGAGTTACAAACATCACAAAGTAGTTAATTTAAAGCGTTTTATAGCAATTTATATCCGTTTAGTGCGATTTTGGGACATTTATTTTTGCAACGATGTGAAAAGTTGGGCACGCTTTTCAGTTCATCCCGAACGTAGTTGACATTTCCACATGGCAAGAGGACAGCTTTCCACCAAAAGACGATTTCTCCCAAGAAAGGATCCTTTGCCCAAGATACTGATGGAAGAACAGCTCAAGGTAGGACATTTTTATTATGATAAATCGTGTTTCTGTCGAAACATTTTAGTGGCTTAGGACGCCATGTTTTTTGACGTAGCTTCGCTTGGCGCAAACTGTATTGAAAAGTAAGGATAAATTAAAAAATGTAATAACGCAATTGTATTAAGAATTAAATTGTCTATCAATCCCTGTCCACCCTATATTTTTTAGTCACGTTTATGAGTATTTATGTATAAGAGTAGATCACTGTCTAAGTGGCGCAAGGACGTTTTCTTTACCAGCTTGTCTACATTTCACATTGTCTAACCATGATTTTGGTGGCTAAATATAAACATTTTCGATCAAACTGTATATGCATGTTGTAATGTGATGTTACAGGAGTGTCATCGGAAGAATTCTGAGAAGGTTAGTGAAAAAATTAATATCTTTTGGCGATGTTGACTTTTATCGCTCACTTTGGCTAGAATCAATGCTGGGCTGCTAATTGCTATGTGCTAAGCTAATATAACGATTTATTGTGTTTTCGCTGTAAGACACTTAGAAAATCTGAAATATTGTCTGTATTCACAGGATCTGTGTCTTTCGATTCGTGTATGCTGTGTATTTTTACGAAATGTTTGATGATTAGTAGTTAGGTAAACACGTTGCTCATTGTAATTATTCTAGTCCATTTGTGATGGTGGGTGCAATTGTAAACTATGCCATATACCTGAAATATGCACTTTTTTCTAACAAAACCTATCCCATACCATAAATATGTTATCAGACTGTCATCTAATGAGTTTTTTTGTTGGTTAGGGGCTATAAATATCTTAGTTTAGCCGAATTGGTGATGGCTACTGGTGTTGGTGGACAAATAAAAGATGGTGGATTATGCTAATGTGTTTTTAGGTAATAGATGTACATCTTTACATATTGTGTCTTCCCTGTAAAACATTTTAAAAATCGGAAATGTTGACTGGATTCATAAGATCTGTGTCTTTCATTAGCTGTATTGGACTTTAATGTGTGAAAGTTAAATATTTTAAAAAAATATTTTTTTTGAATTTCGCGGCACTGGTTTTTCAGTGGGGGGGGGGGGGGAGTGCCGCTAGCGCCACGCTGATCCTAGACAGGTTAATGTGGATCCTAATAAAACACCTAAGCCTAAAATAGCCTTTTTCCTTGTGGGGACCGGCGAAATGTCCCAACTTGTCTGAATTGCCCTTGTTTTACTGTCCTTGTGAGGACTTCTCCACCCTACCTGACACCCTAGACCCACTCCAATTTGCTTACCGCCCCAATAGATCCACAGACGACGCAATCGCAATCACACTGCACACTGCCCTAACCCATCTGGACAAGAGGAATACACATGTAAGAATGTTGTTCATCGACTACAGCTCAGCATTTAACACCATAGTACCCTACAAACTCGAGACCCTGGGTCTTGACCCCTCCCTGTGCAACTGGGTCCTGGACTTCCTGACGGGCCACCCCAGGTGGTGAGGGTAGGAAACAACATCTCCACCCCACTGATCCTCAACACTGGGGCCCCACAAGGGTGCGTTCTCAGCCCTCTCCTGTACTCCCTGTTCACCCATGACTGCGTGGCCATGCACACCTCCAACTCAATCATCAGGTTTGCAGATGACACTACAGTGGTAGGCTTGATTACCAACAACGCCGAGACGGCCTACAGGGAGGAGGTGAGGGCCCTCGGAGTGTGGTGTCAGGAAAATAACCTCACACTCAATGTCAACAAACACAGGAGATGATCGTGGACTTCAGGAAACAGCAGAGGGAGCAGCCCCCTATCCACATCGACGGGATTGTAGTGGAGAAGGTGGAAAGTTTAAGTTCCTCAGCATACACATCACGGAGAAACTGAAATGGTCCACCCACACAGACAGCGTGGTGAAGATGGCGCAGCAGCACCTCTTCAACCTCAGGAGGTTGAAGAAATTCAGCTTGTCACCAAAAACACTCAGAAACCTTTACAGATGCACAATCGAGAGCATCCTGTCGGGCTGTATGACCGCCTGGTACGGCAACTGCTCCGCCCACAACCGTAAGGCTCTCCAGAGGGTAGTGAGGTCTGCACAACGCATCACTGGGGGCAAACTACCTTCCCTCCAGGATACCTACACCACCCGATGTCACAGGAAGGCCAAAAGGATCATCAAGGACAACAACCACCCGAGTTACTGCCTGTTCACCCCGCTATCATCTAGAAGGCGAGGTCAGTAGAGGTGCATCAAAGCGGGGACCATCAGACTGTTAAACAGCCATCACCAACATTGAGTGGCTGCTGCCAACATACTGACTCATCTCTAGCCACTTTAATAATGAAAAATTGATGTAATAAATGTATCACTAGCCACTTTAAACAATGCCACTTTATATAATGTTTACATACCCTACATTACTCATCTCATATGTATATACTGTACTCTAGCCATCTACTCTATACCATCTACTGCATCTTGCCTATGCCGTTCGGCCATCGCTCATTCATATATCTTTATGCACATATTCGTATTCATTCCTTTACACTTGTGTGTATAAGGTAGTTGTTGTGAAATTGTTAGATTACTTGTTAGATATTACTGCATGGTCGGAACTAGAAGCACAAGCATTTCGCTACAGATGCATTAACATCTGCTAACCATGTGTATGTGACAAAAAAAAGTGATTTGAAAACCAGCGGGATCTACAATGACAGTTTTCTTTTCCTATCCCTTTGGCACATTTTACAAAACTCAAAACGGACTAAATGTTAATGTCCCCTATCTTATGTTCAGAACATTTGATTGTGCATTCATTGGGGTTTCACACATCTTTCACCAATGAGTCACTCATGGAAAAATCTAAATTCACCATAAGCACATTTTGTTTAGTCAACAATACATCAGATAATTATTGGCTCACCATTTAATCGAATAGCAAAAAATACAAGATACACATTCCAAAACTGTTCTTTTTGAAGTGCTGAATAGAAAGAATAGTAGATGGTAAATATAATTTTCCATTCAATGTTGGACTATAACGTGACATGCACCATTTTATTTATAATTTGGATCCAAAGGCAGGTTGTGAGCATTTTGAAATATATGTCAGTCTTACAGTTCATTATCCTTATACAGTACACACGTAGGACAAATTGTCACATCTCATAGTGTTGTGTATGCCATTTCTGCATCATGCAACATTGTACAAGATCACCTTTTCTAAGTGACTTGTCAACTGATACAGTATTGCCTGTCTCTCTGGTTGAAATTCATCAGCTTACAGTGTATCAATGACATTTTTGGGGTCAGGTTTATGGCCAAGTGACGTCAGGTGGGTTCCTGTCCCGTTGGGTTCGATATCCCTCTCAGCATTGGCTGCATCTGCTGGACAAGAGAGAGGTTGTCCTGGAAGGGTAAGAGCCTAGAGAGTGGTCTAGGGCACTGCATCGCAGTGCTAGCTGCACCACCAGAGTCTCTGGGTTCGCGCCCAGGCTCTGTCGCAGCCGGCCGCGACCGGGAGGTCCGTGGGGCGACGCACAATTGGGCTAGCGTCGTCCGGGTTAGGGAGGGTTTGGCCGGTAGGGATATCCTTGTCTCATCGTGCTCCAGCGACTCCTGTGGCGGGTCGGGCGCAGTGCGCGCTAACCAAGGGGGCCAGGTGCACGGTGTTTCCTCCGACACATTGGTGCGGATGGCTTCCGGGTTGGAGGCGCGCTGTGTTAAAGAAGCAGTGCGGCTTGGTTGGGTTGAGCTTCGGAAGGACGCGTGGCTTTCGACCGTCGTCTCTCCCGAGCCCGTACGGGAGTTGTAGCGATGAGACAAGATAGTAATTACCAGCGATTGGATACCACGAAAATTGGGGAGAAAGGGGATAAAAAATGTTTTTAAAAATAAAATAAAAATTCAAGTTAACAAGCAGATTACCGACCATTTCGAATCCCACAGTACCTTTTCCACTATGCAATCTGGTTTCCGAGCTGGTAATGGGTGCACCTCAGCCACACTCAAGGTCCTAAACGATATCATAACCGCCAATCGATAAAAGACAGTACTGTGCAGCTGTCTTCATTGACCTGGCCAAGGCCTTCGACTCTGTCAATCACCGCATTCTTATCGGCAGACTCAACAGCCCTGGTTTCTCAAATGACTGCCTCGCCTAGTTCACCAACTACTTCTCAGACAGAGTTCAGTGTGTCAAGTCGGAGGGCCTGTTGTCCGGACCTCTGGCAGTCTCTATGGGGGTGCCACAGGGTTAAATTATTTTCTCTCTATATATCAATGGTGTCGCTCTTGCTGCTGGTGATTCTCTGATCCACCTCTATGCAGACAACACCATTCTGTATACATCTGGCTCTTCTTTGGAAACTGTGTTAAAAATCCTCCAAACGAGCTTCAATGCCATACAACACTTCTTCCATGGCCTCCAACTGCTGTTAAATGCTAGTAAAACTAAATGCATGCTCTTCAACCGATTGCTGCCCGCACCCGCCCGACTAGCATCACTACCCTGGATGGTTCTGACTTAGAATATGTGGAAAAATACCTAGGTGTCTGGTTAGACTGTAAACTCTCCTTCCAGACTCACATTAAGCATCTCTAATCCAAAATTAAATCTAGAATCGGCTTCCAATTTCGCAACAAAGCCTCCACTCATGCTGCCAAACACTGCCAAACATCTATCCTACCGATCCTTGACTTTGGCGATGTCATTTACAAAATAGCCTCCAACACTCTATTCAGCAAACTGGATGTAGTCTATCACAGTGCCATCCGTTTTGTCACCAAAGCCCCATACACTACCCACCACTGCGACCTGTATGCTCTCGTTGGCTGGCCCTCACTACATATTCGTCACCAAACCCACTGGCTCCAGGTCATCTATAAGTCTTTGCTAGGTAAATCCCCGCCTGTAGCACGCACTCTAGCAGGTATATTTCACTGGTCACCCCCAAAGCCAACACTTCCTTTGGCCGTATTTCCTTCCAGTTCTCTGCTGCCAATGACTGGAATGAATTGCAAAAATCACTGAAGCTCGAGTCTTATATCTCCCTCTAACTTTAAGCATCAGCTGTCGAGCATCTTACCGATCACTGTACCTGTACACAGCCAATCTGTAAATAGCACACCCAACTACCTCATCCCCATATTCTTATTCATCCTCTTGCTCTTTTGCACCCCAGTATCTCTACTTGCACATCCTCTGCACATCTATCACTCCAGTGTTAATACTAAATTGTAATTATTTCGCCTCTATGGCCTATTTATTGCCTTATCTCCCTACTCTTCTACATTTGCACACTCTGTACATATATTTTTCTATTGTGTTATTGACTACGTTTGTTTATGTGTAACTCTGTTGTTGTTTTTGTCACACTGCTTTGCTTTATCTTGTTCAGGTCGCAGTTGTAAATGAAAACTTGTTCTCAACTGGCCTACCTGGTTAAATAAAGGTGAAATAAAAAATAAATAAACAAAAATAAGATTCTCTCTGGGTAAGTCTCTTTCTGGGTAAGAACTTACCACACCTAGATTGTGCAACATTTGTCTATTATTTTCAGTCTATGTCAAATTGGTTGTTGGTCATTACCATTTTACGGTCTTGTCAGATTTAAGTCAAAACTGTAAGTCGGCCACTCAGGAATGATTACTGTCTTCTTGGTAAGCAACTTGTGTAGATTTGGCCTTGTATTTTAGGTTATTGTCCATTTCACAGTGTCTGGTGGAAAGCAGACTGAACCAGGTTTTCCTCTAGGATTTTACCTGTGCTTAGCTCCATTCCGTTTCTTTTTTTTATCCTGGAAAAACTCCCCAGTCCTTAACAATTCCAAGCATACCAATAACGTTATGCAGCCACCACTATGCTTGAAAATAAGGAGAATGGTACTCAGTAATGTATTGATTTTTCCCAAACATAACACTTTGTATTCAGGAAAGAAAAGAAGTGAATTGCATTGTCACATTTTTTACAAGTATCACTTTAGTGCCTTGTTGCTAAAAGTATGCATGTGTAATTAATAACTCCACCGTGTTCAAAGGAATATTCAATATCTGTTTTTACACATCTACTGTACCAATAGATGCCCTTCTTTGCAAGGCATTGGAAAACCTCCCTGGTCTTTGTGGTTCAATCTGTGTTTGAAATTCACTGCTCAACTGAGGGACCTTACAGATAATTGTATGTGTAGGGTTCATAGATGAGGAAGTAATTAAAACATTATGTTAAACACTATTAATGCACACAGAGAGTCCATGCAACTTATTATGTGACTTAAGCAAATGTCTACTCCTGAATTTATTTAGGCTTGCCATAACAAAGGGGTTTAATACTTATTGACTCAAGACATTTCAGCTTCTCATTTTTTATTTGTAAACATCTCTAAAAACATAATTACACTTTCTCGTTATAGGGTATTGTGTGTAGGCCAGTGACACAAAATTTCAATGAATACATTTTAAATTTAGGCTGAAACAGAACATGTGGAAAAAGTCATGGGGTGAGAATAATTTCTGAAGGCACTATACATTTTCATTATGTAGTTCTCAATCTGTAGTAGACAAACCAGTTTACATGTCAAATCTATAGGTTTACCAAACATTTAAGTGATCATCAATTAACAGCAATTGGATTAAGTAATAGTAAAATGTATTTTAACAAAAGAGAAGAGAATCATATCAAAAGTAATGTGAGCATTGTATTGTGAAAGGCAATTACTTTATATGAACATGTATTGCAATGTGAAACATGTATTTCTAAATGAAACACTGATTAAGTTTGGTGAAAAAGTGACTGTATGAATTAATGTACAGTATTGTACTTAGTCAATTGAAAATGTGCCTAGAGTTTTGAAACTGCCTTTTTGATGATCTGTTTTGAGTGTTGTACTTGTGAGAATTGCACCTAAGCCATAAAAAAGACTAACGAGGCACTACATCATTTTGGTTCCGTAGTTATCAGTTTCAAGCAGTTTAATTAAGTGATAGTTAATTGTATTGTTAACAAATTACAAGAAAATCATATTAAAAGCAAAGTGAATATTGCATTTTGAAAAGCAGATACTTAGATTGAATATGTATCCAAATTGAAAGAGTGATTCAGTGCAGTAAGCAAGTGACTTTGTGAATCTGTTTTGTTGTACTTAGTCAATTGAAAATGTGCTTAGTTTTAAAATGTTCATGATCTGTTTTAATTTATCTGCTTAGAGTTCTGAAAATGTACCACATAAACTGTAAAATAGGGGATCCAGCCAGCGTGCTGGATGTGGTGTTTCTCTAGCTCTCGCCACAGACATGCATGAATTAACACAGAGACACACAGACCCCCATCTGCTCACATTATGCACACATCAAGGCCTCAACACAAAGAGATGCAGTCAGGAGAGTGATCTATAGATCAGCTATAAATAGTATATTAATGGCTTATCGTTTTAAGTTATTAGAACGTTTTGCTGCAATGATTATGGTTGGCATTTGGAGTTAATGTCAATCTCTAGACAGTGGAGGATTTGAGTGGTCTCTAGCTCTATGTCAAAGTCATGTAAGGGCCTCACACTAGAGACATTCAAGGGACTGGGTGAAATCAACTGTCAGGATGTACAGTTTAAGCCAGAGACCTAAGAGAACAAATCTATTGTTAATTTTCAAAATAATGTCAAGATATCTGAGTGTTCCTGTTTCCTCTCTGTGTGACTTTTCATATCCAGGAACAGAGAAAGGTTACCGCACCAGGAGCAGACACCCAGGTAGAGGAGAGAGAGAGACAGCCAAGCCGGCTCACAGTACAAAGAACACTTACAGCGGCAGAGGGTAGGGAAGGACTGGGGATGGTGGCTAAATGGCTGATGACTGTCTGATATACGTCAGCAAAACCCAAATCTGTCCGTCTGCTTATTATATGAATAATGTGATACAATAGAAGCAGATTAGAGCTAGTTGATGTATGTGTTGCTATGATGCTGTCATTACAGTATGTGAGAGCGTGCAGATAAGAGTGTGGGAGGGCGGTTTGCGGTGTGTGTGTGTGTGTGTTTGTCTGTGTGTGACAGGGGTGACATTTTAGTTCACAGTACGGGGTCTAACCAGACCAGCATCTGGGTATGCGGCATCGCTCCAAAACCCCAACATCACCTCTGAAGACGTAAGCACTAAGTACAGCCCACGGCTGAATTTGACTCATTCAACAGTTACTGAGCAGAAGAGGAGTGCTGGTGGGGTGCCAGGATGCAGAACATTCACTTATGACAACCTTTGATAGTTACATATTATTTGGTGAGAATAATGTGTGTGTGTGTGTGTGTGTCCGACTAACCGTGGACATTCTATATAGTCATCAGGGACAAATGTTGAACATGACTCCATGGGAACCAATTTCTTGATAACAGAAATAAAGTCCAGCCGAGGTGATTGACTACTTGTACGTGTCACGTCCTGACCATAGAGAGCCCTTATTTTCTATGGTAGAGTAGGTCAGGTCGTGACTGGGGGTTAGTCTAGTTTATTATTTCTATGTGGGGTTCTAGTTTTGTTTTTCTATGTTGGTGATTTTGTATGATTCCCAATTAGAGGCAGCTGGTAATCGTTGTCTCTAATTGGGGATCATATTTAGGTAGCTTTTTTCCAACTGTGTTTTGTGGGATATTGTTTATGTGTAGTTGCATGTTAGCACTCCAATGTCGTCACGGTTCGTTTAGTCTTTATTGTTTTGTTTTGTTTTGTGGTTCACTTATTTCTAATAAAAGATGTGGAACCCAGATCACGCTGCACGTTGGTCCGAGTACGCTTCCAACGATCGTGACAGTACGGCTCCAAAATCAAACATGGAGGACCTATTAGGTAGAGAGGCAATCACAAAGAAGCAATTGATACTTATTTTAACAATGATTGAAAAAAAAACTACATTTTACCTCTGTAAACCAACTTGAAGGATAAATATCATGAAAAAAATCAACATGTTTTACCTCTGTAAACCAACTTGAAGGATAAATATCATGAAAGAAATCAACATGTTTTACCTCTGTAAACCAACTTGAAGGATAAATATCATGAAAGAAATCAACATGTTTTACCTCTGTAAACCAACTTGAAGGATAAATATCATGAAATAAATCAACATGTTTTACCTCTGTAAACCAACTTGAAGGATAAATATCAGTGTGATAAGTGGTGTGCAATGTTTTGAATGACCTTGAACAACCCACCAACAGTACCAATCCAGGGAGGTAGCCTACAGTACAAACACAGAGAAGAGAGAGAATGAGAGCGCGAGGGGAGGGGGTGTACCATCCCAAACTGACTTCCATTTTGACAGGAGTGAGGTGAGAGGAAAGAAAAGCGAAGAGTACAAGAAAACAAGTGAGAGAGAAAGAGAGATCAGGGTCAGTGAATTCCTCTGGTCAGAGGAAATTGGCTCCAGTCTAGCTTCATAACAGTTAATTTCCTGTGCCTGTTTCTCACACTTTAATTGGGTCTGGTCTGCTCAGTGGAAAGGTACTGCGATACCACCCTCATTTTCAGGAGGACGGCATAGACTGAATGCCAAATTATACACAAACACACGTTTGCATACGCACATACAGACACACACACACAGCCTCACACATGTACGCGAGCACGCACGCACACTGCACATAAACAAACACCCCCAAATGGAACTCTTATTTCATCAGTGTGATTCATACGCTAGAAGCCATCCTCTACTGCATTGCCAATGCTGAAAGGAGAGACGCTGGTGCTTTAGGATCTCTGATGGCCTATCAAAGAGAGACGCTGGTGCTTTAGGATCTCTGATGGCCTATCAAAGAGAGACGCTGGTGCTTTAGGATCTCTGATGGCCTATCAAAGAGAGACGCTGGTGCTTTAGGATCTCTGATGGCCTATCAAAGAGAGACGCTGGTGCTTTAGGATCTCTGATGGCCTATCAAAGAGAGACGCTGGTGCTTTAGGATCTCTGATGGCCTATCAAAGAGAGACGCTGGTGCTTTAGGATCTCTGATGGCCTATCAAAGAGAGACGCTGGTGCTTTAGGATCTCTGATGGCCTTTCAAAGAGACGCTGGTGCTTTAGGATCTCTGATGGCCTATCAAAGAGAGACGCTGGTGCTTTAGGATCTCTGATGGCCTTTCAAAGAGAGACGCTGGTGCTTTAGGATCTCTGATGGCCTTTCAAAGAGAGACGCTGGTGCTTTAGGATCTCTGATGGCCTATCAAAGAGAGACGCTGGTGCTTTAGGATCTCTGATGGCCTATCAAAGAGAGACGCTGGTGCTGTAGGATCTCTGATGGCCTTTCAAAGAGAGAAGCTGGTGCTTTAGGATCTCTGATGGCCTTTCAAAGAGAGACGCTGGTGCTGTAGGATCTCTTTTTTCGAATGGCCTATCTGAATCTTTGGACAAACTCAGTAAATGGAACGATAACCACACCTATGACGTCATCCCTTTCTAGACCTGCAGTTGCATGAATAGGTGTGTTGTTATTGCTGAAACACGATGTCTTGTGAGGATGCCAGACAAGGGTCACAAAGAGTCCCCACCCTCATCAGGTGACTCACACCTGGCTAAGACCTGATGCTATCAACATATATTTTCCCCCTTTTTCACTGTGACCATTGACCTAAAACGTCTGGATAGGTATAGCAAATACACTGAGAATTTCAGCCTTAGCTCTCAACAACAGAATATCGTTCAAAAAGTATCCAGCCCTTGGCAGTTGCACAGAGAGAGGTGACTTATTTCATAACTATCAGCCACAAATCCTCTATCAGCATATACTGTATACCCTTAACATCACCAGACCCGGGATTTTGGGGCTTCATCCCTGAGTCTTTTGCCCTGCTTGGCTGGTGTAAAACAGCTATTTTGCATTACACACTGCAATGAATGCCCCAAACATGAGCCCTGGCCTCACCTGCCTTTTTAGTGCTGGCTAAAATCAGAATTCTGTGAACGGTGGCACTTTTGGAGGCAGAGTCAAAATGATTTTCCAAAGTTATTTTTGACTTACATTTCAACATGTTAACTCAAAAGCTGCACTGACAGATAACGTTAAGCTAACTAACTAACGTGAGGGACTACCCAGTCTAGCTAGTAGTGCTGCTTCATTAGCAACCTAGGACATTTTATGTGCAGGGTTTTGACAGTACAGTTATTGATTAGCTATCTGGACACTTAATCTAATTGCTGGAGCTCTGTTCACCACCCGACAACTCACTAATTAACCAATTACTGTCTAATCAAATACCGTCCAAATATACAAAACATTACTAATAAAGATAGGTAGCTAACATGGCTAATATGATGTTAGCTACTTTTGGTAATGTCCGCTGTTGAAAAAACAAAGCTGGATAGCTGAGTTAAATGTTCTCATTCTAAAGAAGATGGACATACAGAATTGAAGATGCAGCTCAGCAAACACAGAGATGGTTGTTGTATTTGCAGAAGTAAGTGCATGTTTACAATTCAATTATTTTGCATCTAACGTTAGCTACATCAAATCAAATGTATTTCAAAGTGCTGTACAGAAACCCAGCCTATAACCCCAAACAGCAAGCAATGCAGGTGTAGAAGCACGGTGGCTAGGAAAAACTCCCTAGAAAGACCAAAATCTAGGAAGAAACCAAGAGAGGAACCAGGCTATGAGGGGTGGCCAGTCCTCTTCTGGCTGTGCCGGGTGGAGATTATAACAGAACATGGCCAAGATGTTCAAATGTTCATAAATGACCAGCATGGTCATATAATAATAATCACAATACATAACAGTAGATGGATTGGCTGACAACGTCACGAAAAGTATGTGCATGCTTCCATTGGACATCAGTCATCCTGTTGTGATTCTGGATGGCCAGAATGCTAGCAAGAATGGCACTGCCGTGTGGGGAATCATAAGTGGCTTATTTCAGCATGGTTAATCTTGTTATTGATACCATGTCTTGTTTTGAGATGTTTTGACTGATTTTATGTCAATGCAAAATTATGGCTAAAATTCTCTTGCTAGCTAACCAACAACTATAACTATGTATTTGAAACAATTGGTCATTGTGCAAATGTATATGTTTTCAATAAACATTTGAGACAAAATATAGCTTACATATTAACAATTTAAGCCAACATCTATTTTGCCCCATGGTAGCACGCATTTCAATGTTGTTGCTAAAGGTAAACACTATTTCATATTGTGTGTATGCATATATTGCTTCTGTGTGTGTTTTGTCTGTTCAGAATACTCCTTATTGCTACGGCACTGATACTATGTCATCTGTGTAATAATATAGGAGATCCAGGAAATCATAACTTCAGACAGCAAGGAAGAGAGAGGAGCAGACAGGACAGAGCGAGAACATAGAGAAAGGGGAGCAGACAGGACAGAGCGAGAACACAGGAGAACAGAGAGAGAGGGGAGCAGACAGGACAGAGCGAGAACATAGAGAGAGGGGAGCAGACAGGACAGAGCGAGAACATAGAGAAAGGGGAGCAGACAGGACAGAGCGAGAACACAGGAGAACATAGAGAAAGGGGAGCAGACAGGACAGAGCGAGAACACAGGAGAACATAGATAAAGGGGAGCAGACAGGACAGAGCGAGAACATAGAGAGAGGGGAGCAGACAGGACAGAGCGAGAACATAGAGAGAGGGGAGCAGACAGGACAGAGCGAGAACACAGGAGAACAGAGAGAGAGGGGAGCAGACAGGACAAAGCGAGAACACAGGAGAACATAGAGAGAGGGGAGCAGACAGGACATAGCGAGAAGACAGGAGAACAGAGAGAGAGAGGGGAGCAGACAGGACAGAGCGAGAACACAGGAGAACATAGAGAAAGGGGAGCAGACAGGACAGAGTGAGAACATAGAGAGAGGGGAGCAGACAGGACAGAGCGAGAACATAGAGAGAGGGGAGCAGACAGGACAGAGTGAGAACACAGAGAGAGGGGAGCAGACAGGACAGAGTGAGAACATAGAGAGAGGGGTGCAGATATGACAGAGCGAGAACACAGAGGAACATAGAGAGAGGGGAGCAGACAGGACAGAGTGAGAACACAGAGAGAGGGGAGGCACACACAAGACAAACATGGCATATTCCTCTCAAGCCAGAGGAAGTAGTTCTTGCTAAACATTACCTCTCAAAAAAAGAAAGATGCCACTTCTGACATGTCCTGTGTGTATACATTTTTAGACCCTGATATGTTCCCATCACTGAAGGTAATCATACAGGCCGCGCCAACCATCCCAGTTAGCAGCTGTGAGAGATATTTCAGTGCATTAAGACATCTACTGTACATACCTGGCTTAATTAAGAGCCCAATGACTCAAGATAGAATGCATCATGACAACTGACAAAGATATACATACTAACACGCTTGGGAAATAGTGAAGTCATAGACAGGTTTGCACCTACAGTTTCATTGTGTTTAATTTCTAATCTTTATGGATGGACTAACATCCTAGTACTGTGTAATATATATAAATACATATAAAATATATTGTTTAGTGTTGTGTTGTGGCTTTGTGGCATGCTGCCCGCCAATTTTTTTGTTTGTTTACCCCACCAACATTTACATGCTATAATTGCCACTGGCGTAGTATATTGGGACAGTGTTCCATGCAAAGCATCCCTGCCAATGCAAAATTTAGAGAACAAGGGCACCTTCATCTTGAAGCTGACCTTGGGTTGAATTCAAAAACCTTGAGCAAACATTTAATAATTTAAATAACCAAATGTTGTTACCAAATGTTGTGTGTGCATTTGTGTGGCTATGCCTGTTTGAGGGGCAGGACTAAGCTACATTTATATTGCATGGCAACAGCACTCTCTGCTGGCAGCGATTTTCTAGTTCTCAGTTAAGAAGTATGAGAGTTGGCTCTACAGACTGCAAAATGTATGCAACTTTTACCCTATTTTGTAATTGGTTTAGTCAAATTCTAACTTAAATACATGATTTTCAATCAGGCCGTAAACCTATGTCTTGACTTGTAATTCTTCCTTCGGACGCCTCTCCTTCCAGTTCTCTGCTACCAATGACTGGAGCGAACTGCAAACATCTTTGAAGCTGGAGACTCACTAGCTTTAAGCACCAGCTGTCAGAGCAGCTCACAGATCACTGCACCTGTACATAGCTCATCTGTAAATAGCCCATCCAATCTACCTCATCCCCATACTGTATTCATTTATTTATCTTTCTCCTTTGCACCTCAATATCTCTACTTGCACATTCATCTTCTGCACACCCTACCATTCCAGTGTTTAATTGCTATATTGTAATTACTTCGCCACCATGGCCTATTTGTTGCCTTATCTCTCTTATCCTACCTCATTTGCACATGCTGTTTATATATTTTTCTACTGTATTATTGATTGTATGTTTGTTTATTCCATGTGTAACTCTGTGTTGTTGTATGTTTCGAGCTGCTTTGCTTTATCTTGGCCAGGTCGCAGTTGTAAATGAGAACTTGTTCTCAACTAGCCTACCTGGTTACATAAAGGTCAAATAAAAAATAAATACAATAACAAATAGTTTAATCTACAGTTTGTATATCACAGAAATGATACCAGTGTTCATATAGCTCAATTAGACACACAGTATATGTCCGACAGTGTGACATACAGAGCTTTGGCAGCCTGTGTTGCCATATGTACCATGTCCTTGTCACAGTGTTCCTTCCTTGTTAGTGTCCACTCAGTGAAAGAGAGAGTTCCTGTGGGCAGGCTGAGAGAGCATCACACCCTGCCCACTGATCTGTCCTCTGGCACGCAGTCATCCCAATATGCAAATTAGATCAACTTTCTTTCAGGCATAGTATGAAGGGAAAAAATTGACATATTGGCCAATGATCAGGTAGATTTTACAACACTTAGCATAAAAATGAAGGTTCCATAAAAGGAACAGATGATGCATTACGGCAGCAGCTTATGATAAGCATATGTTTTAAACCAGGATGACCCAACGTGCCACACTTTCATCACATGTATCTGTAGAAGCCGTCAGCCCTTTGGCCTAGTGCTTCTCCAAGCATGCACTTAGCAGCCTATAGCCCATCTAACCAAGGCCAGTCACAGTTCACTGTCTGCTGCAAAAATACATGTTGATCTCTGTGTTGATCCATTGCAAAATAGCCTCTGTCCTATCACCCTTTTCTTCTCTCACTCTCTTACTTATCGTCCTCCTGGTTGTGATCACAAACTAAGGTGGATTGACCCCAATGTCCAATGATCTCCACCCTCAGCACTGTTCTTTCCCTTCACTGCACAGCTACACTGTCACACTGAGCCAGTCAGAGAACTCAAGCCCTGAGTGACTCCAGTGAATCACCATTCAGGGAGAGGACATTGTATCTCTCATGCCTTGGATGACTGACGACACACTGGAGCAGAGCTATGGTTGTGGGTTAATTCTAAGGCCCTTTCACGACTATATTCAAGGAGCTCTCAACAGGGTAATCTATGGTGTGATTTCAATCAAAGAACGTCCCCAAAATAAGAAAAATCTCAAACGTGTGATTGAGACTTGGAAGAAAAATCTAGTCTTTTCCGGACAAAGATATCCATCCAAACTGGCAGAACTGTGTTTAATTCAGTGTTGAGTTAATGTCATAACGACAAGATGGGTCCTTAAAATGAATAACAATCTCACAAAGTGTACTCTTGTCATCCCAAGATGAGCATGTTATATAAGACTGAGAACCAAGAAATGTCAATATTTCTCAGTGTTTTAGAAGTAGTTGCTTATTAGGCTTTATATCGATGTGTGCCCGATGCCGCCCCTCCTATCCAATTATTTTGGAGAAACCTTTGACTCTCCTTCTGAACTGCCACCATAGGCCTACACAGCACAACCATTGGTCAGGCAGCACACACAAAAGTTTTGATCAGCAGGAGCAGAGCATGCCGGGGCTCAAAGGTTGGGATATCCATTGCAGAGTGTAATGCAGCCTAGTTTTATTTGCACCATCCCAATAGCTATCTTAGAAATATAACTTGTGCTGTGCTTCTCTAAGCATTCACTTAGTATAGGCTATAAGCTATGGATCATTTGATTGAGACCACACTAAATAGCCTATAGGAGCACCTGATACTGCACGTCCAGTGGAGAATCAGAGATGAGGGACGACTCAGACACACATCGATATATAGCCCAGTAAGCAACTAATTCTAAAACAATGATAAATATTGAAATGTCATAATTTAACCCTATGTTTTAATTATTATTTTGGGTATAGAGGAGGGTCACTTAATTTTATCAAGCATCCAGGGAGGTAAGATATATTTTGCTGAAGGGAGGGCCATCAATTTTCATTTTAGAGAGGTCCGATTTTCTCCATGTAACCCTTATTATGAATTAAGTTCCCTCCCTTAAGTGCCTCCTGAAGTAAACATCAGCGAAAAGCTGCTTGTCAAATAACTGTCACTCTTTCTCTCCCTCTCTCTGAAACAGGTAGTTAACAAATAACTGTCGCTCTTTCTCTCCCTCTCTCTGAAACAGGTAGTTAACAAATAACTATCACTCTTTCTCTCCCTCTATCTGAAACAGGTAGTTAACAAATAACTGTCACTCTTTCTCTCCCCCTCTCTCTGAAACAGGTAGTTAACAAATAACTGTCACTCTTTCTCTCTCCCCTCTCTCTGAAACAGGTAGTTAACAAATAACTGTCACTCTTTCTCTCACTCTCTCTGAAACAGGTAGTTAACAAATAACTGTCGCTCTTTCTCTCCCTCTCTCTGAAACAGGTAGTTAACAAATAACTGTCGCTCTTTCTCTCCCTCTCTCTGAAACAGGTAGTTAACAAATAACTGTCACTCTTTCTCTCCCCCTCTCTCTGAAACAGGTAGTTAACAAATAACTGTCACCCTTTCTCTCCCCCTCTCTGAAACAGGTAGTTAACAAATAACTGTCACCCTTTCTCTCCCCTCTCTCTGAAACAGGTAGTTAACAAATAACTGTCGCTCTTTCTCTCCCTCTCTCTGAAACAGGTAGTTAACAAATAACTATCACTCTTTCTCTCCCTCTATCTGAAACAGGTAGTTAACAAATAACTGTCACTCTTTCTCTCCCCCTCTCTCTGAAACAGGTAGTTAACAAATAACTGTCACTCTTTCTCTCTCCCCTCTCTCTGAAACAGGTAGTTAACAAATAACTGTCACTCTTTCTCTCACTCTCTCTGAAACAGGTAGTTAACAAATAACTGTCGCTCTTTCTCTCCCTCTCTCTGAAACAGGTAGTTAACAAATAACTGTCGCTCTTTCTCTCCCTCTCTCTGAAACAGGTAGTTAACAAATAACTGTCACTCTTTCTCTCCCCCTCTCTCTGAAACAGGTAGTTAACAAATAACTGTCACCCTTTCTCTCCCCTCTCTCTGAAACAGGTAGTTAACAAATAACTGTCGCTCTTTCTCTCCCTCTCTCTGAAACAGGTAGTTAACAAATAACTATCACTCTTTCTCTCCCTCTATCTGAAACAGGTAGTTAACAAATAACTGTCACTCTTTCTCTCCCCCTCTCTCTGAAACAGGTAGTTAACAAATAACTGTCACTCTTTCTCTCTCCCCTCTCTCTGAAACAGGTAGTTAACAAATAACTGTCACTCTTTCTCTCACTCTCTCTGAAACAGGTAGTTAACAAATAACTGTCGCTCTTTCTCTCCCTCTCTCTGAAACAGGTAGTTAACAAATAACTGTCGCTCTTTCTCTCCCTCTCTCTGAAACAGGTAGTTAACAAATAACTGTCACTCTTTCTCTCCCCCTCTCTCTGAAACAGGTAGTTAACAAATAACTGTCACCCTTTCTCTCCCCCTCTCTGAAACAGGTAGTTAACAAATAACTGTCACCCTTTCTCTCCCCTCTCTCTGAAACAGGTAGTTAACAAATAACTGTCGCTCTTTCTCTCCCTCTCTCTGAAACAGGTAGTTAACAAATAACTGTCACTCTCTATATCCCTCTCTCTGAAACAGGTGGTTAACAAATAACTGTCACACTTTCTCTCCCCCTCTCTGAAACCGGTAGTTAACAAATAACTGTCACTCTTTCTCTCCCCCTCTCTGAAACAGGTAGTTAACAAATAACTGTCACTCTTTTCTTCCCTCTCTCTGAAACAGGTAGTTGACAAATAACTGTCACTCTTTCTCTCCCCCTCTCTCTGAAACAGGTAGTTAACAAATAACTGTCACTCTTTCTCTCCCTCTCTCTGAAACAGGTAGTTAACAAATAACTGTCACTCTTTTTCCCTCTCTCTGAAACAGGTAGTTGACAAATAACTGTCACTCTTTCTCTCCCCCTCTCTCTGAAACAGGTAGTTAACAAATAACTGTCGCTCTTTCTCTCCCTCTCTCTGAAACAGGTAGTTAACAAATAACTGTCACTCTTTATATCCCTCTCTCTGAAACAGGTGGTTAACAAATAACTGTCACACTTTCTCTCCCCCTCTCTGAAACAGGTAGTTAACAAATAACTGTCGCTCTTTCTCTCCCTCTCTCTGAAACAGGTAGTTAACAAATAACTGTCACTCTTTCTCTCCCCCTCTCTGAAACAGGTAGTTAACAAATAACTGTCACACTTTCTCTCCCTCTCTCTGAAAAAGATAGTTAACAAATAACTGTCACTCTTTCTCTCCCTCTCTCTGAAACAGGTAGTTAACAAATAACTGTCACTCTTTCTCTCCCCCTCTCTCTGAAACAGGTAGTTAACAAATAACTGTCACTCTTTCTCTCCCCCTCTCTCTGAAACAGGTAGTTAACAAATAACTGTCACTATTTCTCTCCCCCTCTCTGAAACAGGTAGTTAACAAATAACTGTCACACTTTCTCTCCGTCTCTCTGAAACAGGTAGTTTAACAAATAACTGTCACTCTCTCTCCCCCTCTCTCTGAAACAGGTAGTTAACAAATAACTGTCACTCTTTCTCTCCCCCTCTCTCTGAAACAGGTAGTTAACAAATAACTGTAAGCGCTTTACCAGTTTCATCATAGGGTTTTGATGGGTTTTGCGACTGCACTTTCAAAGTTCTTGACATTTTCCGCATTGTCTGACCTTCATGTCTTCAAGTAATGATGGACTGTTGTTTCTCTTTGCTTATTTCAGCTGTTCTTGCCATAATATGGACTTGGTCTTTTACCAAATAGGGCTATCTTTTGTATACCACCCCTACAGTACCTTGTCACAACACAATTAATTGGCTCAAACTCATTAAGAAGGAAAGACATTTCAGAATTTAACTTTTAACAAGTCACACCTGTTATTTGAAATTCATTCCAGGTGTCTACCACATGAAGCTGGTTGAGAGAATGCCAAGCGTGTGCAAAGCTGTCAAGGCGAAGTGTGGATACTTTGAAGAATCTTAAATATATTGATTTGTTTAACACTTTTTGAGTTACTACATGATTCCATATGTGTTATTTCATAGTTTTGATGTCTTCACTATTATTCTACAATGTAGAAAATTGTAAAAATAAAGAAAAATCCTTGAATGAGTAGGTGTGTCCAAACTTTTGACTGGTACTGTAGGTAGGCCAGGAACTAGAGATAGAAAGAAAGAGTAGGACTGTTCTAAAGCCTTACCTCCATCTGTGCAGAAAGATTGATGCTAATCACCCCGTGCACTGCAACGCTGACCTTCCACGAGCTAGGTGTAAGGGCTGTCGTTCTCCTCATCCTCGGATGAGGAGAGGAGAGAAGGATCATCAGACCAAAATGCAGCATTAGGGAAATAAGCCATCTTTTATTTAACACGACGGCACACGAAAACAAACACTTTTACAAACTTACAAAACAAGAAAACGACGTAGACGAAAACCTGAACATGAACTTAACTAACTAACGTAAAACTCACGGACAGGAACAGACTACATCGAAAACGAACGAACAACCAAACAGTCCCGTATGGTGCAAACATAACACAAATACGGAAGACAATCACCCACAAACAAACAGTGAGAACACCCTACCTAAATATGACTCTCAATTAGAGGAAAACGAAAAACACCTGCCTCTAATTAAGAGCCATACCAGGCAACCCAAAACCAACATAGAAACAGAAAACATAGACTGCCCACCCAAAACACACGCCCTGACCATAAACACATACAGAAACAACAGAAAACAGGTCAGGACCGTTACAGAACCCCCCCCTCAAGGTGCGAACGCCGGGCGCACCAGCACAAAGTCCAGGGGAGGGTCTGGGTGGGCAGTTGACCACGGTGGTGGCTCAGGCTCTGGACGCTGTCCCCACACCACCATAGTCACTCCCCGCTTCTGTCTTCCCCTCCCAATGACCACCCTAAAACTAACATCCCCTAAATGAACGGCCAGCACCGGGAGAAGGGGCAGCACCGGGACAAGGGGCAGCACCGGGACAAGGGGCAGCACCGGGACAAGGGGCAGCACCGGGACAAGGGGCAGCACCGGGACAAGGGGCAGCACCGGGACAAGGGGCAGCACCGGGACAAGGGGCAGCACCAGGATAAGGGGCAGCACCGGTACAAGGGGCAGCACCGGTACAAGGGGCAGCACCGGTACAAGGGGCAGCACCGGTACAAGGGGCAGCACCGGTACAAGGGGCAGCACCGGTACAAGGGGCAGCACCGGTACAAGGGGCAGCACCGGTACAAGGGGCAGCACCGGGACAAGGGGCAGCACCGGGACAAGGGGCAGGTCCCGGCTGATAAACTCAGGCAGATCCTGACTGAACGGCTCTCGACGCTCATGGCTGGCTGACGGCTCTCGACGCTCATGGCTGGCTGACGGCTCTCGACGCTCATGGCTGGCTGACGGCTCTCGACGCTCATGGCTGGCTGACGGCTCTCGACGCTCATGGCTGGCTGACGGCTCTCGACGCTCATGGCTGGCTGACGGCTCTCGACGCTCATGGCTGGCTGACGGCTCTCGACGCTCATGGCTGGCTGACGGCTCTCGACGCTCATGGCTGGCTGACGGCTCTCGACGCTCATGGCAGGCTGACAGCTCTCGACGCTCATGGCAGGCTGACGGCTCTCGACGCTCATGGCAGGCTGACGGCTCTCGACGCTCATGGCAGGCTGACGGCTCTCGACGCTCATGGCAGGCTGACGGCTCTCGACGCTCATGGCTCTCTGACGGCTCCGGCTGCTCATGGCTCGCTGGCGGCTCTGGCAGATCCTGTCTGGTTGGCGGCTCTGGCAGATCCTGTCTGGTTGGCGGCTCTGGCAGATCCTGTCTGGTTGGCGGCTCTGGCAGATCCTGTCTGGTTGGCGGCTCTGGCAGATCCTGTCTGGCGGGCGGCTCTAGCGGCTCCTGTCTGGCGTGCGGCTCTAGCGGCTCCTATCTGGCAGACGGGCGGCTTAGCAGGCTCATGGCAGACGGGCGGCTTAGCAGGCTCATGGCAGACGGGCGGCTTTGCAGGCTCATTGCAGACGGATGGCTCAGACGGCGCTGGGGAGACGGATGGCTCAGATGGCGCTGGGGAGACGGATGGCTCAGATGGCGCTGGGGAGACGGATGACTCAGATGGCGCTGGTGAGACGGATGACTCAGATGGCGCTGGTGAGACGGATGGCTCTGGCCGGATACGGCGCACTGTAGACCTGGTGCGTGGTGCCGGAACTGGAGGCACCGGGCTAAGGATAAGCACCTTCCTACTAGTGCGGGGAGCAGGGACAGGGCACACTGTACTCTCAAAGCCCACTCTATACCTGATGCGAGGTTCCGGCACTGGTGACACCGGGCTGAGGACAAGCACATCAGGATTAGTAGGGGGAGAAGATACAGTGTGTACAGGGCTCTGGAGACGCACAGGAGGCTTAGTGCGTGGTGCCGGAACTGGAGGCACCGGGCTAGATACACGCACTACAGGGAGAGTGCGTGGAGGAGGAACAGGGCTCAGGAGACGCACTGGTAGCCTAGTGCGTAGTGTAGACACTGTAGGTACTAGGCTGGGGCGGGGAGGTGGCGCCAGAAATACCGGACCGTGGAGGCGTACTGGCACTCTTGAGCATTGAGCCTGCCCAACCTTACCTGGTTGAATACTCCCGGTCGCCCGACCAGTGCGGGGAGGTGGAATAACCCGCACCGGCCTATGTAGGCGAACCGGGGAAACCATGCGTAAGGCAGGTGCCATGTATGCCGGCCCGAGGAGACGCACTGGAGACCAGACGCGTTGAGCCGGCCTCATGACACCTGGGTCAATACCCAATCTAGCCCTACCAGTGCGGGGAGGTGGAATAACCCGCACTGGGCTATGCACTCGTACAGGAGACACCGTGCGCTCTACTGCGTAACACGGCGCCTGCCCGTACTCCCGCTCTCCACGGTAAGCCTGGGAAGTGGGCGCAGGTCTTCTACCTGCCCTTGGCCCACTACCTCTTAGCCCCCCCCAAGAAATTTTTGGGTAGTACTCACGGGCTTCTCAGGCTTCCAGCCACGTCTCCTTGCTGCCTCCTCATATCTCCGCCTCTCTGCCTTCGCTGCCTCCAGCTCAGCTTTAGGGCGGCGATATTCTCCTGGTTGAGTTCATGGTCCCTTTCCATCCAATATTTCCTCCCATGTCCATGAGTCCTGGTTTTCCTGTCCCTTACTCCGTTGAGTTTTCCCTTGCCGCTTGGTCCTAGCGTGGTGGGTGATTCTGTAAGGGCTGTCGTTCTCCTCATCCTCGGATGAGGAGAGGAGAGAAGGATCATCAGACCAAAATGCAGCATTAGGGAAATAAGCCATCTTTTATTTAACACGACGGCACACGAAAACAAACACTTTTACAAACTTACAAAACAAGAAAACGACGTAGACGAAAACCTGAACATGAACTTAACTAACTAACGTAAAACTCACGGACAGGAACAGACTACATCGAAAACGAACGAACAACCAAACAGTCCCGTATGGTGCAAACATAACACAAATACGGAAGACAATCACCCACAAACAAACAGTGAGAACACCCTACCTAAATATGACTCTCAATTAGAGGAAAACGAAAAACACCTGCCTCAAATTAAGAGCCATACCAGGCAACCCAAAACCAACATAGAAACAGAAAACATAGACTGCCCACCCAAAACACACGCCCTGACCATAAACACATACAGAAACAACAGAAAACAGGTCAGGACCGTTACACTAGGAATGAACAGGTATGAGTAATTAATAGGGATGAGAGGGGACGGAGGATATTAATAACTAATAAAACTAATTAACAGTCTAACCTAATAAATAAATAAACATAAATTGATATTGTGCAACACCTAGGTGTAATCTAAACAGTTAAATAGGTGTCACGGCCGTCGTCAGAAGGAGACCAAGGCGCAGCATGCGTACATTCTTTATTATAATAAGAATGAACACGGAACAAACTAACCAAAACAACAAAACGAACTGTGAAGCAAATATGAATAGTGCAGACAGGCAACTAAACATAGAACAAGAACCCACAAACACCAAAGGGAAAATGGCTACCTAAATATGATCCCCAATCAGAGACAACGATAAACAGCTGCCTTTGATTAGGAACCATATCAGGCCACCATAGACATACAAATCACCTACGAAAACCCTAGACATACAAAAAAACTAGACAATACAAAAATTAAAGTACCCACCCTAGTCACACTCTGACCTAACCAAAATATAAAGAAAACAGATATCTCTGGTCAGGGCGTGACAATAGGCAAGCTCACCTGTTTCAGAGAGAGGGAGAGAGAGTATCTGGGCTCTGTCTGCAGGTTCCTTACGAGCTGAATGAACGAGTCCATGCATGTTTGTATCAGATATCTTTACCTCTGAATAAAACTGCTTTTTATTATACGAATATCCACCCTGTCCAGAGTCTCTACTTCGTCTCAGTTCTCCAGTAAACTTGTGTCATCAACAAGAGTGACAGACAGAACTGGTTGCTGCTTATCAGTGGATATACTAAAATAACCACAACATATAAGAACAGGCAAACAGCAAATTGTTTATTTTGTGTGGCATTGCATCGTATGTCAACAATGTGATTTGGAGAATTTCTAGTTTATTTATGTGATCTGTTACCAACTCACCTCTGCACTTTGACGTCTTTTTTCCTGAACCACATGACAGGAGGCTATCCTACTCCCCAAGGCACTGCAGGGAGCAGGCGGCTATGAGCGTGTCCCAAGGATCTTAGCTCAGGATACCCTGCCCTAAAACCACTGAAATGAAAAATAGAACTTGGAAAGTGTGGCAAACTGTAGAGGTAGGATAATATTCATCACCTCATCTTCCTCTATCTTTCCCTCCCTCCATTCCTCCCCAATCCTAAATGTAACCATTAGTGGGGAAAATGCTAAACTCCCTCTCTGGTCAGCTGATTACCCACCTCCCCCAGGGTTGCCAAATTGTAACCCTAAAAGCGCCAACAAGGAGTACAAAATGTCATAATTTCAACCCCCCTTTTTTATACAGATTTGGGACCAGGCTACAACACATTAAATTACTATCCTGAATAATCCTAGCTAGCTGATCTGCTCATCAGTAATGTAGTGTAGTGTCATTAGCCTCATTACATGCTGACCAGACCGGCCACATCGCGTGCGTCGCAAAATACATTTAGAAATCCATGTTATTCAATTATTGCACCCACACTGCTTGTCTGCGCCAACGAGCGTCTGCGATGCCAAGGGCTAAAATAGAAGTTGTTCCTATTTCTGACACAGATCGCGCTGAAAGTCATCTCCTCATTGGTTTATAGAAGCAGGTACTCACGTGCCATCTCCTCATTGGTTATACCCACGTGGGTGATTGAAAGACGAACTTTGTTGCCGGTTGTCGTGGTAATACTATGAAAGTTTAGATGCGATCACCATATAAGTTCAAAGATGAAAAAGCCTGGAAGGAGGAGAGATGACTAGAAACGATTCGGTTGGTCGTTTTATGTGTGGATTAATTGTCGGAGTAGAGGTCCTTGTGCATTTCAGGTAAAATAACAACTCAATGTTTATATCCCAGGACACATGAGCTAGCAATAGCAAGCTAGTTAAATAGGACAAATTAACGTTAGCTAGCAAGTGCAAGCTATTTATATGAAATGACACAATCTACCTGTGGTACTGTACACTAAAACCTCTTTCTATGCAGTGCAACTGCCTGCTGAGATTTGCCTTATCACCACAACTCCATCTCACTACAGCTCCGTCTCACTACTGCCCTCTTTATTCCCTATTGATGCTGGGTGCCACCATCTCACAGAGAAATCTGGTCATGTTGATAACACTCCACTAGAGAGCACACTTTACCTGTACAAGATATATTGAACTATTGGAAGAGCAGTATCTGAAGTAACCACCGTAGTGACATACCTGTTTAAAGGACAGATGAGGCCACTGATGTCAGAGCTAACTGCATTCTATTAATTATAACGTCAACTGAACAATACAATACATGGGGGTCGTAAACATGCCTCAGGGTCAAACACTGTAACAATAATGTTTCACGTCACTGACATATGTTTTCATGTACGGACATAACATTTCTTCCCCTCCTCCTCACAGGAACCCAGGTGTGAAACTCAGTGTGGAAGTCACACAGGTGCTCAGGCCTGCTATGAGTATAGACTGGCCGGGCTGAGGCCTGGTAAGGGTTCGGACTGGACGGGGCTGGTCAGCACAGGAGGCTGGTGAGGTGAGGATGGCTCAGACCAAATGGCTGGAATGGAGTGAATTTAATGGAAGTAATGTGTTTAATGTGTTTGATACCATTCCATTTATTTCATTCCAGCCATTACTTTGAGACCGTTCTCTCCAATTAAGGTGCTGTCAGCCACATGTGGGCTGCAGGGTTGGGCCTGTTAACCCCTAACCCTGGAGGTGCCTCAGTAGCTGAAGCTCACGCCCCAACATGAATCCACTGGACTAGGGAGACCCCTGTGGTGGAGAGCTGCTGCGTGGCATGGCAGAAGTGCTTAGAGCAGGCTGATGGCGAATGTGCACCCTTGTGCAAGTTTTTTTGAGTGTCTGGTTCTTGAGCGTCTGATTAAACCGCTCTACCCAGCTCTGTCCCTGGGGGTGGTAGAATTCTGGGCGAATGTGGCGGATCCCTTTCCCTTTCAGGTAGGAGAATAGCTCATTAAACATGGTCTTGGGTAGGTCTTGGGTAGGCCCCAACTGCCAGTATTTATTATCTACACAGTATTTTTTTATTTTTAGTGTACAGATTAGCATACTGAATACTGAATGAATAAAACATCATACCGTGCACTTTTTAAGGTGAATAAATAAATTAAAGTGATTTATAAAGTTACTAAATAAGTCATGGTTTTGGGGCTTTGACAGGATGAAATAGTATTCTTATGTTCCTCCACTATAGTAGCTGCCACCACAGCTTTTTCACTCCTTTGGACTTGTAATTTAAACGTAGACACTTTCCCCATTGTATTATGGATTTTCCTACATTTGTATAGCTCTTTGTTGAGTAAAAAGAGCAGTAAATGTGTGAGTATCCATAATGTTATGTCTGAGGGTGACCAATGGGACACTAACCTCATTACAGGCCTCTTAAAGTAACACGTCCGTAAGCTCCAAATCTCTTTAATACAATGCCCATTAGAAAGTGCTGAGCGAAGCTCTCTTCTAGCCACTAAGATGGTCTAGATCTTCTGTACAAGTCTACTCTCTACGTTCCCCTCATTTCCCCTAGTTTGATTAGTTTTACATTGATAATCAAAGAATACACAAACAGCATTACTGCAGAAGACTACCTCTCACATGATCATTATGATTTATTTAGCTTACAATAGAACAGAAGATATGCAGAATGTAACATCTCTTGATGTTCTCTTGAATAAACTTTTAAGGCTGTAAAAGGAATACATGTGAATATTCTTTTGATTGACATGTTTGTAGTATGGTTGGGAGGAAGTAATCCTCTCTCCCGCACACACACACACACACATACATGCACACGCACGGTCTTAAAGTCTTAGTCACACAATAAGCATCACCTATAATACTGCAACATAAGCACAAGTACTCAATGAATGACCTGTGAATTACATGTAACTTTATGTTGCTACAATTAATAATGTTTTATGAAAATAATATTTTACATTATTTTGATAAAAATGTATAAATATTGCTATACCTAATATGAATACATATATTCATTTCATGTACAATTATGTAATACGTTCACAATGAGGAACTTTACACGTCTAAGACCATTATCTATAAAAACACATTTCAATCACCATGTAACGATACTCTAAATCCTCCTCCTCCTCAGACGAGGAGAGGAGAGAGGGATCTGAAGACCAATATGCAGCGAGGTATGATGACATGATTTATTGATTTAAACAAGACACGACATAGACAGAAAACGAACTATACTTGAATAACTACAAAACAACAAACGACGTAGACGCACCTGAACATAAGAACTTACGTATAACGAAGAACGCATGAAAACAGGAACAGACTACATAAACCGAACAAACAAAACCGAAACAGTCCCATGTGGCGTAACATCACACAGACACAGGAGACAACCACCCACAAACAAACAGTGTGAAAACACCTACCTTAATATGGCTCTCAATCAGAGGAAATGAAAACCACCTGCCTCTAATTGAGAGCCATATCAGGTCACCCTTAAACCAACATAGAAACAGAAAACATAGACTGCCCACCCAAACTCACGTCCTGACCAGCTAACACATACACAAACTAACAGAAAACAGGGCAGGAACGTGACACACCATATAGTATTTCCTGGTGGTGCAGCTATTCTACTTTGTGCCTATGTATTACCATAGCTTAAAGTGTTTCTTATCGTCACTTATAACAAACCATCTGTTTTCCCACAGCACTCCGTCTCTTCACTCTTTTATGCTTGGAGTATGAAGCTTCAAACATGTCTCTAAAATATATTGAATATATCTTCAAAAAACAGACTGTAAATGTAACAAAGTGTTTAAAAGTTGTATGTAAATGACTAACTCAGTTCTGGGTATGTGGATGAGGCCGAGGTGTGTAACAGCCAATGCAGCGTTTCAGATTAAGCCATCATCTCCTGATAGGTATGAGCAGGTGTAACCTTAATAACTTGATGAGTGGCCAGTTATGTTTGCAGTGGTGGCTGGATTATATATTAACAGTGGCCTAAATTACATTGTGCTGACTGATTTGGAAAGTGATCATCTAACACCTTAAGATGTGCCTATAAAATCAGGACCCTGACTTCCTGGGTGCATTTGTAGAAAGGACCCTTTCCATCTCTCTTTCTGTACAGCCGGAACACCATCTGAAGAAGGGCTGAACGCCACCGCAAGACCGCAACCATGAACGGCACAGAGGGACCAGATTTCTACGTCCCTATGTCCAATGCTACTGGCATTGTTAGGAACCCTTATGAATACCCCCAGTACTACCTTGTCAGCCCAGCGGCGTACTCACTCATGGCTGCCTACATGTTCTTCCTCATCCTCACCGGCTTCCCCATCAACTTCCTCACACTCTACGTCACCATCGAGCACAAAAAGCTGAGGACCGCCCTGAACTACATCCTGCTCAACCTGGCTGTGGCCGATCTCTTCATGGTAATCGGCGGTTTCACCACTACGATGTATACCTCCATGCATGGCTATTTCGTCTTTGGAAGAACGGGCTGCAACATCGAGGGATTCTTTGCTACCCATGGTGGTGAGATTGCCCTGTGGTCCCTGGTCGTCCTGGCTGTCGAGAGGTGGTTGGTCGTCTGCAAACCTATTAGCAACTTCCGCTTCAGTGAGACCCATGCCATCATGGGCGTGGCCTTTACCTGGGTCATGGCTTCTGCTTGCTCCGTGCCCCCTCTGCTCGGCTGGTCCCGCTATATCCCCGAAGGCATGCAGTGCTCATGTGGAATTGACTACTACACACGCGCCCCCGAGATCAACAACGAGTCCTTTGTCATCTACATGTTCATTGTCCACTTTTTGATTCCCCTGATAGTCATCAGCTTCTGCTACGGCAACCTGCTCTGCGCTGTCAAGGCAGCAGCTGCTGCCCAGCAGGAATCTGAGACCACCCAGAGGGCTGAGAGGGAAGTGACCCGCATGGTCATCATGATGGTCGTCTCCTTCCTAGTGTGCTGGGTGCCCTACGCCAGCGTGGCCTGGTATATCTTCTGCAACCAGGGATCAGAGTTCGGCCCCGTCTTCATGACAATTCCGGCATTCTTTGCCAAGAGTTCGTCCCTGTACAACCCTCTCATCTACGTGTTGATGAACAAGCAGTTCCGCAACTGCATGATCACCACCATATGCTGTGGGAAGAACCCCTTCGAGGAGGAGGATGGAGCCTCCACCACTGCCTCCAAGACCGAGGCCTCTTCCGTGTCCTCCAGCTCCGTGGCTCCTGCATAAACGGGCCCCCAACGTGGGCCCTGCGATCCAGCGTCCACAAAGAAGACTTCTGCTCCCGGAAACGACAAAGGCTCACGTCTACAGAAATAACTCTTGTATTTTTACAAACCAGTTGGTTCAACCTAAAGACAGTTGCAGATGGGCAGCCCACAACAAAGTTGTTTATGTATATGTAAAGAGAGTCTAACGTAACAATGTGCAGGGATGGAATTGGAAAATAATCACTCTGGGAATTAACCAATGTAAAATGTTCAGATTCTGTATTTTTACATGTCCAAATCACTTTGGGAACTCTGTTCCCACTCATTCCCTCCCAATTCCACCCCTGTCGATGTGCAAGATGTTTTGTCTTTCTCGAGACAGGAAAGGAAAATATCTTAAATCTTTTACAGTTGGATTCTATATGTTACTGGCTTATTTGTGAATGTAGAGACATGTAATCAAGGCAACGTAATAAATCGCACTTTGCAAAAGACAATTACTGTTCATGTTGTACTTACTATCAGGGTGAAAAGGTTGCAACTAAAGTAGTATGTTTAATTAAGTGAGTCAATGTGAATCACCTGTTCAGAATGCACTATATTTAATTTGGTACTAACACAGGTTTTACAACCAGCACAAAGGCCTCTTAAATGCAATACATGAAATATAAAATAGTTCAACATATAGACATGTTGTGTACAGTCAGGACCTGGGTTCAAAAACGATTTCAGGTATTTCAATTTCTTTTTAATGCATTTTAAAGCAAGTATTCAGATAACGTTGGAAAGTATTTTAAATACTCAAATACACTGACTCAAATATACTCCAATGCATTTAGCCCAGGTATTAGAAAATAGTATTGAAAATACTCAAATACACATTCTTAAAAAAAAAAGGTTTTAAAATACTTATATGTATTTGAATCGAGGTCTGGTGTTCTCATAGCTTTGATAAAGGTGTTAAGACGGAACAGTTGTCTAAGGTCAATCATGGGTCACCTTGTACTGTGTATGTAATGCTAATTATAAGGGTTTATGACATGAATAAGCATAGCTATGTATGACTCAATACATACATGAAGATGCAGACATGACTATAGCTTCTGATTTACAGTAATCACCCACAAGGTTGATGAGGTGAAAGACATAATTGGATCAAGTGCAGTCAATCTTGTCAATCTTCTCTCTCTCTCTCTCTCTCTCTCTCTCTCTCTCTCTCTCTCTCTCTCTCTCTCTCTCTCTCTCTCTCTCTCTCCCTCTCTCTCTCTCTCTCTCTCTCTCTCTCTCTCTCTCTCTCTCTCTCTCTCTCTCTCTCTCTCTCTCTCTCTCTCTCTCTCTCTCTCTCTCTCTCTCTCTCTCTCTCTCTCTCTCTCTCTTCTCTCTCTCTCTCTCTCTCTCTCTCTCTCTCTCTCTCTCTCTCTCTCCTCTCTCTCTCTCTCTCTCTCTCTCTCTCTCTCTCTCTCTGAAAAGATGATAGGTTGCCTATTATTGCCCATGACTGGTAATGTATAGCATCAGGTATAGTATGCTCTAGATTTACTGCAGCTTACAGATACTGAATCAGTTTCATCATGTCCATGTCTTTTCCCCTCCGTGTAAAGACTGTGGTTTAAGCTGTACCTACATGTCATGTGATAAATGATAGAAACTCAGGGAGTGACGTGAGATTTCTCCTCCTCAGTGCTCGGTTGTGCAGAAATATCTGTCAGGCTGGAGCAAAACAAACACCTCGAGAACTCTCTCATAATGACCTTTGTTATGTAGCTATAGCAACCCTTATACCATCGGATCTCTGGCTGAATACTGATACGCTCATTCGACAAGCGATCTGCTCCAATCCAGCTCCAGCAGAGACAGGCTGAGGGAAACAACAACACATCAATCACTGGCGCAGACCAGATTAGGGGCGGGGCTGAAGACAGGCAGGGAGGAGTGGGAGCATTACACCTCATGATTTCCAGTTTCCAGTCTTTGCCTTCATCAATTCAGAAATTCTCTAACTGCTTGCTCAGACAGGAACTTGACATATACACACTAATAAATGAATCTCATCAATATTCTGCTGACTCAATAGTATTTTTTATTTTTTTTACTGCCTCTGAGGTGAGTTTTTCTGCCTCAGAAGAGTGGCTGTCAACTTGGCTTCTGTCATTACAGCACTTACAAAATATTTTTTGGTGTGTTTCCATGACAACTGCCTATCAACGTCAACTTGCTAGCACCCATCTCCTCTAAGGTAGTTGTAAATTATATCATCGTCACATGGAATAGGGATGCCTGCAACATCAATACCTCCCTGGGAAGGTAACAAAGGTTGCAGAGGCTTGGAGAAGGATCACTTGGTGAGTGCAAAGAACTCTTTAATTCACATCTAACAATTTTCTCCCCCCATATAGATGGAAGAAAGAAAAACATCCATTATTCAGAAGTTAAAGCTGTAAGTCAGTCAGATTCTGTGATGACTCAGTGCTGTGCGTGCTCCCACACATCACCTCGGATTAGACAAAGATTTTTTCAACAACAAACAAGACTCACATGATATTCTCCAAACACCCGGCAGGGCCGACATCCCAGTTATTCGCAAGAGGAAGCGACGCAGGTACAGAGGATGAAGAGCCGGATGCCTCGTCAGGACCCGCAGAAGGCGAGTAGGAAAGCTGCCGTTACCGTCATCATCATTAGACAATAAACTAGACGAGGTACGATCACGAATATCCTACCAATGGGACATCAAAAACTGTAATATCTTATGTTTCACGGAATCGTGGCTGAATGATGACATGGATATTCAGCTAGCGGGATATACGCTGCACCGGCTAGATAGAACAGCACACTCCGGTAAGATGAGGGGGAGGGGCGGTCTATGTATATTTGTAAACAACCAAGGAAGTCTCTAGATTTTGCTCGCCTGAAGTAGAGTATATTGTGATAAATTGCAGGCCACACTACTTGGCTAGAGAGTACTCAGCTATACTTTCGTGGCTGTTTATTTACCACCACAAACAGATGCTGGCACTAAGACCACACTCAGTCAGCTGTATAAGGAAATAAGCAAACAGGAAACCACTCAGCCAGAGGCGGCGCGCCTAGTTGCCGGAGACTTTAATGCAGGGAAATTAAATCAGTTCTACCAAATCTCTATCAACATGTTAAAAATGCAACCAGAGGGAAAACAATTCTAGATCACCTGTACTCCACACACAGAGACGTGTACAACGCTCTCCCTCGCCCTCCATTTGGTAAATCCGACCACAACTCTATCCTCCTGATTCCTGCTTACAGGCAAAAATTAAAGCAGGAAGCACAAGTGACTCGGTCTATAAAAAAAGTGGTCAGATGAAGCAGATGCTAAACTACAGGACTGTTTTGCTATCACAGACTGTAACATGTTCCGGGATTCTTCCGATGGCATTGAGGAGTACACCACATCAGTCACTGGCTTTATCAATAAGTGCATTGAGGACGTCGTCCCCACAGTGACTGTACATACATACCCCAACCAGAAGCCAATGCTTACATGAAACATTTGCACTGAGCTAAAGGGTAGAGCTGCCGCTTTCAAGGTGCGGGACTCTAACCCGGAAGCTTACAAGAAATCCCGCTATGCCCTGTGACGAACCATCAAACAGGCAAAGCGTCAATACAGGGCTAAGATTGAATCATACTACACCGGCTCCGACGCTCATCGGATGTGGCAGGACTTGCAAACTATTACAGACTACAAAGGGAAGCACAGCCGCGAGCTGCCCAGTGACACTAGCCTACCAGACGAGCTAAATTGCATCTATGCTCGCTTAGAGGCAAGCAACACTGAGGCATGCATGAGAGCATCAGCTGTTCCGGACGACTGTGTGATCACGCTCTCCGTAGCCAACGTGAGTAAAACCTTTAAACAGGTTAACATACACAAGGCTGCAGGGCCAGACGGATTACCAGGACGTGTGCTCCGTCCATGTGCTGACCAACTGGCAGGTGTGTTCACTGACATTTTCAACATGTCCCTGATTGAGTCTGTAATACCAACATGTTTCAAGCAGACCACCATAGTCCCTGTGCCCAAGAACACAAAGGCAACCAGCCTAAATGACTACAGACCCGTAGCACTCACGTCCGTAGCCATGAAGTGCTTTGAAAGGCTGGTAATTGCTCACATCAACACCATTATCCCAGAAACCCTAGACCCACTCCAATTTGCATACCGCCCAAACAGATCCACAGATGATGCAATCTCTATTGCACTCCACACTGCCCTTTCCCACCTGGACAAAAGGAACACCTATGTCAGAATTATATTCATTGACTACAGCTCAGCGTTCAACAACATAGTACCCTCAAAGCTCATCACTAAGCTAAGGAACCTGGGACTAAACACCTCCCTCTGCAATTGGATCCTGGACTTCCTGACGGGCCCCCAGGTGGTGAGGGTAGGTAGCAACACATCTGCCACGCTGATCCTCAACACTGGAGCTCCCCAGGGGTGCATGCTCAGTCCCCTCCTGTACTCCCTGTTCACCCACGACTGCATGGCCAGGCACGACTCCAACACCATCATTAAGTTTGCAGACGACACAACAGTCTGATCACCGACAACGACGAGACAGCCTATAGGGAGGAAGTCAGAGACCTGGCCGGGTGGTGCCAGAATAACAACCTATCCCTCAACGTAACCAAGACTAAGGAGATGATTGTGGACTACAGGAAAAGGAACACCAAGCACGCCCCCATTCTCATCGATGGGGCTGTAGTGGAGCAGGTTGAGAGCTTCAAGTTCCTTGGTGTCCACATCAACAACAAAGTAGAATGGTCCAAACACACCAAGACAGTTGTGAAGAGGGCACGACAAAGCCTATTCCCCCTCTGGAAACTAAAAAGATTTGGCATGGGTCCTGAGATCCTCAAAAGGTTCTACATCTGCAACCTCGAGAGCATCCTGACAGGTTGCATCACTGCCTAGTACGGCAATTGGTTGGCCTCCGACCACAATGCACTTCAGAGGGTAGTGCGTACGGCCCAGTACATCACTGGGGCAAAGCTGCCTGCCATCCAGGACCTTTACACCAGGCGGTGTCAGAGGAAGGCCCAAAAATTGTCAAGGACCCCAGCCACCCCATCCATAGACTGTTCTCTCTACTACTGCATGGCAAGCGGTACCGGAGTGCCAAGTCTAGGACAAAAAGGCTTCTCAACAGTTTTTACCCCCAAGCCATAAGACTCCTGAACAGGTAACCAAACGGACTATTTGCATTGTGTGCCCTCCCCCCAACTCCTCTTTTACGCTTCTGCTACTCTCTGTTCATCATATATGCATAGTCACTTTAACCATACCTACATGTACATACTACCTCAATATGCCTGACTAACCGGTGTCTGTATATAGCCTTGCTACTGTTATTTTTAAACGTCTTTTTACTGTTGTTTTATTTCTTTACTTACCTACACACGCACGCACGCACACACGCACACACACCTTTTTTTTCTCGCACTATTGGTTAGAGCCTGTAAGTAAGCATTTCACTGTAAGGTCTACACCTGTTTTATTCGGCGCACGTGACAAATAAACTTTGATTGGATTTGACCTTCAGCTTGATCCATTCTCCAATGTCAACAGGCAGACTGTCTGGGTCGCCCTGTTCTGGAACTTCCTGTGCTTTCCTGTATTGGGAATACAAATACTAACAGCATGGGTTAGTTCCTTCATATATTTTCTCACATCACCATCCAGTGCAGTCAGGTCAGTCAGTGTTGGAGTCATTGGTCTGTGTAAAGGAACGTTCGGCCAGTTAAGAGCTCATGTGGGCTAAGCCCTGTTCCGCGGTTTATACTATTGCACATTTTCATCAAGACTAAGGGGAGACATTCTACCTAAGACTTCCCTGTGGAGTGGCATGCTTTGGCAAGCTCCCCTTTTATGGTTTAATTAGCCTTCTCAGTGAATCCCATTACTTGCGCTGGAAATTTCCCTGGTTTCAGGGGGGTACCCTTACCAATGTTGTATTGCATGCATGTAGTACATTTATACACATGTGTTTTGCAAATTTCAATCAGATTTGGACAAAACCAGGTGTCAGATATTAGTCTTACCATCTCCCACCCCGTGGGCCAAGCGACACACAGAGGAGACGAGAGGCAGAGGCAGAACTGTTCTGCCAGAGTGTGATTGCCTCCACAGGTCACCAGGGCCTCTGGAGCAGCCTCCAGACTCCCACAAAGGGTGATTAAGTGCATCCACAGCCTGGTGCATCCACAGCCAGTGATTTCAGACATACACCGGGAGGCAAGCAGAACAGCATGAGTACGGCGTCGGGAAGCAGCATTCTTAGCAGCAGCATCAGCAGCTGTATTACCTATAATAATGCTGTCAGTGTTGCCTGTGTGGGCTCGGACCTTAAGAGTAGCCAACTGTGCTGGAAGCAACATGGCTTCAAGCAGGGCTTCAAAAAGTTCCTGCCTTTCCAAACCCCTATCCAAGACAGGCAAGCCACCATTGGAAGTTCCCTCTGCCAGCATTCCCTCTCCATTGACCTCTTCCTCTTTGCTGCCAGGGTGGCTGATGCTGTGGTTGGTGAGGGCACATGTTTCTCATATGTCATTCCGCAATTCCAGCACACCAGCGGTTGTCTCAGTGTTGGTAGGTATGGTTGTGGGTTCTCATATGGTTGAGGAGGGAACTGAGCTGCAGGTGCTTGGGTAAACTGTGAAGCAGGTGGTGGAGGAGGCTGTGGTGGTTGTTGCTGCTGGGTGGCAGGAGGTACAGCCACCATCAGGTTGCTGGTCTTTCCTTTGTCCAGCTGAGCTACCTTTCTTGCTCTTTCCTCAGTCTTCCTCTTTTTCCAGGCTCTGCAGTAGTGTCTAATGTGGTCCTTCTTATTTGGGCCTTCAAATCTCTCTGTGGTTTCTCTTTGCCATTCTGTCTTCATCTTATCCATCTAGTCGAGGATATCATCATCTTCAGTGAAGAGCAGTTCACCCGGTCTTGCAACATCTCTGGTGGTGGGAAACTTTCCCTCAACTGTCGGTAGAGTGCTTGTCTGAAATGGGTGAAGGGCAGAGCCACTCTCGTGTTCAGTGAATTATTCACATTCTCTCCTCTCTCTTCTTCTCCTCCCAGTGTCTCCTGTTTGTTCAGTTTTCAGTTTTTCTTTATATTCTGTTCTCGGTTGTATCAGTTCTTCTTCCTCTCTTCTGTTCTCTCCATTCACTGTGTGATTACCACTTAGACTTTGCTCTTTATCTTCATCATTACCACCTCATCTGATAACCTCAACAGCGTTATCCATTTCTCTCTGTGCTTTCTTTTATTGAGCTGCCATGAGGTCCTTTGCCATGGTAACTCTAGGATAGAGAGGTGTTGATTGAGTCTTGGCATCATTCCATATATCTCCTAGTTCTTGATACATTCTAATCGGTGGTGGGGAAGAATTATCTCCTGGAGCTACTAGTTCGTTTGGGAGTAGTGGATAAATTCCTTTAAACCTATCCCCGCAGTAGGGAGGGGGTGGTGGAGCATATGGTGGGGCGCTGCATTCTAGAGGAAACTTCTTTGTCTTGACGGAGGCAGGGTCTTTGATCTTTTTCAATTCCTTTTTCAAACAGGTAGCTTTCTGTTGAGTCCAGAATAGGTTACCCTTAGTTTTTAACATTGACAAAGCAGTCATAGAAAACAGGGTGGATATTTTTCATTTTTTTCTTTCCCTTGGTCTTATTTTCCTGTCTTCTTTCCACAATGTCCTGCATATGTTGATATTTGGTTTTATAAATGACCCATCCGTAGGCCATCTATATTCAGTGGCGTTTTTAGTCCAATCATGCCTTTTCCTGAAAACCCAGGTTAATAACTTCTCTGCGCTACGGATACTGGTAGCGGGTTTAAATTCAACAACATACGGTGATCGCCACATAAATAGTCATATTAAACATTCCTGAAAATACAAGTGTCTCACATGCTTCAAAAGCCTAGAATCTCGCTAATCCAACTGCGTTGTCAGATTTAAAAAAGGATTTACTGCGAAAGAATACGATGCGATTATCTGAGCACAGAGCCCCATACCAAAATACAATTTCAACCAGCACAGGCGTAACAAAATCACAGATTTCAATGAAATGAATCGTTTACCTTTGAAGATCTTGCTCTGTTTGCAATCCCAAGGCTCATTGTTACACAATGAATGGTCTTTTGTTCGGTTAAATCCATTTTTATAGCCTAACACGAAACATTTTGTGAACGCTTATCTCGTTGAATTCCGTGTCATTCAATTTTTGACGAAACATTCGACGTAACTACACAGACTAAACGTGACTTTATCCAGTCATGTTTGGTTTCATTGCAATCAACTGTTTGTTTGTAACACAACCAAACTTGATGGGTCATTTCGCGGGACGTATTGACCCAAAGAAACCGATTGGAAGACAACAAGTAATGACCTCATTGTGCACCAATTATATGACCGCTGTTTTGTTGATTGACTGTATTTTAACCCAATGACCACTGATTGTCTTGAAATCTAGCTGGGTAGATAGCCAATGAGCAGAGGTAAACGGCAATATGTAATGGTTCTGTGTTGGAAGACCAACCCATATAGTAAACTCCGGCGTAAAGACGGTCTATCGCCATTGAAGATTCATACTGGTAGGAGCCAAGCTTGTTACGCACAGCACTATTTCGGTAACGAGCATCTTCAGCTGTTTATATATCGAACATCATGGCCAATAAAACAGGGAAAGCTAAATCTAAGACTAGATATACGAATGTAGACAGAATTATAGAGGAAATTGATCGTGAAGTGAAACATATACTTTTGGAAGACGACTCAGTTAGCGACCATGACTCAAATGGAAGGAGAGGAACGGGGAGCACATTGTTTTGGACTGGTAAGTTCTTCTCATGCTAATGCCGTTGTTTGAAATTAATAATATAAAATATTATTTGTGATTGTTTTTACATTTTATTTGCAATATATAAAAATGTAATGAAATGTGTAAAGTACACATTGGCTATACTTCCTCCAGCGGCATGCTTCCTCAACTCAGTCTACATATTATGGATTAGAGGAAGCATGGTCGAGGTGCGTGTCTGCCGCTCCACCCCACCCCCACATGAAATAGCCTATTTGAGGCAGGCCCACAACAATGGCCAAAGTGAAATGGAAGAGCACTTTATGTTCCCTGTACTCTATATATCTGTTTATTATACCTGTTGATACAGGGCTCATATGTGAAACTATTCTAACTGAACATTTTCTTTCACAGTGACACTGACTCCGACTGGGAGCCCCCAGTGCCAACGTGTCCATCCCCCTCTGAAAGCTGGTTCATCCAGCAGGACCCCTGGTGTCTCTGGCTCCACACCTCCCGGGCCACTGTGATTATTAGTGTCTGACCCTGCTGGTCATCTATGAACGTTTGAAAATCTGTTCTGTTATAATCTCCACCCGGCACAGCCAGAAGAGGACTGGCCACCCCTCATAGCCTGGTTCCTCTCTAGGTTTCTTCCTAGGTTTTGGCCTTTTTAGAGAGTTTTTCCTAGCCACCGTGCTTCTACACCTGCATTGCTTGCTGTTTGGGGTTTTAGGCTGGGTTTCTGTACAGCACTTTGAGATATCAGCTGATGTAAGAAGGGCTATATAAATAGATTTGAATTGATAGAGGACTGAGGGTCTTATTGAAAGTGTGTAAATAGTTACCCATGTTATTTTGTAAATGTATATATATAAAAAAAAAAAAAAAAAAATCCCAATTTTTTTCCCCCTCAATTTTTTTTGTGTGTGTGTTAGAATACCATTTTGGTATTTTGCATATAGTTATTTGCTTTAAAATGTATACCTTCACCAATTTGGCCACTTGGGTACATTTGGGCTACTTGTGTGGGACACCTGGGTGACTTCATGATAAATGTCATGTAGCACACTCATTTTGGAAGTTATCATTCTGACACTTTGCACAAGTACTGTTCCCTCTTATGTTTTTCACTGAAATTGTCCCCATATTCATATCTGAATGTTTTGTTTTATCTTGTTCATTTTAAAATGATGATACAACAATTAAAAAGAAAAAACGTATGTTTTTTTCATTGTATTATCTAAACCAGATCTATTGTGTTATATTCTCCTACATTCAATTCACATTTACACAAATTTCAGAGTGTTTTCTTTCAAATGGTACCAAGAATATGCATATCCTTGCTTCTGGGCCTGAGCTAGAGGCAGTTAGAGTTGGGTATGTCTTCAGGCGGAATTTGAAAGAAGGGGGGTGGGGGGTAGCTGTAAGAGGTTATTAAGGTCCCACCATCCAGTCATATCACACAGAAGACATGATATATTGAACAATTAAAAAAGACATAGAACAATTACAGAATACCTTATCAGAATAATCTCAACAATTGGTGTTTATACTTGGAATTTCGCCCTAAGTCCTATCACCAAGTCTCACAATCATCATAACAATGGGTTTGTATACTTGAATTTCGCCCTAAACCTATCACCAAGTCTCACAATCATCATAACAATGGGTTTGTATACTTGAATTTCGCCCTAAACCTATCACCAAGTCTCACAATAATAAACATTTAACCCAGGAATGTATAACCCATTTCCACCTAGGTGGTCTGTGCTTCCTCCCACGGATTGTGTAACAATCATTTCACACTTTCAATTATTCTGCTATGACAAAGAAATTTAGGTTCAGATAAATTTAACAACGAGGCGCCACTTACTTGCCAGAATGACTCATTAACAATGTGCTATAGCCAACTACAGACATTAGATATAACAGGTGTCTGCTTACCTTTATAATGTTGTAGCGCTTGACGTGGATCAATGGTCAGTCCAGCGAAGTGGTCACTCGCTCCTGGCAAGCTCGCCAAAATGTTAGTCAATTTCTTCAACAAATGATCAGGTCTATATAATTACCAAACATACATTAGTAATGGAAAGGAAACACAGACTCTTTAAATATTAAAATACTCCTTTTAGTAATACAATTGTAGGCAGAAGTTGGTATAGAGTACAGTAGAACAGTATATGATAGTTCTCCCCAAGTTCTGAAAAATGCCTAAGACATCCTGTAACTCATATAGCCTCTCCAATCCCTCTTACGTAACTTTCCCAAGCAACAACATTTTTTAAAATCTAACCCCCCCCCCCCCCCCCCCCCCCCCCCCCTGACAGCGAGAACTCAGCAAGTAAAAACTCAGAAGTGGGTTTGACCGAAACTTGACCTTTCATCACAAGTATAGAGCCATAACGATGTGAACGAGTGTAAGCATCTTCTGACAGGGGGCTGGTTTCATCAGGTCTGTGGCAGCCTTGTGTTCTCAGAAAACCAGATGACCACGGTGGGATCCAGACAGGAGGAGTCTGAACGTAGACGCCTTCTGATAGTGTCTGAAGGTCACAACACTGAACAACAGGTTTTAACACACACACACAGAGGTCTCCTGAAGAGGAGACCTTACAGTTTATCATAACAATGTATGAACACTTTAAAAGGTATAAGTTCTTAGTTAAACCTTCTTCACACTTCACATTCTTCAAATGGAAAAAGACATATTGTGTGTGTTACAAAACCAACCAGGGAATATACTGTAGCATAGCTGAAAGCCTATCAGGGTTGCTTGTTAACAGCTGTGGGTACCCATTCAGTATGTGCTACTGTAGCAGGCAGTTTACTGACATTGTCGATGTTGTCATGATCGCAGCATATTTCCCATTAACAAGTAGATTAATTTCACTTCTGTGATGTACATACCAAATTATTCTGTCAGCGGGTAATAGGGAGATATTGATATGAATGGATATGCAGTTAGATATTCCTTTTTTATTTACTTAAACCTTTGCTAGTCAGAGAAATCTGAAATGTCAGATAGACACTGTTAAAAGCAAGGAAGCTAGACAATATTTTTTTTTGCAGATATCCTGTTACTAAAGCAGTGCGCTTACTACCTTGGTGAATAATAAATCAATCTGAAAATGCTGCACTCCAAAGGGACTCTACAATGTCAATCATATCAATAGGAATCTCCTGAGAATATAATTGCAAGCCACTGTGGAGAAAAATCCTTTTGAATTTGTATGGAAAACTTTATTTGATAATAAAAATAGCATTCACAGACTTCTTTTTGATAGCTACATATACATTGTGATCCATCTCAAGGAAAGAAGCTTTACTGGTTAAGTCCACATCTACTTGTACTTAGACTAATGTTATGTATAGCTTCATGGGTTAAATAAAGCTATGAACAATGTAGTATTTATATATGCATAGTGTTTTATAAAAAAAGATTGGCCCATATACATGTAATGCTTTTATCAACACAGAGATAGCATTATGTCTGGAGCACATTGCAATAATGCTTAAAGAACACAGACTGCATACAAGTGCTTTATAATAAAAAGGCAGGCTAACCATCGAGAGATATTCAAACCAACAAACAGCTTCTGATTGACCAAATAAAGTCGTCCATTTTTAGAATGTCTTTACATACCTGATTCAGAGTACATTAACATATTTCCCATGAATCATCAAGTCCATTTCAGAAATATAAACACTATCACATTCCTCACTGCAGAGGTTTCCCATAAATTTCTCTTTTGTACAAGAAAAAGGCAACATTTTATTCCTCAATGGGTTCCTATTAGTAACATTGAAATTCTGTACAGGTGGTGGCCGGCAGGTTAACGTCTTTAAATGTTTTCTTTTTTTTGTTTGTATTTATTTTTTACAGTACCATGGCAACAACAGTGATAAAACAATGCATTTGTTGTGGATTTTCCTATATCTTTTTAGCCGTTTAGTGAAACATAAAACAGAGAATACACACGGTTAAAGCAGCAGTCAGACTCCAGTGGTGTGACAGCATGGCTCAGCATGGCAGATAGGCCCACTTCTGTACTGGAACTTTTCATCCGTTATCATCGCAACAACGTCCCTTACATTATTACATCATCACCTAATTTCCTTGGGCAGGGAGAGGAAGAGAGGAACTTGAGAAATACTTCCATATCACCTGCATAGGATCAATGGGCCGTTGATCAATATCTGCTATATTTTTCACAAGGGAAAGTTCTCCTGAAACAGGGGGATCAAATAAGCAGCCTACATTTGTAGGATCAAGTCATTATAGGACTGTGGTTACTTTAAAACCACTTGACCTCTCGGTCAACCTCTCCATGCTGCGTATAACTGTGAAGTAGGTTTTATGTTACAGGCTCCTGTCAGGTAACTTGTTGCTTCTACTGTCCTCTGAGCAGGAATACAAAACTTTGTTCAATTGTATTTCCACCACAGGCAGTGTACTCAGACACCTCTTACTGAGAGAATTTTGTTTTGTTTTCCTCCTTGGCTCATCATTACTAGACACACTGAAAAACAGGAACCCAAAACAGCCTCAGATCCTGGTGGGTTTTTAGACTTGTCTGCTCTGTGAGAGGAATATCAACAATATCTGGTGTTTTTCTCAATAGGTGGTGTGCTTTCCCCTCTGATTTTGGGGGGTTTGTGGGCTTGGTAAGAAAGGGGCATGCCATACCAACTTAGATTAAAAAAACTATAATTCTACAGCAAATCCAGCAGGGGTAAAAATTATTATTATTTTCAGGTTATCGGGCGTTTAACTTGGTCCTTTTACCGAGCTTCCTCATTGTGTGTGCCAATTGAAAATAAATAGCAGTCAAATGTAAAAAGTATTATTTGAAATATATTACTTCATTCTAAAATGACCATTGGTTCTAAAATGTTTGTTT